>NC_056515.1:4826233-4839004 GCF_014905685.2 Nematolebias whitei | reverse complement strand
ATGAGTATTTTCACATTACCAGTTCATACTCAAACCATTCAATTTTTTGTAATCTGTACGTTGTAAATTCACTTTTCTCTCTTTTTTTTTTTGTTCAAATAAAAAAAACCTGAACTAAAATTTTTACCAACATAAAAATCTAAACCTATTTATTCTTGCATTCTTCCAGCAGGAAAAACAATCTTTGGCTGAGAACAAGGCCTAATAATTACATACCATCTCCAAAGAATGACTCATTGGAGGCAGAGGACAGTGGAGTTGGCAGGAACTCTTCTGATTGGCTGTTCAGTTTCTGTGCATCAGATTCTGTCTCTGAACTCTCACTGAGCACACTGTAGCAAAGACAATACACAGGCTTGTTTTACCAGTCTCATCACATCATTTTATTGAATAAATTTAGTCCTTACTGACCTGTCACTGTTGGGGAGACTTCCAGAGAGAGAGCATGAGGGTGTCACAGATTCCTTCTTCTCCTTTGGGATCATGACAGGTTGAGAGGAAGACATATGGACCACAGACTGAGTGGGACTGTCTCTGACTGTGAAATCTGAGGGTTCAAACAGACAAAGCTCATTTTATTACAATAATCATCTGCAGTCATAAACAAAATGTAAACTAATGCTCCAGAAAACTGTCGTAAACCAGGGGTGCCACTGGAGGGGGAGGGGTCCAGAGGGTTCTATGAATTTGCTGACTCTCCCACTGGTCCACCTTGGAGTCCTACGCTTTTGTTTGGTGTGGATTTTTTGTTTTTTTCTAGCTATTTATAGTATGTGAAACTTCATAAACATAAAACAGTTTAAACATTTAAAAACAAACTTAAATTAAAAACATAAAACCTAAATGCTAAGTTCTATAAAAAAATAAGACAACAACTCTAAGTTGACAAAAATAAACTTTATGGCACAGAAAGCCAGTTTCCTTATACCAGAATTCAAGATCTTATTAAGTTATATGATAATATTATTTTTAAAGAAAGAACAGGACATGCTCTGTTATTCTGATAAGGCTTTTAGTTTTTGTGGCCCCAACTGCTGGCAAACCCCCTAAAAAAACTTTATGGAAGTGCCCCTGGTGTAAACTGGCTAAAATTCAGTGATAGGTGACTCAAAACTCACTCTGTGGGAGGGATGCAGTCTTGTTTTTCACCATGGTTATGGCATATTTATCCTGAAGTTTCTAAGTAATATAAAGGAGATTGTGATTAAAGCTCATAAACAACTGATAGACAGAAGGGCTCCAGCAGAGAAGAGCAAAATCAGTCATTTCAGAACAACACTCACTTTCAGGCACGGTGGGATGGATTCCTTACAGCCCTTATGGACAATAGAAGTGCAGCCTGAAAGATAAAGGTATTTTTAAAGAATCTGTTGAACAAACTGTTTGTCTGAAGTGAACTTTCACAGACCTGAACAGTGCAGAAGGTCTTTTCCAGAAGCTGGTTTGTTGCACACCACACACAGCGTGGAGCCTAAACAGGAGCCTGATGCAAACCGATGTCCATTTAGCTGCCTGTCCTTGGCTTCTCTGTCCTTCCCTTTCCCCTTCGAAAACCATGCCAGTGACATAGGTGTCAACATTGAGGCCATACAGAGAGACAAAAAGTGAAAAGTAGCACTCGACCTCCTGGAAAGGTTTCTGTAAAGTTCTTGTGCTTCCTCTTGGGGGGTAAAAGAGCATGGGTTCAACCCCTGCCTTTATCCAGACAGTAAGAAAGTCCACCGTAACAGGAAATTGATCATGGCACAAACAACAATGCAAGTTGGGGAGGGTTTCCAGCCTCTGTGCTGACTCAACCACGGGGTTTAATCATTAAAAGGAAGAAGGCCGGACACTGTGCTTGTTCTGTCACTCCGACCTTGAGTTATTCCCAGAATCATTTCCTGCTTGTACCTCACAGAAAGTAAAAACAGTCTGGAGCTGTGAATCTTAACCCCTACTGTATTATATTATCTAAATCAGTAAAATAGGTCCAATCTGTCCATATGGCACCTTTCACCGAAAAAACATAAGGTACTTCACAAACAAAACAAAATAAAACCACTGAAGAAACAGAACTGGAAACAGAACTAAAAGTTACCCCACATACTACACATGGGATCTCTGTGATAAGATCCAACTAAACCCAACCTGTGAACTTTTCTGAGTGTGCAGCACATACGTATAGGCCTGTCACGATAACAAATTTTGCTGGATGATTAATTGTCTTGGAAATTATTGCAATAAACAATAATATTGTTTGAAATTTGACAATAATCAGTAATTATTGTCAAAGTTAAAAAGAAATATGGGTTAATTAGTTTTGCATGTTGTACCATTTTTTGACAACTGCATGGTAGTATAAGACTGAACCAAAGGATGGATAGTGAGGGAGCGAGCAGCATGTCTCTAAGAACAATGGGAGGGAGGCCCCTTGACGTGACATGGGGCTGTCTCTCTTCAGTTCTCAAAATGGTGGACGCTCGGTGTGGTTTGAGCTCTTTAGCATAGCATTTTTCACACAAAGCTTTTAATAAAAAATCAGTAAACAAGTTTTCAGCTTCTTTTTGCAGAGAAAAACAACTTTTTACATGAAGGCACGGGTTTCAAACGTGAATGTTGGAGCTTCGACAAGACGGAGGTTTTTTTCCTTGTCGGCCTGTTAGCTTAGCTCGTAGCTTAGCTTCTCAGCTTATCTGCTTTTAATGATCCAACAACGTGATTTTGGACGTTAAAACTGATTTTAAAGAGAAAAGAGAAAGGGAGGGGTCAGTGAAGAGCACCAGGGTTGAGCCTTTTGTCATCCAGTGTCTTCAGTAGAAAGAGAGAGACACGAAGAAACGATAAGACAGGCAAATGAAAATGAGGTTGATAATTTTCATTTATCATGCGATTCATTGATTTATTGTTTATCACAACAGGCCTAAGCACATAATAAAGTCACTAGTTTTCAGTGAAATACAAAAATAACAATAATAATATATATCTTTTTAAAAAATCTTAAAGCTTTTGTGTTTGAGAAAAGCCAGTAAGAAGTTGCTCTGCTTCTATATATTTCTTTAAAAAATCTTTGTTTTAGAAATAGCTTGTAGACTGTGTTGCTAAGATGAATCCAAACTGGGCTTTTAAGGTTCTGAACTGGTTTTATTTAGGTTAAGCTGGCTCAGAACCTAACCAGAACTAGAAATACATTTCTCATTATGACATTGGGTGTAAAGTAGGGATGCACCGATCCACTTTTTTTTTTACTTCCGATCCGATCCCGATACCTAAACCTAAATATCGGCCGATACCGATCCAGTTCCGATATCATCATCATCATCATTGATTTTACATGAGGCTGTAATAATCTCCTCTCAGGTACAATTTGTACAAATATATGCATGCATGTCCAAAAAGGCAACTTGAGGTAAGTTTTATTAATGTTGGATAAGTTTTAAAGTTGGAATTAAATTCTGCTAACACAAAACATGTTTCTTTTTATTCCTAGTTTTAAAGTGGATATTAAAGTGATTAATTTAAGTGATTGTTTAAAGTTATTTTATATTTTTTTAAATAAGGGGCAGATATAAGAATTATTTTTCTTCTTTCTGCACTCTTTTCATTCAATGTTTTCTTTTTGATGATTTTTTTTTATTGTATTTCTTTTAAATGAATGAATAAATGAATTAAATTAAATAAAATGTTAAATGGCTTCAAACATCTGCTAAGTTCATGGCATAAACCAACAGACATGTTCCTGATTTTAGTATTTTACATCACTTTATAATGTAGCTGTTTATGTTTTTAATATAATTTTCAAATCATGTTTTTTATGATTGTCTACTGTTATACTGATAAATATCTCCTGGAGGGTAAACTATATCTTGACTGCAAGAATCAAGCTGAGAAATCCTTCGTTTTCTACAACTGATAGGGGTTGGTCATTAATTATGATGAAGTTTAGCAACTTCTCTGTAAACATTTGAGCTCCGTGGTTTCAGCGATGTATTCTTCTTATTCAATCCGAAGCAAGCAGCCTGATTTGGGGCAGCCGCGCTCAGTCTGTCCCTCCTCAGAGACGGGCAGACTGAGCGGGGCAGATTGGAAGCGGCTGGCCGGGGTCGAGTCGCCTCTTTTGGGTTGAGCAAAGAGCAGCGCCCCGCTGATGCCCCGGAGCTCGAATGTCTATCGTAAAACTAACTTTACCACAGTTTAATGTGGCGCTATGGCTCTGTAGACATTGCACGATGCTGTCTTGTTTTGTGGTGTTTAGTGTAAAATACTTCCACACAGCAGACATGTTTAGATGAAAAGTTTGTTAGCTGTTAGCCACAGTGCTGCTAACTCAGCACTCACGTTGTAGCTGGCTGCAAACTATGAACTGGATTTCCTGAATGTGAGGCGGGTCTTATTACTCTGGATTCATGAGACAAGCCGCCGTTCATGAAATCCATTCCATAGTTTCAAGCCAACATGCATCATGGATCTGAAATATCGGCAGGTGGATCGGAAAAATCCGATAAGTAAATTATGCTGGTATCGGAGGCCGATACCGATACTGGATCGGATCGGCCCCATCCCTAGTGTAAAGCAGGATGGATCCGATGAGTAATACCACATGTGAGAGAGAGAGAGTATTCTAGTCTAAACTGAGGGATTGTGCTTTTGTTTTACCTTGCTCTTGTTGCGGGTACTGGACATCCTGCTCTTGAGGAAACTAAAAGTCCGAATTACTTTGTACTTCTCCGACTCTGTCTTGGTAGGAATGCTGCACTTCTCTAACTCTTCCTCTTCAATCCTGTAAAAAACAATCACATTTAGTTCATTAGACTTTAACAAGATCATTGTTAGCACGTAGTCACACAGCTGTCAAAAACTTTTGTCCCATCTTGTGTTGGGTCAACAAGACAACAAAATGAAGGACTACAAATTTGTGGAGGTGCGGGAGGTGAATCCAAAGGAGTATTAAATTTCTTAATTTCACAGACGGGTTAGTTCAAAAAAGTGAATATGCACAAGTAGGCTTTTCTGGTGAAAACCATTACATCATATAGTTTACATTCAGAAAAATCTTGTTAGTAAAGTAGAAAAGATGGTGGTGTTCTCTTCCAAGCAGAGCTGTGAAAACAACTGTAGATGAAGCAGAACTGTTAATTAGAAACATGCAAACAAAATGGATTTCACTTTGCACTGTTTGTTGTCAGGTGGTAATCGTGGGTTAGTTTTCTTGTGTTGAGCGGTTGGAAAAGACATACTCTTTGAGAAACTCAGACAAGGTGAGATGTTGGAGGGACTCTGCTAGCTCCATGCTGCTTTCATCATCAGCAGACTGGGCACGTTTACGGAACCTGAACTCCCTGAAAAACACAGCGCATACTCATCGACGTACATACTGATGTTCGAGAGGCCTCATAGATCAGGGAGATTATACCTAACTCGAAATAAGTTGAAATGTAAAAAAAAAAAAAAAACTGCAGAGCATAGATGAGTAAAATGGCAATAAATAACAGTGATGGCAGCTAAAATCTTATCTTTCAGAGGTCTGGTAGTCTCATGGAGGACAAAAGAGGACAAAGTTTAAATGAAGTAGAAAAACCTAAACAATGAACTGGGAAAAACACATTTTTTCACGTTATTATGTTCGAATACTCTTTATTGCTTTTTCTTATGTTTTAAATTAAAACTTGTAGAATTAAGTAGCATTTTGTTTGAAAATTGACTATGAACTTTGCAAATACATCAATAATATGCATTTATAATAGTGAGCCTGTTAAACAGACTTCATGACATTGGGTTGAGTGATGTGGCTTTAGGGTAGCCTAAAAGCTCACTTTAAGATGGATCGCAGAACGTTTCTGAAGAAGGTACAGTTTTTTATTTTTTTTATTTTAAGGAGTCCCTCAAGGCTCAGTTTTAGGTCCTGTTTTATTCTCTGTTTTTCATAATGGCATTTGCATTAACTGTCTAAAGCATTTGGTAAAGAATTACGTAAAACATCAAGCAAAAAAAATCTGAAGGTTACAGTGGGATTTAATTACTTAACTAGGGTCTGTTTTTTTAATAAATCATAGGAAAACTCCAGGCTATTTTTGAAATGTCTGTGACTATGATGGCATTATTTAAATGCCCACTGCTTCCTTTACATTTGGTTATTTAGATTATTTATATTGTAGTTCTTTTAGTTTTTGAACAAAATATTGTGCAGTACCCATCATTGTGTACTTTACAATCTGTTAATAAGGGGTCTTCTTTCAAAATAAAATGTCCTGAGTAGACCAAACACTGATTTATTTTTATGTACAAAGCCATTTTGTGTAAACTCCCTTTCTGGTTGTGTAAATTTTAAATAACTACAAAGACCTGTTGTACGTTACAGCCCTCAAGATGGCTTCTTATTATATTTTCTGGGAGGTGTTCTTAATTTAGTGGAACAATGTATCTTATTCTGTACCTCGGTCATATAAGAATCTTCAGACCATCAGAGCATATTTAGTTTTTCCTGTGGGGAAGTTAAAAGCTCTCAAAGTCTTCTATTCTTGAAGAGTGTGTAGTGAACTAGGCCTCTGACAACAATCTGTCTCTGAAGACCTTCACGGGACAGGAACTGTTATTTCATTGATTTGAATCCAGAAATACAAATTATCTCATCAAGAGACTATTTAATTGTATCCTGAATTAATCATTGAAAGAACACTCTTCTTTTTACATTATCATTACTATTTTAAGATATCTTGATAATCAAAAAGTGTGTTTAGTTCATACAATTTCTAAATGTTGAAGTAAACCACTCATTTAAATCAACTGTGAAACAGTATTAATGATTTTTAAACCTCATTAGATTTTTGATCATACAGTTAAATGCCTATTTGCAAAGTAAGTGTGCATTTAGTCTTCTGTCTGAATGAGGAGTAGTAGTGAATGTCGGTCAAAAGTCAGAGACAAACAGAGACGAGTTATTAGAACCAAGTGTCTTGTTTTTAAAACTCGCAGACAGTAAATAACTTCTGCTGGCACCTGCTTTGTCTCACCTCTTCATAAACATTTCTCCGTCTGTACTAACCGTTCTTAAACATTCCTGCTGTCTCCTGACTTCTAGTGACCCTCTAACATCACTAAAACCACACCCCTGCTGGTTGTTTCAACCAATCAGGAAGTACCACGTAACAGGAAGTGGATACCCCTTTAAAAGGCAACACTTCTTGGAACTATTCAGTCTTCTGAGTCCTGGAACTCAGTCTTCAGTCGAAGTCTTTTTCGAAGTCTTCACGAGTCTTAGTCTTTTCCAGTCTTGCTGGAACTTTCAGTCGGAGATGAGACTCAACTAAGTAGCGGATAGATTTGACTATGTGCCAAAGGTCTCTCCAGTCCAGCGTAGTCACAGCCTGCCTCGGCTGTGACTCAACCCAAGCAGTAAATGTTCCACTTCTAAGGAAGCTTATTCGGTTGAACCGAGTACTTCGTCACGATTTCTGATGACCCCCAGCTACTTTAACTGGAGACGCTGAAAAGGGAGCGTACTAATGGACTTCTGTTCCGGAGTGGAGGTATCCACCATCTCAGGTAACAAGCCGTTGACGTCCTGAAGTGTACCAGAAAGCTGAGCTGGATGTCGGAGGAAGGGTGCAATGTTCTGGTTCAACACATAACTTTCATCCTTAAATCTAAACTTACTCCATAAATCTATTTCTCCTCTCTTAAACTTTGCTATTCGCCAGTAAATCAAGCTAGATGCCTTCAGAGCTGAATCATTCTCAATCAGTAATGTTCTGTTGTCTTGTTAGTAAAGCTTGCCAAGTTTATTAATCAGAAACAGATCAGCAAATCAATGTGTACATGTTTGATGTTAAATTTTGATTCTGTTAAATAAATGACCGCATTTATTCTTATGGGTCAAAGATAAAATGGCGTCTCATGTCACTGATTAAACACTCCACTCCTCACAAGTTATCTTGGTCACATGGCAGAAATTTAACTCGAAAAAGAAAGAATCCGTTTTAATTAAACAATTAATATTCTTTGTGCTTGAACTAGCTTTAAGAATAATTAATTAGAAGCTGGACTTTGTACTTGTTTTAGATTTATGCAAACATTTTTATGTTGTGATGGATTTTTTTCTTTAATAATGGTGAACTCAAGAATGCAAGAGGCTTTTGAGGTGATTTCTTCTATGCTACTGCAGATCACATGTTTAACAGAGGACAGAAAGTCTGAAGAGGTTGTTGCAGAAGTGCAATTAAAAACAGGGTGTATATACATTATCTACTTGGGGTTCTTTTGATTTGTGCATGCCCATGTGTCAGTCAACATCCAGGAAGCACCTATGATCTGAGTATGCAAGAACCCCAAAAGCAGTCATAAAGTCACAATGCACCTTCAATTTTCCAATCTTATTTGATTGAAAAACATCCCCTTGAACAATATCCTAGTAACAATACAAACTTGTTTTTAACTGGCTATGAGGTATTGCTCTGAAATATAAATGAAGTTCAGTCAATTGTTGTTAAAACTAAAAAAATCTGTAAAATCGTTTTTTCATGAAAGTATCAGCTTATTTCCAATTTCCCAATATATGTATGTATATAGCCAAAATAAAATGTCCTTAATGTTCAAAAACAAAAGTGTTACTTTTCAATCAATCATAAGATGGTATACTTTTCTATCCACAATGTATTCTGATAACTGTGGTGTTTGTGAATTTGTATCTTTCTGATGGTGTCCCGTTTTGACCAAGCTCCCTTGAAAAATAGATGTTGGTTTCAAAGGATTTCTTGAGTAAATCAAAAATAAACAAATAAAAATACTGTATATCAAACATATTGCTGAGCAACTTAAGTTTGTGAGAAAATAACCAGACAAATGATTATAGAAGCCAGAAGAAGGCACTCTTAGAAATGTATATTCTCCTGCCTTCAAAATGCTGTCTGTGTGTTTTATTGTCTTTTAGCAAAATATCTCACAAACTGCTAGATGAATTTTAATGTAACTCAGAATTTACTTGTTTATTTCAAATGTATTTATTTGTAACAAAAAGAGTGAGTTGTAGCCGTTTTAGTTACGGTAAACCTCAATGTTAAAGCTCAGAGTATGTGTGATGAATCCCTCTCAGCTACCACCATACAACATTTGAGCTGAACGTAAACATGACTGCGTTCAGTTGGATAAGTTCGATAAGCTGCCTGTTGACTTGGGTTGACTCCAAACGTTTACACCTTCTATATTCATTACTTACTGAGAGTTTAATTAAAATCAATCCACTGATTTATGAAATATTTTGCTAATAATCATAAAAATGAACACACACATAACATGATCCCATTTTGCCTACAGTGGCAGGCAATAAAAAATTAATTGATTTCAATTAAAAAGGTAAACAGAGTTTATAAGCATGATTAACTGAGATTTAAATCATAAATACCTTTTCTCATGAGACTGATCAGATATGCTGGAGGCTCTTTGCTCTGTGGACACAAACAACAAGAAGTTTATGAAGTGTAATGTTCCAAAAACAACTGTGTAAAAACAGACTGGGAATAAACCGAGGAAATCTACATACCGTATTTTTTGCTGTATAAATCGTTTGTTTTTTTTGCATAAATTAGCATGCCAATGACTTATACAGCAAAGCGAAATATTTATGTTTCGCCCCATATTTATAACCCAATTTTTGGCTGAGATCTGATTATTTCATTCATTCTGCCTGAAAATATTGAACACTAACATTTTCAGCTACTAGAGGGCCCTCGAACATTATGGCAAGCCAAGTGTCTCATTAATAGGTAAAAGTGGCTATCGTCAGTTGAAACTCTTCCCCCACATGCAGCCAGGTACTACTCTGTGAGGCAGTGGAGGAAGAGCTGCCACTGACGTCACTCTCCTGCACCGCATGGAAATGCAAATTCTAAATGATTTAGGGAACACTTTTTGCGAGAGAGAGGAGGGAAAACGAAAAAGCAGTTTATTGAACATGGACTTTGTCAGTTTCCTCTAGTTTTCTCTGTTGTTGTGTCACACAATGAGCAGTGTTAAGGTGACAATGAAACACAGTTTGGATGATCTATTAACAATTCTATTTATGAGTCAGAAATGCAGCTTTGACTTTGAAATGAGAAAGCATTTCTGCTAATTCATTGTAATTTTCAAATTTGATATTTCAAAATGGCTTTTGGTCACTTTTTACAGAGATATATTTTGAAAATCAAATGTTAAACGCTATTTTATTTATCATTTTAATGAATTTACAAATTGAGCAGTCTTGAATACAAAAATGAAAACGCAGTTTGGATGATTTAATGTTAATTTTATTCATGAGTCAAAACATGTAGCTTTTTTTGAAAATGAAAAACATTTCTATTAATCTATTTTAATTTGAAAATTGAGACACTTTCACTTCCGTAGCTGAGATGAACAGTTGCTGAGCTATTAGTACTTTGTATGTGGAGAAACAGTAAGTGATGACAAAGGAAAATGCCTGCATGCAAACAGAGCATTCCCACAATGGCTAATAATACAGACAGTAGAGAAGAATCTAAAGTTTCTTTAGATCATTTTGTGTCATTATCAGAAAGATGAAAAAGAGTCAGACTTCAAACAATCTTGTTTCAATAAGCAGAGACCAGGGACTTTCCCTATGTAACGAGTTCCCTTTTAATGTCACTTCCTGTTTCACGTTGGCTGCACCAAGTTAAAAAAAATTTAAAAAGCCAGTTATGAGACAAAATGGGTAAAATTATGTGCATTTTGCCAAATTTCTTAAATATTAAGCTGTTTTCTTCCACTTTTTGTATTTGTATGTATGTATGTATGTATGTATGTATGTATGTATGTTTTATTTATTCATTTCATTTCATCCAAACAACAAATATAATACAATTTAAAGAAAAGAAAAAAGATATACAATCACAGAAATAAAATGAAAGGCAGCAGAAGAAGAATGAATTCTTATAAAATCTGCCCCTTGTCCCCAAAATATATTCCAAACAAAATTACTATACAAAAGCCAGATGAATTAATAAAAAAATAAAAAGATAAAAAATAATAAAAAAACTTAGCTAAAATATAAGATCAACTGTAAACAATTTTTATGAACTCACATTATACTTAATATTTTTTTTAAAAAACAAATTTTTATCATCTTCTTGAATATGTACATCGTTTTGGCTTTTTTAATATCAACCTCCAGATCATTCCACAATCTAATACCCTGAGATCTAGTGGATCACATCTTCAGACTGGTGCGACTCCACGGCTTCACAAACATCTCCATCCCCTTAAGATAATAATTACTTTCTCTTTTAACAAATTTCCCTTGAATGTTAGTAGGTAGTATGTTTTTGTTGGCTCCATACATAAACAGTAAGATATTGTAATCAACCAAGTCATAAAATTTTTATATCTTTAGCTGATGAAACAATATATTTGACGGATGGTTATAATCTTTTCTGGTAATAATTCTTATGGCTCTTTTCTGTAAAATAAAAATTGGATTTGTAATTGTTTTACATGCTTTACCCCAGACTTCAATACAGTAAATTAAATGTGGAACAATAATGGCATTATACAATAGAAACATTGCTTTATCATTGAATAACTCTCTAACTTTGTACATTACTGCAATCGATTTAGCTATTTTAGTTCTTAAGTTTTTTACGTGAAATCTCCATGTTAGTTTTTCATCAATGATGACATCCAGAAATTTCACCTCATTGACTCTATTAATTTCAATTCCATCAACTCTAAATGGAGTATCAAGCACTTTCTTGTTGTTACTAAAAATCATATAATTTGTTTTATCAACATTTAAAGATAATTTGTTTAGTTGAAACCAATTTTGTATTTTCACAAATTCTGTTTGTGCCATCTTCAGCATTTGCACAACATTTTCACCCACACAAAGAAAAGTTGTATCATCTGCAAACAAAATACATTTAAAAAATCCAGACACATTTACCAGGTCATTCACATATAAAATAAATAGCTTAGGTCCAAGTATAGAGCCTTGAGGCACTCCACATGTAATATTACAGAATTCAGATTTTACATCATTTATTTGAACAAATTGTTTCCTTTTTTCTAGATAACTAGATACCCACTGCAATGCATGCCCTCTAATACCATATTTATTTAGTTTTTTGAGAAGAATATTGTGATCAATAGTATGAAATGCTTTCATTAGATCAACATAAATACTAATACAATATTTTTTTTGATCCACAGCAGTCGTTATCTGTTCCATTAAATCCATGAGTGCCATTGACGTAGAATTTTTAGGTCTAAACCCATATTGACTATTACTTAATATATTTTGCTTATTGATAAATTCATCTAATCTAGTGACAAATAATTTCTCTAAAATCTTCGAAAACTGTGGCAACAACGATATTGGCCTGTAATTATTAAACACACGTTTCTCTCCACTCTTATATAATGGTATTACCTTGGCTATTTTCATGTTATTTGGAAATACCCCTGTTGAAAAAGATAAATTGCATATATATGTAAATGGCTCAATAACATAACTCATAATATTCTTTACCAGCATCATATCCATGTCCATCCAGTCTTTTGATTTTTTATCTGCAAGATGTTTTACGATAGTCATAATTTCTTCTTTATCAGTTCCCCCAAGAAAAAAACTGTTTGTGTAATCCGTAACCGTATGGTTTGCATTTTTATCTATATTTGGGATTTTTGCTGCCAGACTTGGGCCAATATTCACAAAATGTTCATTGAATCCATTTGTGATTTCATTTTGGTCATAAATTTCTTTGTCATCCTTTACAAAATATTGTGGAATGCTCGATTTTGTTTTAT
>NC_056515.1:4795798-4811233 GCF_014905685.2 Nematolebias whitei | reverse complement strand
TGTCATGGTTTGCGGTTAGGAGCGAACCCAGAGTGCAGAACAGGGACTCAACTCGGCAGATATACAAAAAAGGATTTTAATGGTAAATAAAAGTACAAAATAAACAGGCTGACGGAGCAGCAAAACTTACATGAACAAGGCACGGGGAACTCAGGCGACAAGAGAGACACGGGGAACTCGAGGGACCAGGAAGACTCAGGGAAAGACTCAGGGCAAGACTCAGGAGACCCAAGGGAGAGTACCAACGAAGACGACCCGACAAAGAACAAGACAGAATAGGACAGCTTAAATACTGGGAGAAGACGAGACATGATGACAAACAGCTGGGACGAGACACAGGTGGCAACAATGGAAACTAATGAGGAAGCACGAGGGAAACAGACACAAACCGGGCCACAGAAAAGTACCATCCTTACAAGTTTGATAACTTAAAAAATATCACGTGCCGCTGCAAGATTTGTACTCAAACATATTTTACCCGCACTTCTAAACTCTTAGTTTTGGACATGGACATGTAACATACTTTGAGTGCACAAGGCTTCCAGTCTGCTTTTGTGATTTTAAGATGAAGATTTAAATCTTTTAAAGTAAAAAGTATTCATTTAATTTAGGGAAAAAATCAACCCTCAACCCACAACCTGCTTTATGTTTCAGCTCTAAATAAGAAATAATATCTCACAGAAACTTCAAACTCAAGTTTTGATGAACTCGTACAAATAAAGCGCTCACATCAATAAGATGCTCTCATTAATGAAGTTCAAGCCACTTTCTGTCCCCAAAGTAGTCGGATGTTTATTTTGAGTACCAGGTTAATCCCTGGAAGTCCCTTTAACTTTATGATAGTTAGCATTCCTTAGGAGGAAATGTGAACCTTATTTAACTGCTTAAAAATAGTAATTTTTTATATATTTTTCAACAATAAACTAGTCAGTATTTTAATGCTATCTCAGCCTGAATTAAAAGATATATAAAATTTAAAATACTACTTTATTATTTGAACGCTTTAAGTGAGTTTTGTTAAAAAAAAAAAACTTCACAT
Organism: Nematolebias whitei; assembly: GCF_014905685.2. Taxonomy (NCBI): domain Eukaryota; kingdom Metazoa; phylum Chordata; class Actinopteri; order Cyprinodontiformes; family Rivulidae; genus Nematolebias; species Nematolebias whitei. The sequence continues at coordinate 4,810,194 of NC_056515.1, read as the reverse complement.
TTCTGTTATTTGTTTGTTTAATTATTTATTTTTATCAACAAAATGTTTATTTTACAGCAAATTTGGAAAAGTAAATTTTTCCCTAATAGTACCCTTAATGATGTTGTTGTTTAACTTAGTTTTAACTTTTTTTTTTTTTTTTTTTCAAAATTGCAATCTTGAGATTTGTGAAAACCCTCTGTTGTATGTCCACCACACCCTTCAGATCCAGTAGCCAAAAATGAGACCTGATTTTTGGTCAAACTTACATGTGTCGCTCAGTGGTTGAGCATGCTATTCTAGAGTTGTTTATTATTATTATTATTATTATTATTATTTTCTTTACATCCAAACTAAAACAATTTTTTCAGATGAGATAAGAGGTGGGACTTTGCAGCGATGTCTAGCCGAGGGAAGGTACCGCTTCTTCTCCGTCTTGGTAGATTTTTCCAGCGGCTCAAATATTAAAACGAAGCACCACGTAATGGTCTAATATAACAATTAAAAGAATAGGATGGGGTAAAAAGAAAAGAAAAAAACATTACTGAGAAGAATGAAGTATTTTATGACAAATATGAGGTTAAAAGTTATATTTACAGGGTATTTTAATGTGGCTAATTTTTCCACCTCAGGAACAGGAAAGTGTAATAAAGGTACTGTAAGGTTATGAGAGTAATTGAAAAAATTCTGACAAGATTTTTAAAAAGCAGAAGAATTTTAAGCTTTGTCAGAAAAAAATTGGTTTTGTACCCATTTAACAATTGGCTCTTTTTGGCCTTTACTGATTTTTATCTGATAGACAACTGGAGACAGTTTGTCTGTTATCAGATGGGGTCCAGTCCATCTGGGCATCAGTTTACGGGCGAGAGTTCCGGTCCCGGACTCTCTTCTCCCAGTGGTGGGGGCAAACGTGTAGTATCAGACCCTGTCTCCCACTTGGAGTTCCTCGTGAGAGGCCTTTTGGTCATAGTACGCTTTGCGTCCTTCAGCTGATTTTTCCAGGTTTTTCTGGGCAAAAGCAAAAGTGTTTTTAAGGTGTTTTTCCAAGTCTTTCATGTATTGCTGTGTAGTGTAGGCTGTTGCCATGGCAGCATTGCCTGGTTGGTACAACAGGTGTAGAGGGAGAGTCATTTGTCGACCCGTCATCATCTCGAAAGGAGAGATGCCAGTCGATGTGTGTGGAGTGGCCCTTATGGCCATGAGGACCAGAGGGAGTTTCACGTCCCAGTCCTTGTGGTTTGCGGCTACGTATTTTTTCAAAATACTCACCACAGTCCTGTTTGCTCTCTCAACCTGGCCTGAAGCCTGTGGGTGGTAGCCAATATGGAAGTTGGCTTTGACGCCTAGCGTCTTCCACAGTTCTTTCATTACTTCACCTGTGAAGTGTGTACCTTGGTCTGAGTTCACCCTGAGGGGAAGTCCAAACCTTGAGAATACATGATTCATTAATAACATAGCAGTAGTTTGTGCTGTGTCATTAGGGGCTGGTAGACATTCTACCCATTTGGTAAACGCGCAGGTTACCGTGAGAAAATATTTATTTCCTCTAGAGCTCTTAGTGAGTGGTCCAACCCAGTTAATCTGGAGGTCCGACCATGGAAATGCAATGCCTCTACTATGCAGTGGTGCCCTGTGGAGTGGTCTGGATGGCTGAAACTGGCCACAGACCAGGCACGCTTTTATGTAGTCTTTGACATCCTTCTTCATTCCAGGCCAATAAGCAATCTGTTTTAATGCTTTCAGCGTGGCATTGTCACCCTTGTGTCCTGCGGACGGAAGGTCATGTGCATGAACTAACATCACCCCCCTGTGGTCATGGGGGACCACGAACACGGGTGAGGACGTCTGTCCATGAGCAAAAGTTAGGATGCCCTTAAGTAGTTTTAACTGTTTGCGCAGCTGAAAGAGGACTTTAAGGTCTGGATTGGAATCCAATTCGCCTTTCGATGGAGTGTATTTGTCTGGGTCAGTCAGATACAGTATCATCGAGTTAATTGCAGGATCCAACTTCTGAAGTTGGATGATGTCTGGGTCAGTCAGTATTGGGCGTACAGAAACTGTGTTATCAGCAGGTTTAGCTGCAGCTTGTGCATGTGTGACTGCCATTACCTCAGCCGTAGGTTGTGTCGACTGAGTGTTGAGTAGCCAGGAGGGGTCAAAGGACCACGTGGGCCCGTCAACGGCTCCTCCCTTGGCTAGGGAGTCTGCAAGGTCATTGTAGTGCTTGTCATCGCCTGGGACCCTGGAATGTCCTGGAACTTTCTTCCAGGAGATCTGTAGATCATGTGATGTCACCAAGTGATCACATGTCATAAAAAGCTCTTTGTGTTTGACCACCTTTTTGTTGCTTGTGAGAAAACCGTTCTGTTTCCACAGAGCGAGATGACACAAGAAACTAAGTCGAGCATAGTTAGAGTCAGTGCAGATGACTAGCGTCTGGATGGAGCGTTCCACTGCCATCCGTAGGCCTATTAGGATTCCTGCTATCTCTGCGTACTGAGAAGACTGAGAGCCTAATTTATAGCCAAATGTGACCTGTTCTTGGCCTTGGAGGAGGACTCCTCCAACACCTGCTTTGCAGATTTTCTCGTGGTGGAATGAGCATCCATCCACGTACAATGTCGCCATATCTTTACAGATATTGCTATCAAAGAAGTGATGATTTGGGTCCTCAGCTACTGAGGGTTTACTCACAACCGGCTATTGGGTGGCTGGTACATCCTGTGTACATTCTTGGCAGATTGCCAAATCAGTGCCCAAGTGTGACTTCTTATTTTGACCGTAGCAGATGTCTAGGTTAAAACTCTGAAGTACCATAAGCCATGTGGCTACACGTGAGTTTGTCACCACACCATCTCTGATGCGTTGGCTGTTCAGAAACGTTACAGGCTGGTGTTGTGTTTCAACAATAATCCTCTGTCCACCAATATAGCAGGAGAAATGTTTCACTGCCCACACAGTGGTCAGTAGAGCCTTCTCACAGTCTGAATACCTTAGTTCAGGGCCTGCCATTGTTTTGCTGGCGTAGGCCACAACACGCTTGTCTTTGTCGTGTATTTGGTACAGACCTGCACTTATGCAGTGAGATGAGAAGCCCACTTCCAAGTAGAACTCTTTGTTGTAGTCTGGGTAGACTAGACATGGGGCTAACTTGAGCCTGTCTTTAAAAGCGTTCATTGCCTGCTGCTGTGTATCAGTCCAGACAAATGGGACGTCTTTCTTTAAGAGTTCAGTCAGTGGCTTTGCGAGGTCCGCATAATGCTCTATGAACTGGCGTGAGTAATTACACACTCCCAGAAAACTCTGTAGTTCTTTGAGATTGGTGGGGACTTTGAGGTTGTCTAGGCCTTGGGTGCGAGTCAATTGTGGTTGTACTCCGTCCGGACCTACTAGGAGGCCAACGTAGTCCACCTTGGTTCTGCACCACTGGCACTTTGACAGTGAGATTTTAGCACCAGCAGTTGTTAGCTGATTTAGGACATGGTCGATCTCAGCCAAATGAGAGTCCAGTGTTGGCTGCCTCAAAAGGATGTCATCCACGTAGATCAGTGTCCCACGCTCGTGGGCATCTGGACATGCTTTGTTCAAAAAGATGTTGAACTCTGCAGGTGAGTTAGCGTAGCCAAAGGGACACCTGGTAAAGGTGTATTGTCGGCTGCCAAAAGTGAAAGCTAGTTTGTGTTGGTCCTCGGCGCGCACAGGGATGGTCCAAAAACCAGAGGCGACGTCGAGGGTAGAGAAGTACTTACCATCGGTGACCTTTGGCAGTTCCTGTTGGAGCTGAGTCATTGGCCACCTGGATAAGGGGACTTGTTTATTTAGCTTTCTGTAGTCTATGGTAAGTCTCCACTTACCATTTGGTTTTAAAACTGGCCATAAAGGCGCAGAGTAGGTGCTATTACATTGTCTGATTATACCTTTGGCCAAAAGGTCATCAACGATCTCCTGGACAGGCTGATGTGCTGCCAGAGGGATCTTGTATTGTCTGACAAACGTTGGCGGTGAGTTGGGTGGGGTTGGGATGCTCACTGTGTGGAGTGAGGTCAACCCACAATCTGTTGAGTCAGTTGAAAATGACTTTTCATATTTTAAAAGAACTTGGCAAAGTTTGTCCCTTTCTTCATCAGATGTCAGAGCGTCGGCTTGGGCGACCACCTGTTCAATCTGTGATGAGACTGATAAGGGTTCTTGCTCCTTGGGGAGCTCCAACGAATCCCTTTCTGAGTTGTCGGACCTGTCTATGGGTAAGACACCATAGGTTTGCGGTCCTTGGTCGACGTCATCGGTTGAGAAAAGAGCTATGGCCTGTGTTGGTTTTGTGAACCATACTGGCCCAGCTTCTTGACTTGGTACCAGGTTATCTGGGAGTCCTCCCAGAAATGGAATGCCTAGTTCAAAATCATGAAAATCAGTGGAAATCAACCATCCTAGCATAGTGTTTTTTGGGATCATCACCTCATCCATGCCTGTGTTACACACAGCAACAGACGTGGTCCTGGAGTCAAGGCTCACTTGGTTCGTGGCTTCCACGGACAGTCCCAAGTTGAAAAACGCAGGAGAAGGTTGAAAATATGCCTGTTTATGGCTAATAGCTTGTCCAGCTACGATGTGGATTTGCACCATTAGGTTAATCACCTGAGGTGGTACTGCGGTGGTTTGGTTGTTAGCAACCTGGCAGGCCTCTGGAATGGTCTGCCCAGCCTTAAGGTTTGCTGTGTCTAGCACAGGAGGATCCTTTGTGGCTGGTTTTAGGGACCACAGCACCTTGTTGATGGTGTCCACATGGACACCCAACCTTACCAAAATGTCAGAGCCTATGTAGGTTGCATGTGGTAAGTTTTGGATCACGAGAAACGGGTGAACCAGTTCTCGTTGGTTCCAGTTTAGTTTTAGGTTAATGACTCCTTCCGCGGTCTTACCTGTGAACTATTGGGAACTAATGGAAAGCGGAAAGCTTTTTTAATTAGTTCTAGACCCACGTGTTTGTGAACCAAGGTTTCATAGAAAGCTCGGTTAATTGCTGATTTATCTGTCCACAGAGACAGAACAGCATCGTTGGTGTGGGATCCTTGGATCTCTACACCTTTAGCTACCAGTGGTAGGTAGTGTTTGGTGGACTCTGACTGCTCCAGCTCACAGAGGAGGCTGTCTTGTTGGGTCAGAGTTTGGGCCACCGGGTGGGTCTTTTTGGTTTCACATGATTTCAGAGGAATACTCACCGGGCTCGTGTCCTCAGCTGAGGAGTCCTTTGCGCCCTCCGCGGTACCTGCTGTCAGGCAGTCTGTGTTACACTCCGGAGGCATTTCTATTGGCAGTGGTTTGCTCACCTTGGCCCACATCGTCTGATCACCATAATCTATAATCGCGTCGAAGCGATTTATAAAATCCTGGCCAACCAAAAATGGGAATGAGTCAACACTAGACACGTGTACCGGGTGGTATAGTGTCATTCTGCCAATCTGCATGTGAACCATTGCTATAGCTGTCAGGGTTGTCCGCTTCTCTGAGAGACCCTGCATTTCTATAGCACATTCTGTGAGAGGTATTACCCTGTTAACACTGCTAGCGGCTGTCCTCAGCTCCTCGAACAGTTTAGCTGACATAATTGTTATGTCCGCCCCACCGTCCAGTAGTGCTTCATGTGTGAGGACCCCTTCGAGTGTTACTGACAGGTATGCCTTCTTGGCGACCCCCCTTATGATAAAGTTACACAGAAACCTCTTAGGTTTTTTCTGACGTTTCTTCACACGCTCAGCCTTGTCTGTGTAATCTTGGTTTGTCTGAACCGTCAGCACAGCAGTAGCTGTTTCTGAGTGTTCAGCTTGCGATGACTCGTCATCGTTTGTATGTGAGTTCACCCCCCCTTCATCCGATGAGGGGTTGTTGGAGGCCACAACAACAATGTCTTGGTGTGTTTCACCGACATCTGTGACGTTTTCATTCACGCCCTCAGATTTAATAGCAATCACATCACTGCATAGTGCTCCAGGTTGGTTTCCCGTGTCAGTGTGTTTCAAAGTTTCTAACAACCTGCGTAGTTTCTCTGTCTCTTCCGAGCTCAGAGGTGTAGGGCCTTGTTTCTGGAACCTTTGTGATTTTTTCGCCTCGGGTCGTTTTGTCCGAGGTGGAGGAGGGATAGGTACGTCATTCGGGGGTTCCTTTTCGGACTTCCCCTGATAATATGGGTCACCTTGGTTCCCATATCTCTTCGTCCTACGCACACCCCACTTACGATAATCACGTTCATCCTCTGGGATTGAATTCAATCCCTTCAGATCTTTTTTGTCCCAGCGTGCACCTTCATGACGCGGTTTGTTAGTTTGAAAAGACTGCTTTTTCTCGCCTTTTTTAGGAGGGGGAGGTGACACGCGCCGTCCTTCCAGTTCTAGCGAATGGGGTTTAACCTTTACACCAGGAAACACCTCTATGGGCGTCTTAACATGAGAACAGGCCTCAAACACATTCATAGCACACTGTTTAATATCATTGATGGATTTTTCTTTGAAATTTGCCATCATTTGTACTGACGTTCGTATGTCAGTGTGGAGGTTTTTGCTGAAAACAAATTTAAAACCCTCTTCCTCCTCCATGCCGGTTTCATTCCTGTAACCAAAATAAGCTTGGAAGATTATTTTGTAATAAACCTTTGGATGTTCATGCTTCCCTTGCGTGACCTTGTCTGCAGCTGGGAAGCCACCTGGTCCTGTGCAGGGGTTGTATTCTCTGATCAAAGCTTCACACAGAAGGTTGTAATCCCTTCTCGTGGCATCAGGTTGACGCTCGATGAAGGTGAACACCTCTCTGTCCGAAGTGAGCCTTATCAGACTGATTTTATCTTCAACCGTAGCATTAGGATAACCATTCAGTCTGAAATCTAGGTCATTGAGATACGCCTTCGTACCAGTAGAACCCATTGGGCCAGGTACAAAGCATTGAACATATTTTGAGATTTTTTTGCAAATCCGAAATTGGGAGCAAAGGCTGTATTATCGGTATCGTAGGAACCAAAATGGCACGTGGAGGTGTGTTGCTAGACACATGTGGAGGTGACGGAATGGGATTAAGAGCAGGAGGTGCACCAAAATCCTTCTGAGGTGATGGTGGGTGACCTGGACTCTGACTTTGTTCGTCTTTGAGTTCCAGACAAGCTCGCCCCACGTCAGAAATCTCATTTGTTGCTACGGCTAGTTTCTCCTCACAGGCTTTTAAGCGTTCCTGTGATGTTTGACATTCACTTTGTAAACGCACACCTTGTTGGACTAACGCCGCCTTTTCCAATCTGCATTCGTTCAGAGCTTTTGATGTGAGCTGCAACTGTTGTTGTAGCGTATCGTTGTCTGAACACAGTGCTTGGTACTTAACCTCTCTTTCCTTCATCTTCTCCTCATATGAGTGAGCTTGTAATGACAGCTGAGCTTGTGAGAGCTCTCTGTCACGTTGTAACTCATTCGCACGGGTCTCCTGATCAAATTTAGACTGTGCCACGAGTTTGAGGTACTCCTCTTTTTCGCTGTTTAACCTTATTGCAAGGTCGTCAGCCTTGTTTATCACAGCATAGAATGTTGCTTTCAATAAGAGCGCCAATTTAGCCAGCTGGTCATAGCTTGACTCTGTTTTGTCTGTAGAGGTCACACTCTTTGCAACCTCCTTCAGCTCGTCCAATAACTCTTTTGAGTTCATGCCGTCCACCTGTTCACCATATGGATGTAAGGATTCTGTGAGCAGCGTCAGCGCTCCCTCTAACCAGTCCTTCATCTCACAAGGATCAATATTCTTTTCTGTCACACCTGCCATGGTTATTCACTGTTCAGCACTTATCTGGTTAAACAGTTGCCAACTTCAGATATTTTAACAGGTAAATATTTGTATTCAAGTGCCATGTGAGTTTCACACACTATTTTAGCTCTGGGTTCACTCAACAGTACTGTTAAAGCCACTTCTTCAAATGAATGGGCACCTATTCGTAGGTTTGACCCCAATGCATGAATATTTTAAGTAAATGCCTCTTTCTGGCAGTGTTACTTAATGTGCTTAAATCAAACAGATACAAGAACCAGGCCTATTTCAGTGTACATTTACTCTAAAGCACCTAAAATTAAATTGCAATTTTTCTAAAAGTCTCACGGCAACTTTAGTTTTTAAACGCTTTTTAAGCAGTTTTATTTACCAGAATTTGCTATTTAAAACAGTAACTCATAAACCAGGCTGTATTAACAAAAAGAAAAGAAAAAAAATGAGAGGAATTATCAGTCTCCCTTTAAGGAAAACTGTTATACTCCTCTTTCAACAGCAGGTGGCGGTGTAAGCTTATTTATACCAGCAGGAGTCTATGACAACTTCCTGTGGATCGTTCCGTTGACATCCGATTGTTAGCCTTTAGCTAGAATTAGCATCGGCCGAACATGGTCAAATCAGCATTTCTGAACGGATTTAAAGCTTAAACATGGCGTCGCTTTAACAAGCACGTCTATCTGCATGAACACATGGGTTTTGGGAGAAGCGGCAGCTCCATTTAGCGACTTCAAACACAGAGGAGGCTTCGGTTGAACCGAGATTCATTTCCGGGGTCACGTGATTGAATCAACCAATGAGCAACGGGGTGGGTTTTACAATCTGACATCAGAGGGAGTGAACGCAGACACGTCACCCATTTCTCAGCGAATCAGAGCGACCCAAACAGCGGTTTTTGGCCAATCACTGCTCGTTATTCTAGCTACAGTGTTAGCTGTTAGCCTGAAAAAGTCCGGTCAACTTTCGTCCATTAACTCTCAAAATGCACAATTTTTACTGCTACATATGTAACAAAGCACTTTCAACAGTGGTCTGAGACAGCGCCCAGCTCCAAAACAGCGTTTTATCCATTCAAAACACGACACGTTCAACGAATCCGAACCGAGTCCGACAGCCGAAACGGGTCAGACAGAACCCGTCCCTCTCTGCCACAGTTTAAACAGAATAAAGCGTTTTACCACAGCATGACGGCTTCAGTTACACAACAGATGTACAAATTTCAGCTTTAAAATGAACACATTGATATTACTTTCAGCTCTAAAAACAGTGTTTTTCTTAGAACACCGACTCGTCCGAGCCGTTATCTAGAACCGAACCAGAACCAGAACCACACAGCTGATAACAGTTTCAAACAGGGCATTGTAAGGATGGCACCTTTTGCTGTTTCTGTTTGTGTTTCCTCGTCAGTTTAATTGTTGCCACCTTTGTCTCGTCACACCTGCTGTTTGTAATCACGTCTTGTCTTGTCCTTGTATATAAACCTCCTGTCCTGTGTTGTTCCTTTGTCGGGTCGTATTCGTTGGGTCTCTGTGTTCTCCTGCATCTCCCCTGAGCTTTCCTGAGTCCTCCCTGAGTTTCCCTTTGAGCCATCCGTCTTTATGTAAGTTTTGCTGCCACGTCAGCTGTTTGTTTTGTTCTTCATTTATTATTAAAATACTTATTTTTGTAATCTGCCGAGTTTGAGTCCTGTCTGCATATTGGGTTCGTTCCTGTCCAACAAATCCTGACAGGCATAGTCACATTCCCACAGCTGAAAACATATCACTGTATTTTCTCTGAACACCACAGCTGAAAAACAATGCTTTTTACAGTCGAACAGAAATCTGCACTTTTTATGCCAACATGCATGCAGTTCAAGTATTACACAAATAACAAAGTCCATTCCATGAGACGTATGGTGCCACCAGTATGTAGAGAGAGAGTCGAGAGATGGATTTAGCTCAGGGGTGCTCTCTTACATTTTATAATATCTGGACTAGTTCAAGTACATGATATTATACTTAATTTAAACGGATTCTTTCATTTTTCTGGACTAAGTGATCTTGTGCTTAGAAGTACCGTGTCGGAGATGGTCTAAAAACCAGTGACATGAGACGTTAATTTTCTTTGACCCATCAAAATGAATGTGGTAATTTATTAACAGAATCAAAATTTAACATCAAACATTGTACACTTGATTATTCTGATTGAACGCAATAACACAGCTTAATTAATGAACTTTACAATGAGAAATCATACGGCCATGATTTCTCACTTGCAACTTAAAACAACAAACATATCTGAAGATATCTGGATTAATTACTGGCAAGACAGAAGAGTTTTAAAGATGGGGAATGAAGGAGTTTAAATGGAGAGAAAAGATGTGGATGAGGATGTATGTCTGTAGACCAGAACAACACGCTCCTTTCAAGTGCAGTTCGCCCGCGGTACACTGGTAGTGAAGCTCATGACGACCCTTTTACCTTGGCAGAGGATGAATCGGCTGCGGTAAGAGGTCCCTGGTACGCTACCTTTCAGCGTCTCCTCAGGGCGGCTGTGACTCGGCAGAAGTCGTGAGAACTCGTTCTACAGAACAAACTTCCTCAGAAGTTATAAGGCTTTCACCGGGTGGAGCCACAGCGAGGCATCGTGGCTCCTACAGGAACTCCAGCCGAACTCCATCAGTACCAGAAGAACGAAAGGGACTCTGAGAAGACTCAGAGGAACTCAGAACTTCTGTTCTCTCTCGGAACTTCGGTTCATGTCTCCCAGAACTTCTGTTCTCCTGTGCTCCCAGAACTTCGGATCACTTCTGCTCTCAGAACCCTGGTTCAAGTGTAGAACTGACTGGAACTAGGAAGTGTCGACTTTTAAAGAGTTCTGTTTCCGGTCCCATTTGGGAAGTCCTGATTGGTTAAAAGAACCGACAGGGGTGTGGTTTTAGTGACGTAAGAGGGTTACTACGAGTCAGAAAAACAGTGAGATGTTTAGGAACAGACAGAGAAATGTTTTGGCGAAGTGGGGGGACGTAGGCGCCAGTAGCTCCTTATTTCTGTCTGAGAGGTTTAAAAACATGACAGTTCGTTCTAATAACTTCTTTCTGACTTTTGACCGACATCACTCCTTTCTCATTTCAGAGAGAAGATCAAAATGCATAATTACTTTGAAACATACACATTTAAAATGATTTCTACTTTGAATGAGGATTAAAAAATCATTAATACTGTTTCACAGTTGATTTAAAATGAGTAGTTCACTTCAACATTTAAAATGGTTTGAACTAAACACACTTTTGGATTATCAAGACATTGTAAAAATAGTAATGACAATATAAAAAGAGAGTGTTCTTTCAATTGATTAGTGCAGGATACAATTAGAAAGTCTCTGAATGAGCTTAATTTGTATTTCTGGATTCAAATCAATGAAATAACAGTTTCTGTCCCATGAAGGTCTTCAGGGTCAGGTTTTGACCTGAGGCTTAGTTCACTACAGCTACTAGTGCTTGGTGTATTACTTAGTTGATGTTTTTCTTAATTCATATCTTAGATCTTATTACTGTTTTTTTTTTTTTTACATTTTATTGTTGGATGTAACTGGGACCCTGTGTAAATAATCTCGTTCCACAACATGTACCACATGTGATGTGAACAACAATAAAGAATGTCTGACTCTGACTGACTTTTTTTTTCCTCACTCACTCTCAATCAAGACAGATGCCTTTCTTCCTTCTCCTGCCTTCCTCCTGTTTTTTGCTCTCTGTCCTGTGAATCTGAGCTTCTATTTACACATCTTCTGAATCATAAATTACTGTTATGGATTTGGTCAGCTGGGCTTTCAATGCAATTGATTAAAAAAAAAAATTCAACCAAGCGACAGGGTGCTGGAGAACCCTCATGCCCCACTGAGACGCATGCGGCAGAGTACGTCATGGATCCGTGGGGAGAGTGGAAAATGTGCCTTTCCATATAGTCTCAGGAGGATGCCTAAGATTTATATATCATTGGATTTATGACAGCAGGGGTTCTGCTTTTTGGCACCGTCGAATACCTATGTTATCGGCTATTAAGGAAGACTGTGGCAGCAGTTTCGGCCATGGCAAAGCTGCCGACCTTATGTGAAGTATTAGTTCGTGCTTCAAGCTCTCAGACTCAGCTGATTTACGAACTCAACCGTAAGATGGAAGCGATATATAAGAATCGTAGGTCACTTGCGGCTTCTGGGCCAGTATGTTTGGATTGACCTTGGAGGAAGCTAATAAGCATGGACCAGCAAAAAGCCCACAAATCTGGCCATTGTGGATCATTGAGAGTACCAGCAGAACTCAAGGCTGATGAGAAAAACAGTCAGCCTGCACAAAAAACAACTGTGGCTTATCTGAATCTAGCTTACCCGTTCGGCCTTGAAGTAGGCCAAATTATCAAATTTCTCCTGGGGATGTGTACACTAAACAATAAGAAGGCTCTGCTCTATTCACCCCCCACCCCCCGAGAACTTCTGTGAAAGCTTATCAGAGCTGTACCGGCTGACATTAACATCTTATCAGGATGGGGCGGTTGTGGATGAGTGGCTAGAGCAGTCGTCCTCCAATGCGAGAGTTGGGGGTTCAAATCCACCAGCAGTCACATGCTGAAGTGTCCCTGGGCAAGACACTGAACCCCTCATAGCCTCTGATGTGTGTCCCATCAGTATATGAATGTGATCTAAAGCACTGATTAGTCTCTTTAGAATAATTTGTTCAATTAGCTTTGCAGAGATCTAGTAGTGTGCTGTATGAATGGGTAAATGAGGGCACAGATTGTAGTGTAAAGCGCTTTGAGTATCTTGAAATAAGATAGAAAGGCGCTATATAAGTACAGTCCATTAATACAAGACTATGGTGCTATCTGGAAATGCTTCATGGACAAATCTCACCATCTTGTCATCAAATGCATATGAAATGTGTCTATAAATGTGCTCGCTGGTAGATTTTTTTGACGTCTTAAATCGTGTCCTGACAAGGACAAGGTGTGAAGAGATCTTTTCTTAAATACCACTATCCTATCCTCATGGTCTTTCCCCTTTTCTATCTAAAAAATAAGGGGCAGCACTCCTAGGAGCTGCAGCCACGTGCACTCCGTGTGGTGATATTGCCCCTAATGTTGTGTCTCTGTCCTGTCTCTGTCCTTTTCCTCTCATGTGATTTCCCTTTTCCCACACCTGTGAGCCTGACAGGTGTTTTGTGTTTTGTCCTCAACAGTGTTTGTATATAAGTTTGTGTCTTAGTGTTATTCCTGGTCTGGGCATCTTCTTGTATTCTCCTGGTAATCCTCCTTAGTCCCTGGTGTTTTCCTGAGTGTCTCCTTGTGATTTTCTATGTGTAAGTTTTGCTGCCTCAACGGCCGTTTATTTTTGTTATTAAATGTGTCTTCTTATTTTACCACCGAGTCTACCGAGCCCTGCCTGCATCCTTGGGTTCTACCTTTAAAAACCAACAATCACGACAGTATGCCCAGACCACAACGAGAACCCAGCAGGCGGATGACTTGGGCCGAATACTGGGCCCAAGAATCAGCTCGGACGACCCGGTGGGAGCAGGCGCGGATGGAGGAGCCTGTCATCAGATGGGGCGGGTTCCGGACCGAACCCGTCCAGAGACAAGGTCACCGCAGCCCGGAGGTTGAGATTCTGCCGTCGCCTCTTCTGGTGGAGGAAGAGGAAATGAGGTCTCAGCTTCGGGGGAGCCGCCGGGCTTTTAAACCAGCTTCCTCCTCCACCCTGCCACCCTGCTCACTACACCTGCTGTGGTCTTCGGAAGACGACGCTGAGCTAGAGGATGAACTCTGGTGCGCTCCTGTCCTCAGCTCACGCCCCCACCGCAGGAGGAATAAGCGGCAAAGATGGGTCGGAACCACGATCTCCAGCTCCAGCCTTTAACCTGATCTCCTGCTGCGCAGCCTAAAGCACCGGGGAGAATTTCAAAGGGGGAGGAGCAGTCAATCCCCCGCTCGTCAATGGAGCAGACGAAGGGAGGCCAACCGAAAGGAAAGCCCATTCAGCTACTTCCCGAGTCTTCTGTTAAATCCCTTCAGGACCAGTCATCCTTCTCAGATAAGTCATCTCCTGAATCTATTGCTTTAAATGACACACTTCAAAATCTGCTTTCTTCCGCTAAACTGAACCCAAACTATCAGAGCACTAGTTATTCCCTAACGGAAGAATTATTACTGTCTCAGCTGCAATAACGCAGATCCCAGAGTTCCATCAATTACTCATTAACATAAGGACTTTCAAAGAACAGTTTAAACACCATTCTCTCTCCAGCTTTACTGTGCCACAGTAGAACCCACATGAACCTCCTGCTCCTTGTGTCTCAGAGAGGGTCCAGGAGGTCGCCTCTCACACATCCTCCAGTGCTTCAGTGGGGGTAGGACCTGACACCCCACCTCCTTCCTATGTTTTGGTGGGGGCTGGTCCCAAAGTCCAATTCTCCAGTGCTTCAGTGGGGGTAGGACCCGACACCCCACCTCCTTCCTATGCTTCGGTGGAGGCTGGTCCCAATACCTAATTCGCCAGTGCTTCAGTGGGGGTAGGACCTGATGCCCCACCTCCTTCCTATGTTTCGGTGGGGGCTGGTCCCAAAGCCCAATTCTCCAGTGCTTCAGTGGGGG
>NC_056515.1:4775406-4795788 GCF_014905685.2 Nematolebias whitei | reverse complement strand
GGTGGGGGCTGGTCCCAAAGCCCAATTCTCCAGTGCTTCAGTGGGGGAGGACCCGACGCCCCACCTCCTTCCTATGTTTTGGTGGGGGCTGGTCCCAAAGCCCAATTCTCCAGTGCTTCAGTGGGGGTAAGACCCGACGCCCCACCTCCCTCCTATGCTTCGGTGGGGGCTGGCCCCAATGCCCCATCTTCCTGTGCCTCTGTGGGGACTGGTTCTGACACCCCATCTATTGGGATCTCTATAATGGTGGGTCCTGACACGTCGTATCGTCCCAAGCCTCCAGTGGGTCCCAAGCCTCTAGTGGGTCCCAAGCTTCCAGTGTGCCCAGCTCCATCATCTGCTGCTGCAGCCCCATCTCTGGTCCCTGGTTCTCCTGCTGCAGCCCCGTCTCTGGTCCCTGGTTCTCCTGCTGCAGTCCCGTCTCTGGTCCCTGGTTCTCCTGCTGCAGTCCCGTCTCTGGTCCCCGTTCCTGGTTCTCCTGCTGCAGTCCTGACTCCACCACCACCTACTGCAGCTCTGGTTCCTGTCCCTGACTCCTTAGCAGCAGCTCTGAACCAATTTCCTGATGCAGCCCCGGTCTCTGATTCTCCTGCTGCAGCCCCTGAGGTTTCCACGCCTCAGCCTGATGGTCCCCGGTCTGCAGAGGATTCCATGACCGGACCTGAACCTGCCACAGAAGGGTCCGTGTCTCACCTTGAGGGGTCAACGCCACTTGGATGCTCTACAGCATCTATAGTCCTGCTTCGACGTGGTGGACAGCCTTCAGGCCACCCGCCTGACCGGCTTCGACGTGGTGCGCAACCTCCTGGCCGCCCACCTGAACTTTTTGTCTGTCTTTTATGTGTTGTGTGCCTGGTTTCCCTCTTGTGTTCCCTTGTGCCCTCCGTCCTGTTTTTTTCCCCCTCCTCCCACCCAAGTTTTTGGGGACAGGGTTTTTGGGACATCTGGAGACGTCCTTTAAGGAGGGGGTAATGTGGTGATTTTGCCCCTAGTGGTGTGTCTCTGTCCTGTTTCCTCTCATGTGGTTTCCCTTTTCCCACACCTGTGAGCCTGACAGGTGTTTTGTGTTTTGTCCTCATCAGTGTTTGTATATAAGTCTGTGTCTTAGTGTTATTCCTGGTCTGGGCATCGTCTTGTATTCTCCTGGTAATCCTCCTTAGTCCCTGGTGTTTTCCTGAGTGTTCAGAATATAATCTCGCTGTGCTTCAGTGCATGAAATATTGAATGAAATATTATCATATAATGATAATAAAGCTTATTCTAATTTTGATTCTGCACTGCATGAACCTATATGATGCAATACAACTCTGTACATTTTTTGTCATTAGTTCTGGCTGTCAGCAGCAAGCTGGTTGTTTCATTATGACAAGGAGCTATTTATAAGAATGAGTCTTCTCACAGGGTTTCAGACTGAAGAAATCTTTTGGATAAAAGATGAAACATTTCAACAAAGAAGAATCCAGATGACCTGACTTAACCTTGTTAGATTTTTCTACCTGGATTATTGAGCATGCATCAGGACTTTTTGTCATTAATTTACTCTGATGACCTTCACTTAATGGAATCAGACAGGGATGCATAGTCCCAACTATAGCTGCTGATAGCTAACCTCAAGCACATTTCCAAATGATCATCAGTCATGGTGAAACAGTATTTGGACTTAAATATAATCTTCATGTGGGAAAAGGCTGACTCGCATAAATAAGTGGAACCGAATAATGCAGTCAAGAAGGTATCACATTTCTTCATGTTGGGTTTCGTCTGTGAGTAAATTCTAGAACTGTAAATGAGCCCTGGCCTAGCTGAATGTCAGCTTGTAGTGTTAAAATCTCATCCTCCACTCCAGAAAAATCTAGATGAAACAGTGTTTCAATCTTTGATGCCAATGAAGCAACCTCAGCATCTTCCTGAAAAGGGTAGAACATGAATGGAGCAATTGGCTCCAGTAAAACAAGCCTTTAAGCATTAGTCAAACTATCAGACAGTTCTCATTCTGCTCTGTGTAACATGCACCGTCAAGCTGCACACACGCCTTCCCTTGCATCTCCAGTTCTGACGCGAGGTTCTTGGAAGCTTGCCAAATCATGGTGCTGCAACTTTAAGGAAATATGTTGCACTGAGCTGATCATATCAATCAGAGTTTTGTCTTTGTAAGGTTGAAGGTTCTTTATTATCATTTGCAACACATGTCAAAGTCAAAGTCAAAAGTCAAAGTTTATTTTTCGTTGGCACCACATGTGTACATGTGGTGGAATGAAATTGTGTATGCAGGGTCCCAGTTACATCCAAAAGTATAAATTGTAAAGAACAAACAGTAATAAGATCTAAGATATGAAGTAAAAAATGTGCTAAACAAGAAATACACTAAGCACTAATAGCACAAAAACATTATGCCGAATTACAGCAGCACAAACATGAGTCTGTGTGAGCAGATGAGTATGAACGAATACAGCAGCATGAAATAAATTGGCAGCATAAGATTAGTAACATGGATAGTCAGCAGCACATGTCACCAATCAAGTGGCGTTACAGTGATTTTTTTTTCAGTGATTTTCCTGGTTAGAGATTAATGAGTCTAACAGCTTCAGGGTAGAAGCTGTTCCTCAGTCTAGTGGTTCTACACTTAATGCTCCTAAACCTCCTGCCTGAGAGGAGCGGGGCAAAAAGTATGTGTGCTGGGTGAGTGGGGTCCTTCATGATGCAGGTGGCCCTCTTCCTGCATCTAGAGGTGTAGATGTCTGTGATGGTGGGGAGGCTGACTCCAACAGTCTTCTGTGCAGCTTTCACCACTCTCTGCAAAGCTGTCCTTTCTGCAACTGTGCAGCCTCCATACCACACGTTGAAGCTGGAGCACAGGATGCTCTCCACTGCACACCTGCAGAAGGAGGTGAGGAATGAGCTTCCCAGACCAGATCGCCTCAGCCGCCTGAGCAAGTAGAGTCTCTGATGAGCTTTCTTGATCAAGCTGTTAGTGTTGCCCCAGCTGAGGTTGTCGTTCATGTGCATACCCAAGTCATTGTAGCTGGAGACCACTTCCACCGCAGATCCTCCTATATTCGGGAGGGGGGGGAGGGATAGGTGTGTTTGTTTTGTCAGAAGTCCATGACCATCTCCTTCATCTTCTTCATATTGATGTGAAGGTTGTTCTTCCTGCACCAGCTCTCCAGGTGTTCCACCTCCTACCTGTAGCTGGATCGTTGTTTGTGATGCATCCCACCAAATCATCTGCAAACTTTACATTATGACAGTCTGGATGGGTAGGTGCGCAGTCATACGTGAGCAGAGTGAACAGGAGGGGGCTCAGCACACAGCCCTGAGGGGAGCCAGTGCTAAGGGTTATGGTGGAGGAGGAGAAGTTGTGGATCCTTACAGACTGCAGTCTGTTGGTTAAGAAATCCAGGACCCAGTTGCATAGAGAGGGGATTAGTCCTAGTGCGAGTAGTTTGTCCATCAGTGTCTGGGGAATCATGGTATTGAAGGCAGACATGAAGTCCACAAAGAGCATACAGGCATAAGAGTCCTTCTGCTCCAGGTGGGTGAGAGCAGTGTGTACCACAAAGGAGATGGGGTCCTCTGTTGATCAATTCTTGTGGTATACATACTAGTGTGGGTCCTCGTTGATGTCGATGGTAGCTTTGACGTCGGTCATGAACAATCTTTCAAAGCATTTCTCAACTATCAGGGTGAGGGCTACTGGCTGGTAGTCACTCAGTTCTGTCACTGCAGAGCTCTTAGGAACTGGGATGATAATGGTGGTCTTCAGGCTGGTGGGAACAGTTGCCAGGGTGTGGGAGGAGTTAAATATATTGGCCAACACCTCTCAGAGCTGATTGGCACAGTTTCTCAACACCCTCCAGGGATGTTGTCTGGGCCAGTGGCTTTGTGAGGATTAATCCTCCTGAAGGTCCTCCTTACTTCTGGTCAGGTCATGCTAAGGAACTCCTCTTCAGATGGTGAGGTGAGTCTTGTGCTGGGTGGTCTATTTGGGTCTTCAAAGTGGGCATAAAACCTGTTAAGAGCATCAGGCAGTGACAGGTCGCTAGGACGTTGTGCACCTCTGCTTTTATAGTCTGTGATGCACTGTGGATCTTGTGAGGCGAAATGTCCCTGGATCGTCCATGCGCATATGGCTTTGGCCCTCTTAATACGAGCTGTCAGCTCTTTCCTTGCCCTCCCCCGTTCCTGTGAGTCACCAGACCTGAAGACAGTATCCCTAGCTTTCAGCAGGGTACAGACCTCTGCGTTCACCTAGGGTTTCTGGTTCAGGTAGCGCATCACAGTCCTAGTGGTGGTGACATCTTCAACACTCTTGCTGACATATCCTAGGACAGCAAAATTGTATTCCTTCAGATCCAGTTCTCCCTCATTTATATGGTAAATGGTAAATGGACTGTACTTATATAACGCCTTTCTATCTAATCAAGATACTCAAAGCGCTTTACACTACAATCTGTGTCCTCATTTACCCATTCATACAGCACTCTACTAGATCTCTCCAAAGCTCATTGAACAAATCATTCTAAAGAGACTAATCAGAGCTTTATCACATTCATACACCAATGGGACACACATCGGAGGCGATGAGGGGTTCAGTGTCTTGCCCATGGACACTTTGGCATGTGACTGCTGGTGGGTTCGAAACCCCAACTCTTGCATTGGAGGACGACTGCTCTAACCACTCAGCCACAGACGCCCCATATATTTACAGCAGCCTCCCTGATGATATGCCAGTCTGTGTGTGCAAACCAGTCCTGCAGTACAGTCATTGTCGCTGGGCCATACGGTGACAGTCCTCTGTGTCAGTCTGGAACATCTCAGCGAGGGAAGGTAGACAGGGGCCATGAAGATTGAGATGTGGTCAGAGAGGCCTAGGTAAGGATGGGGTATGATTTTATATGCGTCTCGTATGCTGGCGTAAACACGGTCTAGTCTAGTGTTTTATTTCCCTGTGTTGGTATGGTCACATGCTGATACAATCTTGGCAGTGTCTTTCAGTCTAGAGTTTCTTTATGGTAATAAGTTAGGTTTGGTTATAATTCACATGCTTAACGTGAGCGGAGTTGGGCTCGGAGCCGATTTCAGAACGGAAAAAACAGAGTTTTCCACCGGGAGCCTGAGAAGCTGCTGCTCGACTGTACGTGGCCATCTTGGCAATTTAAGGCAATGACTGGAGACTAGCTCTAGGTTACACTGTTTAAGACATTTGAAAGCAGACCCAAAGGAAAGAACTGCATAACACTCCTCATTGACCCAAATTAGAGCAGACAAAACCATGAACACAACAAATCATGGGTCCCTTTCTGTTTGCCACAGCAACTAAAAATTAAAAACTTCTTGTCCTTCTTTTCCTTGCAGCTCTACATTAAGGTCATTCAACATTGGTCAGATCGGTTAAAATGTTAACTTGGAGACTAGGCAACTCTGCAGTTTGCTAGTTTTTTACGTGGTTGTATGTAGGGGTTGAACGAGTATATAATTTTTAAACTCGACATTAACATAATAAAACCCGAGTAGAACTCGAGTATTTGATGACATCATAGATCTCAAGATACAAAAACAAATAAATAAATAAAACCGCAAAAAAGGTAATTATTTACAAAAAAAGACCAACAAAACATTGGGAGCGTATATTATGCTCCTACCATTTATCATACTGCAAATAAGTTACAGGAAAAACCAAACTATTAGTTATTATTATTAAACTGCAAACGTGAAGAAACATGCAGCACGTCAAAAACGAAACTTAAACCGAAAATGGTTCTGGTTCGGTGGGTTGGACCCAGTGTTACACCATACTCTGTGACCTGCAACAGTGCAACACAGCCCCCTACGGTCATACGGTGGTCACATAATATGACGTCACTACGGATACTCGATGTAACATTTTTAACCTCGATAGATGTTCTAGCAATTGATGTGTAGATTACTCGAGTACTCTGTTAATGCCCTAGTTGTATGTGCATGTGTCAGAAAAGGTCAGGTCTCAGATTGGCTGCCCTGTATGTCAATCAAGTGACAAATTTCATAGTGAGGATGGATGATAGGCTGACGTCTATTTTTTTAATACCATGCAATCTACTTATACTACCTTTGCAATCGACGTATTAGGCACCCCTGGTCTAGAGAACTATTGATCGCGGTCACTTTAAAAAGATTCCAGGAAAGACGGGCTGCTTGGAATGAAAAAGAGGGAAAGGGGGATTTTTTTAAACTTTTGCACAGTCTTCAACATATACAGGTTTCAATCTGTACTGTCAATTCAATTCAATTCAGTTTATTTATATAGCGCCAAATCACAACAAAGTTGTCTCAGGGCACTTTACAGAAACATTCACATACATAAAAGCCAATTAGTAAAGTTCTCTATCTAAGGAACTGACTCTGTCAGAGTTGCTCTAAATTTCAACCTGACTCGTTATTGCACAAGACTCAGAAAATTAGCATTAATAGTAACTGTGGCAACACCTGAAACTTTAGGCATCTCAAGTTTTCAGTTCCAGTAATGTTCTGTACTACGACACAACAGTCTGTGTGCAAACAACTCACACTTCTGTGTGTTTTCTAAAATATTTGATCCTCGTGATTCAAACACACAGCACCACTGTCTAACTCAAGAGACATTGGAGGGGAGGGGATGGCAGGGCAGCAACCCCTGGGGGAGGTGGTAAGAAGGGGGGGCATCACGCAGTGAGGGGGACAAACCTAACCCCATTCCTGTCTTTGTCCCAGTGACAGGGACAGATTCCTGAACTTCAGAAGTGAATCATTATAGAGACGGTTGCAAATGTTTTAGTCCAGTCTTGAAAATAATGTTATGTGCAGTCAAGTATGGGCTCAAGATTACTTTCAGCTACAAACACACCAAATTTCAGCTCAGTGCTTGTAAAATTGACTGTCATTTGTCAGAGTCAAAGTCAAAATATTCATTTGTCTTGTTTGTTGGGGTCAGTTAGCTGTGACAACCTTCTTGAATGGGACTGACTCCAAATGTTAAACAGCTGTAGATGTAAATCCAGTGATTACTTTCTGTAACTTTTAATCAAACCCTTCTTCATACAACATTTTAAAAACGGCCAGACATATGCAAATCGTCCACTTTTGCTTTTTAGTGGCGAGCGATAGTAAAAGGAAGCAGCCCCATGAAGCTTAGAATAAAGTGGATTTGTGCTCATTTCTGAGAAACAGTTACTGGATTGATTTCCAGTGCAGTGATTGAAAACAGAGCTTTACATTTTGTTCCAGGGTGATGACAGACTCCAGTCAGGGCTCCTGAACCCCCTCATTAGGTTCTCTTCCCACACCCTGCTGATCACTGCAGCCACAAAAATGTTGTGTCATTTATGGATAAATCTGTCAGTATTTCAGGCAAAGATTTGTGCTGTAATATTAATGGAAATATATTTTAGTCTAGATGTGTTGCCATTGCTCTGCTGAGCCAAAGAGTAAGAGGATTAAATATAAACCTTTGAGAAAAGAATAATTACCAGATAACGAGGATGAATTTTCTTCTTCACTTTTGTCGTCATTTGAGAACAGGTTAGGTTGCTCCTCAAAAACCTTTAACCAGAGAAAACATAAAAATCAAATGTGCCTGCCAGGACCGTTTTGAACTCAGTAAATGCACAAAAAGCCAAATATGAAGGCAAATCTGAACACAAACATTTTTGCACCTCAATTTTGATATTTTGGTATTTTATACTCACATTGTCCACCAGCATATTCTTATCCACCAGGTCCTGGTTCATACCTGAGCAAAAATAAATAAATAAACATTTAACCCCTGGAGGAGGAATGAGTCTCAGCTACTACCAACTCAACTTCTAACTCTGTGTCTGTAAAACAGATTAAATTATGGCCTTATATGTGTTTGCTAAAGTCAATTGGTAGCTATGGCCATCTTAAGTTAGTCTGATGCCAAAATGTAATAAGATGTAGATGTTCAGTAGTCCACCGTTTATCGTGGAGGATCCGTACCCTGAAGACCAGCGATAAGTGAAAAACCGTCAAGTAGGAATATTAGTACAAGTAGTAGTTTATTTTATTATTTACTGTATATATAAACCCTTCCCACACTCTTGCAATATTCTAAACAATGTTTATAAACTCTAAAATCTCGAAAAGAGCACAGAATGTCATGATTTCAGCTCCCTACTTCCTCTGCTCTTTGCCACCTGCAAGTGTTCTTGGCCACACCCACTTCCCTGCTCTGCATGGAGAACAGCTGATCAGCTGCAGGAGGAAGTCTATCCTGCAGCAGGGGCTGCGCAAAGGAGCAGCAGGTGCTAAATAATTGATAATAATTTATTTAAAATTAAAATTCCATGCCGATCGTGCGGCTCATCCATCAATCAGCCAATTGTGTGTCATGTCCAATCTTATTTTGAAAAACCATGATAAACGTACCGCAAAGTAGCAAGGGGCTACTGTATACCAATCAATACCTTCTGAGAGTTTCAATAAAATATTTCCAGTGATTTATAAGAAATTTTGCTAACAGACAAACAGCATTGATGCCAGCAGTTAATGGCAAAGGTTTAAGCAAAAATATTGCACGATGTCGAGCATTCGGAGTATGTTTTTGCTTAAGTCTACCACAGCAAATATTTGATAAATCTAACAAAATTGACAAAGTTACAGACTTTTGATTGATCACCATCCAAGATGGACATGCACATGCATTAGCATATGTTCACAGGCTCGTGAGATATTTTGCTAACAGACAGACAAACGTTTGTAGAGAGATGGGCAAAAACTATTGCCTTTTGCAGCTGGCAATAGAAAAAAATAAATTTAAAAGCAAGAGTCGTGCAGGGAGCCCATCATCAGGTTCTCAGAATGCAACTCCGCTCCCCACAAGTGCCAAATCAACAGGAGACGCTGTATTCGTCCAAGGCAGCAGGCCTGGGGAACAAACACATGCCTCCTGATGGGAAGTTGTTATTCCAGGAAAATTAATGAACGGTTGTTGAAGTCGAGTTACATTAGGGTCAATACTGAGGTGCACTTCCTGCCTGCCTCCATCAGTCAATACCACCATCTCCATGGTTACCCAAAATAAAGAGTGATAAAAAATAAAACTATTGGTTGCAGTTTTAAAAATCTACTCGGTGTTTATGTGTTTTAGGCTAGACTGAGCTTGTCTGCCAATGGAACAAAAAATGATCTTGTTACGTTTTGTGTGTCTGTACTCTCAGAAGAAAAACAAACATGCAGAGAGAGCTCTTTCTCATGAGGATTTTCTCTGATCTCTTTAGCTTGGTAGTGATGGACGTCAGACTGCAGCATTATCTGAACAATGAATCTGCGCTTGTTCATTTCCTGCAGATTTCAGTAGTGTCTGCACTCACAAACCCACAGAGACAAGAACACAGACAGGCAGACAGGCAGACAGGGAGGCAGACAGACAGACAGACGGGGCAGCTGTGGCTGAGTGGTCAGAGCAGTCGTCCTCCAATGCGAGAGTTGGGGGTTAGAATCCACCAGCAGTCACATGCTGATGTGTCCCTGGGCAAGACACTGAACCCCTCATCGCCTCGGATGTGTGTCCTATCAGTGTATGCATGTGATAAAGCTCTGAATATTCTTTGTAGAGATCTAGTAGAGTGCTGTATTAATGGGTAAATGAGGCACAGATTGTTGTAAAGAGCTTTGACTATCTTGAAATAAGATAGAAAGGCGCTATATAAGTACAGTCCATTTACAGACAGACAGACAGGCAGACAGGCAGGTCTGAGCTCTTTGTACATGCAAAGGACTGGATGGTGGCAATACATCTGAAACTAATAATTATTTGCAACATAGTTTGATCCTTTAAATATTATTTCTGACAATGCAAATGACCCTAATTCCATAAAAGTTGGGTTGTTGTGTAAAATGTAAATACAAACAAAATGCAATCATCTGGAAATCTTATGAACACAAACACTTTCACCATCAAACCTAGTAAACATATCCATGTTTACACTTAGAACTGATAGTATTTTGTTTGGAACAAACAAAGTCATTTTGAATTTTATGGCAACAACATAGTAAAAAAGTTGGGCAGGACCATGAAGCACCTCACCTTCTTCAGAGTCCGGTTGTTGAGTTTTCGGATGAGGATGTTGTCCCATTCTTGTCTGATGGAGAATTCTAGGTGTTCAAACATACTGGGCATTTGCTGGATTTTGTTTGTTGGTTTATTTTATGATGTGTTTCATAATGATTGGTGAGAGGTCTGGACTAGTCAGTTCTGCACTCAGACTCTTCTCCACTGAAACCATCATGGTGATGAGGTTTAGCATACAAATCTTTCTCTAAAAATTATAATCTGGATGGGAGAGTATGTTGTTTTAAAATGTGTATATTAATTTCTGAATTGGTGGTGCCTTTCTATACATGTGAGCTTTTCATGGCATAAACACTAATGCACCCCTATATCATCAGAGAGGCGAGGTTGTGAACTGTGCTCCGATAACAGGCTGGATAATCCCTTTCTCATTAGTATGAAGGACATGGTGTTTCCAAAAGAAAAAAAACAAGATTTTTCTGAACACAGAACAGTTTTCCACTCTGCCTCAGTCCATTTAAAATGAGTTTGGCCCAACAAAGATGGTGGCATTTCTGGATGGTGTTCACATGTGACTTCTGTTTAGTATGGTAGAGTTTCAACCAGCACAATAAACTGTGTTTACAGATAATGATTTGTGGAAGCGTTCCTAAGCCCATGCAGTGATGTCCAGAACAGAGTCAGGTCTGTTTTTAATGCAGCTGGCAGCCTGCAGAGCACAGGTGTTCAATATTAATATTCAGCTTTGTTCTTTGAGCTCAGAAACTTCCCCTGATTCTTGAAATCTGTTTGATGATATTAGGAACTGTATAATGTGGGAATTTTAAAGCCTTCCAAATTGTTGACTAACGTTCTGAAATTGTTCCAGTACTTTTAGATACTTTAGTACTTTTAGCCTGCTGTACCTCTGACCGTCTTTACTTCTGAGAGGTTTAGCCGCTCTAAAATAACTTTTGTTCCACCCAGTGGACCTGTTGCCAATTTATCCAGTTATTTACAATATGTTCTTCAAGCTGTTTCTTTTTGTTCCACTTAGTTTTCAATTCAATTCAGTTTATTTATTTAGCACCAAGTGAAAACAGAAGTAGTCTAAGGGCACAGAACAGAAACAATCATATACTCAGTGGCGGCTCGTGGACTTTCCACCGGGGGGGCTATTTTGTAAAAAAAAAATAAAAAGGGTTTACCACAGAGAATACAACCTCATCCATCCATCCATCCATCCATCCATTTTCTTTGCCCGTTTATTCCATTTTGGGTCACGGGGTTCGCCGGTGCCCATGTCCAGCAATCACTAGCTATGTTTACATGCGCAGAATTCTTTGACCGGATCGAAATGTGTTCTGTTTGAATAATTCAAATGTGTTGTTTACATGGGCACAATCTGTTCATGATGAGCGTTTACATGCAGCGGGCTTTGTTCTGAACAGCAGTACTGACATGCGCAGAGTGGTAAACTCTCCTTAAAAAAACCACCGAAGAAGAAGTTCTACTTCCGGGTGAACGTAAACAAACCTGAGCACCCAAAATGGACCCGCGACAGTTTTTAATGATGGTGGAGACGTTATTGCACTCCCTGACTGAGCTACAGGTAATAGAAATCATTTTGAGCTCTTTAAAAGTTTCTAGTAGAAATGTGGTGTCGCTCATCGACCAGTTTTACTTCCCTGACATACTAATATTATTAGCGTTAGCCAGGCGGAAATGGCAAAGTCGCACATGCGCAGTCAGGTCAGTTTTTCACCATCAGATAAAAACGAACAGATCAAGCGTTTACATGCGCACTGATCGGGTTTCGGATCGGCGTAAACCACCCGTTTTGTTCTGATCAGAAATTATAACGGATCGCGCCAAATACACAAAAAATAACCCGAACGGAGTGTTTACATGACACACTTTTATTCCGACCGGCCATTTGATCCGGTTACTTATGTCCATGTAAACATACCCACTGTGCAAGGGGCGGGGTACACCCTGGACGGGTCGCAAGTCCATCACAGGGACACATGGAGACAAACGAGACAAACAACCATTCACTCTCTCACTCACACCTAGGGACAATTTAGAGTTACCAGTCAGCCTAACATGCATGTTTTTGGTCTGTGGGAGGAAACCGGAGTACCCGGAGAAAACCCACGCATGCACGTAGAGAACATGCAAACTCCACCCAGAAAGGCCCTCGGACCGGGATTTGAACCAGGGACCTGCTCGCTGAGAGGCAGCAGCTCTATCAGTTGCGCCACCGTGCTGCAGAATACAACCTAAATAAATTAAATACAAATAAAATGTTTGTATTATTATAGATGCAAGAATATCTTGTAGATGTGTATTCTATCCTCAAAGTATCCACAGAGAAAACTGGGTCACAGCTTTTCCCAAACTAATAAAATGAGACATGAGTTTGACAGCAGGGGGTGCAGGTGAAGCAGGTGGAGAGACACAGCATACAGACCGGTGGAGCTCCAGAGTTTGCCCAGGATAAATGATGTTCTGGGCATCATGGTGAAGTTTGACCCAACCCTGGAGGGTTCAAGAGGACTTCATATTCAACTTAACTTATTGCCATACAGGGCAAGGATCAGTCCTGATTCCTGGAGTGTCTTTGGCGGTGCGGAGTGCGCTCCAGGCCTGGATAAGGAAGCCCCGGGAATAGAAACGCCGACCTGGTGACACGTTTCCTTATCTTTTTGTTTTAAAAGAACAAGACTGGTGAATGGGCCCCAACAAATTATTTTTTTGTATCTTGATATTATTGAGCGCATAACTGCGGACTTTTCATTGGACATTTTTTATTTTTATTATTGACAGATCTCTCTTCCTCGTATAATTAATCCATCTATCCATCCATTCTCTTCCACTTATCTGGGGCACGGGTCGCAGGGGTAGCAACCTAAGTAGGGAGGCCCAGACTTCCCTCTCCCCAGCCACTTGGGCCAGCTCCTCCGGGGGAATCCCGAGGCGTTCCCAGATCAGCCGAGAAACATAGTCCCTCCAGCGTGTCCTGGGTCTTCCTCTGGGTCTCCTCCCAGTGGGACGTGCCCGGAACACCTCACCAGAGAGGTGTCCAGGAGGTATCCTAACAAGATGCCCAAGCCACCTCAACTGGCTCCTCTCGATGTGGAGAAGCAGCAGATCTACTCTGAGTCCCTCCCGGATGACCGAGCTTCTCACCCTATCTCTAAGGGAGAGCCCAGACACTCTGTGGAGAAAACTCATTTTGGCCGATTGTATCCGAGATCTCGTTCTTTCGGTCACAACCCAAAGCTCATGACCATGGATGAGGGTATGAACATAGATCGACTGGTAAATTGAGAGCTTTGCCTTTTGACTCAGCTCTCTCTTCACCACAACAGACCGGTACAGTGCCCGCTTCACTGCAGACGCTGCACCTATCCGCCTATCGATCTCACATTCAATTTTTCCCTCATTCGTGAACAAGACCCCGAAATACTTAAACTCCTCTACTTGGGGCAGGACCTCCTCCCCGACCCAGAGAGGGCACTCTACCCTTTTCCGGATCAAGACCATTGCCTCGGATTTGGAGGAACTGATCCTCATCCCGGCCGCGTCACACTCGGCTGCAAACCACTCCAGCGAAAGCTGTAGATCATGACCTGATGAAGCCAATAGGACCACATCATCTGCAAAAAACAAAGAAGCAATCCTAAGGCCACCAAAACGGATCCCCTCAACACCTTGGCTGCGCCTAGAAATTCTGTCCATAAAAGTTATGAACAGAATCGGTGACAAAGAGCAACCTTGGCAGAGTCCAACTATCACTGGGAACAAGCCCGACTTACTGCTGGCAATGCGGACCAAGCTCTGTCACCGGTCGTACAGGGACCTAACAGCCCTTATCAAAGGGCCTGGTACCCCATACTCCCGGAGTACCCCCCACAGGGCTCCCCAAGGGACGCGGATGAATGCTTTCTCCAAGTTCACAAAGCACATGTAGACTGGTTGGGCAAACTCCCCCACACCCTCCAGGACCCTGTTGAGGGTGTAAAACTGGTCCAGTGTTCCACGACCATGACAAAAACCGCATTGCTCCTTCTGAATCTGAGGTTCGACTATCCAACGGACCCTCCTCTCCAGAACCCCCAAATAGACCTTCCCAGGGAGTCTTAAGAGTGTGATCCCCCTGTAGTTGTAACACCCTTTTTAAATAGGGGGACCACCACCCCTGTCTGCCAATCCAGGGGAACTGCCCCCGATGTCCATGCAATATTGCAGAGTCACGTAAGCCAACACAACCCCACAACATCCAGAGCCTTAAGGAACTCCGGGCAAATCTCATCCACCCCTGGGGCCCTGCCACTGTGGAGCTTTTTAACCACCTCGGTGACCTCAGCACCAGAGACTGGACAGCCCAACCCAAGGTCCCCAGGCTCTGCTTCCTCAGTGGAAGACATGCCAGTGGGATTGAGGAGGTCTTCGAAGTATTCTGCCCACCAACCCATGACATCCCGAGTTGAGGTCAGTAGTACACCACCTCCACTATAAATAGTGTTGGTGGCATACCGCTTTCTCCCCCCTGAGACGCTGGATGATGGACCAGAATCGCCTCAAAGTCATACGGAAGTCATTCTCCATGGCCTCTCCGAACTCATCCCACACCCGAGTTTTTGCCTCAGCGACCACCCGAGCCGCATGCCGCTTGGACAGCCGGTACCCATCGTCTGCTTCCGGGGTCCCACAGGCCAAAAAGGCCCAATAGGACTTCTTCTTTAGCCTGACAGCATCCCTCACCGCCGGTGTCCACCACCGGATTTGAGGGTTACTGTTGCGACAGGCACCGACAACCTTGCGGCCACAGCTCCGATAAGCGGGAGACTCACGGGAGCTCTGCCAGACATTCCCAGCAGACCCTCACAATACGTTTGGGTCTGTCAAGTCTGACCGGCATCCTCCCCCACCATCGGAGCCAACTCACCACCAGGAGTGGTCAGGTAGTGGTTGTATGAAATAGGTGAAATTAAGTTATTTCAGAGACTCCTACGAGATTTTCCTACGTAAAGTCAAATCAATGAGATGATTCAGTTTTGTTTGGTGTTAATTTTCATGAAGGAGTGTGAGTGGTGGATTGTTTTGAAGTTTCAATCAGAACAGCTAAAGTTTGTTTATTAAATACAGCATGCTCCACTCTCCTGCACTTCTAAGCTGACATGTATGAGCGAGTTTTATTTTACTGTTGTTTAAATGGTAAATGGTAAATGGACTGTACTTATATAGCGCCTTTCTATCTTATTGAGATACTCAAAGCGCTTTACAACAATCTGTGTCCTCATTTACCCATTCATACAGCACTCTACTAGATCTCTACAAAGTTAATTGAACAAATCATTCTAATGAGACTAATCAGAGCTTTATCACATTCATACACCGATGGGACACACATCGGAGGCAATGAAGGGTTCAGTGTCTTGCCCAGGGACACTTCGGCATGTGACTGCTGGTGGATTCGAACCCCCAACTCTTGCTTGGAGGACGACTGCTCTAACTACTCAGCCACAGCATATTTCTAAGATTTGAAAAATAATTTAAAGAACTCTCTTGTGCATGTATAAGCTCCAGTTTAGACAGGGATTTGTTACAGGTGTATTGTACAGCAGGTCCATTCAATGAGAAGACGGGAGGTGCTGCTGCGATGATTCTGACCAGTGCACGTTTTGTTTTAATGCAGATTAAACATCATTCAGTTCAACACTCGTCTTCTGGTCATCATTAAACACAACACAGAGGGAACTATAAGATGAATAAAAACGAACTGGCAGGTTGATATTATTTGGACCGAGCTGAATTAATAGCCTATCCAGCCAAGTTCAGCACAGTTACACAGCACGGTTTTCTCTTTGCTGGATTTGAATATCCTCGTCTGTCCGGCCCTAAACTCTTCACTTCCAGTTTTTCCTCAATAGACATTAAAGAAAAGGGGTTATTGATTAAATAATCCACCTCGTTTGTGCTAATATTGCTCGCCATCGCGTCAGTCTACACCAAACCACGCCCACATCCACTCGCGCTCGAGACACGTTATTGTACGTCCATCCTCATTGGATGAATCCTGTGGCCGCGGGCTGACCCCGGGCTGAACAAAATGAGCCCCATTACGAGGGGGCGTGGCAAGACGTCTGTCAATCATTCTGAACCATGAAGGAACAGTAACAGAACGGGGCTGTCAGAATTTAGCCGTTTGGAACGACACTAGGATTTTTCCCAGGCGGTTTGACACCAGTTTTGTTGTAAATTAAACAAAATGTGACATTATTTCTAAAATGTATTTATTTTTCAGCTGTTATTTTTAAGTTGTTTAATTTAATATCTTTATTGTAAATGCCAGGAGGGAGGGCTTAGCCCTCCTAGCCCACTGATACCAGCTGTCACTGCATATACTGTATATAAAGTAAGTTAACACTTGTTACAGTCTTTTTGCTGCTGCTGTCCCAACTTTCTTGAAATGTGCGACATCAAATTAAAAATTACCTTTATTCTTTTTAAAAGGCACAATTTATTATTATTAAGAGAATAATCATAATCATACCTTTATGACTCAGATGACCTTCATCTTCATCACTCTTGTCTTCCTCAGCATTACCTCTGAGCTCATTGATCTAGAAGAGACAAATATATTAAAACTGAGATGAGTAATAATGTTCAATTCAGTTTATTTATATAGCACCAAATCAAAACAGAAGTTATCTCAGGACAATGAACAGAAACATTCATATATAAAAATAATACAAAGTAATTTAACATTATTTATGTTTATGTTATAAGAATAGCTACTACCACACCACATTTTAGCTCTTTATATGAGGAAATAATTGCATTATAGCCACTTTTGGGTTTGATACTGTGCGTAGTATAGATTCAATGTTTAATTTCTGAGAGCTTTGCTGAATTACAACCTGTGGTTCATGAGAAATTCTGCTAACAGACAAGCAAGGTTGACCCTAAGAGTTAATGCCAGTGTTTTAAGCTAAGATGTCATGTGATCTGTTAAAGCTCAGGATATGACTTGGGGATGACTCTCAGCGTTTATCACACCAAAGTTTAACTTAATATTTGCAAAATTGTGAGTCATAACCATTTCTATGTTTGCTAAAATTGATGAGCTGTGGTGGCCATCCTAATTTGGTTTGACTTTGAAAGTTGATCCACAGTAGATGCACAACTCTTGATTACTTTATGTGTAATACCTGCTCATCTATTAGCAAAGTATCGAACAACATGGAATAGAGTAGAATAGTCAAAGATAATGATTTCCATACAAACCTTATGCATATGACATTATCCCCATGGCAACAACACAACAGGACATTCAGAGAGATTCATGGGAATATTAATAATGTGATACAATTTATTTATTTATTTCTTCCTCACTCGCTCTTGAGCAAGACAGATGATTTTCTTCCCTCTCCCATCTCCTTCCTGCATTTTTGCTCTCTGTTCTGTGTATCAGAGCTTCTATTTAAACATCTTCTGAATCGTAAATTACTGTCATGGATCTGGTCAGCTGGACTTTCAACACAATTGATAAAAAAAATTTCAATCAAGCGGCAGGGTCCTGGAGAACCCTCATGCCTTGCTGAGACGCACGTGGCAGGGTACGTCATGGATCTGTGGGGAGAGTGGAAATTGATGTGCCTTTCCATATTGTCTCAGGAGAATGCCGAAGATGTTTACATCATTGGATTTATAATAGCAGGGTTTCTGCTTTTTGGCACCGTCGGATACCTATGTTATTGGCTATTAAAGAAGACAGTGGCAGCAGTTTTGGCCATGGAAAAGCTGCCGACCTTATGTGAAGGTTTGGTTCATGCTTAGCGCTCTCAGACTAAACTGATTTACAAGCTCAACCATAAGATGGAAGTGATTTATGAGACTCATATACCACTTGCGGCGTCTGGGACTTGCCAGCATGTTGGGGAGGACCTTGGAGGGAGCTAATAAGCACGGACCAGTGGAATGCCCACAAATCTGGTCATTTTGGGTTTCAAAAAGTACCAGCAGAACTCGAGGCTGACGAGAAATGACAATCTGCCTGAAAAAAATTAACAACTGTGGCTTATGGTAAATGGACTGTAAATGGACTGTACTTATATAGCGCCTTTCTATCTTATTTCAAGATACTCAAAGCGCTTTTACACTACAGTCTGTGTCCTCATTTACCCATTCATACAGCACTCTACTAGATCTCTACAAAGCTAATTGAACAAATCATTTTAAAGAGACTAATCAGAGCTTTTAGATCACATTCATACACTGATGGGACACACATCAGAGGCTATGAGGGGTTCAGTGTCTTGCCCAGGGACACTTCAGCATGTGACTGCTGGTGGATTCGAACCCCTAACTCTCGCATTGGAGGACGACTGCTCTAACCACTCAGCCACAGCCACCCCTGCTTATCTGAAATTGACTCCCCTTTATCGCCTTGAAGCTGGCTAACATGAAATTTCTCGTGGGATATGTGTAAGCTAAGAAGGCTCTGCTCTATCCGTCCTCCGCGCACCCCCCTCCCCGCCGAGCACTTCTGTGAACGCTTATCAGAGCTGTACCGGCTGACACCAACATCTTATCAGGACTATGGTGCTATCTGGAAGAGCTTCATGGACAAATCTCACCGTCTTGTCATCAAATGCATATGTAATGTGTCTATAAATGTGCTCGCTGGTAGACTTTTCTGATGTCTTAAATCGTGTCCTGACAAGGACAAGGTGTGAAGAGATCTTTTTGTAATACCACTATCCTTCCTCATGGTCTTTCCCCTTTTCTATCTAAAAAATAAGGGGCCGCGCTCTTGCACTCCGCCCATCTTTCAGACGACTGTATAAACATAATCTCACTGAACTTCGGTGCAATGATAATGAAGCTTATTCTGATTCTGATTCAATGAGCTAAAGATGTGATCAGACTAACTCTGGACTGTGGTTTGACCTCACCAGTTTGTGAATTATCAGATCATGAAGTTTGTCTTGAAGGACCATTATGGCATCTTGAGGACAGCTAGCAGGATGCCGGTGCGTTGTGAGGGTTAGAGAACCCAATTTTGGACAAAACCTCAGCATGCCAGAGCTGTCGGACCACAAGCACCAAACACCTGGCAGAGGGCCGACTGCAGGTCTTGAAGGCCTGAGCAGGAGGAGGAAGAGAAAGGAAAAGAAAGAAGAAACAAAGAGTGAACTTTAAACTGGAGAAATTTCATTTTTGGAGAAAATTCTGTGAATGCTGACTGATGAACGACTGCTAAAAAATGCTGAACAATCTAAAGCTGAGTTGTTACAGTTAAAACAAGCAAAACAGAAGCTAAAATGAGCAAGCTAAAAGCAGCTAACTCCAAGTTAACAACTAAAACAGCAGAACAGTAGCTAAAATCAAACAGCAGTACAACAGCTTGCTGTGGTGACATTATCTTTTCATTTCCTCAAAATGGATTTAACAGAGCTGCATGAACTGTTCAGGCCTCTGACATTTTTATTCCCGAACCCTTATCTGTGCTTCTCCACACCTTTGCCTCTGATTTGTAAGCAGAGTTTCTTGGTCTTCATGATGTATGTAGCTTGGTGGTTCTATTGTGGATTCAACAGGTGTATGCTAAGATAATCTGACACTTAGATGGCTCACAGGAAGACCCTATGAAAATAATTATTTGACTGTTGGAGATGGTAAAAATGATGGCTCATACCATTTTTCAGTTTTACATTGTTTGCAATTATTTAAAACAAATGTCCTATTAAACTTCATTAATCTGGAGCATTACTTCTGATTAAAATCAAAAATATATTCAAATACCAGGTTGTAAAGCAACAAAACACAAAGAATAATAAAGGGGTGAATACTTTAAGTTTAAAAATAGGCTTATGTTGGCTAATTCATAAATCTTTTTCTAGCATGTTTTTTAAGCCTTCTTTAATGCATATTTTAGCTAATAATTTCAGCTGTTAAAAAGACATTCAGCTATATGTTTTAGCCATAGCTTGTCTTTGTTTTCAGTTTTATCAGTGCATGGCTTATTATTTATTAATAGTTAACTCTAGTATTCAAACCCTTTTAGCTTCAGTTTACTTGCTGTTAATAATAAATATATTCATGTTTTTTGTTGGTTTGTTTTTAACTTGATTATGTAAGCTCTTATTTCCACCCCTGCCCCAACGTCCCTCAGAGGGTTCAGGTGTAAACCTGCAGGGTCAACTCGAGGCAGGTTAGCTGCCTCATCACACCTGGAGTAAACTCTGCAGGCTGTATTTAGGATTTTGTTTCGCAGCTTTTGAAGATTTCAACCGTTATTTCATGTCTGAGTCAAAACTTTTTTTTTTTTTACTTGATAACTT
>NC_056515.1:4761649-4775006 GCF_014905685.2 Nematolebias whitei | reverse complement strand
GTGTGTGTGTGTGTGTGTGTGTGTGTGTGTGTGTGTGTGTGTAAAACATGTGAGCTGGATAACTTCAAGTATAAGAAATGTGCCGACTTCCATTTTGGTGTGTGGTTGCATCTAGGCGTAAGAAAGGTCATAATCAAAAATTGGGTTTCTAAGTCAAAATCCAAGATGGCTACCATCATATATATGTAGGCCTATATGTAAACCAACCACCCTAATCATTTGACGAAGCTATGCTTTCCAGTTTTATATTGCTTTAAAATACACCTTTCTAAAATGATCAGCATGGTCCATGAGTGGGGTGGTTGTAGATTATTCTAAGGTAGAAAAGGCCACCAGTGGCAAACCCTTGTGGTGGATAATCTCTCCCCCACTCACCAGGATGTGTCACTCTGTGCTACCTCAGACAAGAAAAAAATAAAAATAAAAGTAAAAACCCTACCTCTATTCTTATACATGGTCTAACTCTTGCCTACATGAACAACTTGCACCAAAAACATTAAAGTTTACTTTTATTCCAGTCCAGAAAACACAAATACTACAAATACTGGTAATCACTTTTCAGATCCTTCAGTGATGGGGGGACATCGGTGTACAGCTTGTATTTATGTATGTTTCTTGACTATAAGATGTAGTTAAGATTAATACAATATTAAAACTGTTTGACGTTTATTAAATCTTAAAACAAACTAGATGGTTCAACATTTTTCAGTCAGGTCATCTGGACAGTTTCTTTTTTTGTGCTGAAACGTTTCACCTTCGATCCGAAAGGCTTCATCAGTCAAGGAAACACAAAACACCAAACTGATTCTTCCCCCAAACAGCTTACTCCAAAGTGGAACAAACCAGTTATGTTGGTGCTAAGTTGGTCTCTTCGGCACGCCCCCTCCTCTATTGCCGGCCCTCTTCCTTGTTGACAGTCGTGTCAAACTGGTTGCAAACAACAAAGTCCATGCTCAATAATCCAGGTATACAATTGTAGTGAACTTGACCTGATGTCAAAACTAAGCCTAAGGTCAAAACCCTAGACCTTAAGAACCTTGTGGGACAGAAACTGTCATTTCATTGATTTGAATCCAGAAATACAGGTTCACCCATCCTGAGACTTTCTTTCTTGAAAATTCAAGTGAAAGAACACTCTCTTTTCTATTATCATTCCTGTTTTACAAATGTTTGATAATCAAAGTGTTTTAGTTCAAACATTTTAGATGTTACAGTGAACTAATCAATTTTATTAACTGTAAAACAGTAACAATGATTTTTTAGTTGCTTATGCAAAGTAGAATTCATGTTAAGGCCTGTTACAGAGTAATTATGCATTTTCTGATTTCTGTCTTTGAATGAGCAGTGTACGTTTTCCAAGGTCAGGAGTCGAAGCAGACAAGTGTTGGAACAACTGTCTTGTTTTTAAATCCTCTCAGACGTAAACAGAGAAGTTGGCACCTGTTTCTCCAAACTCGCCCAAACATTTCTCTCTCCTGTCTGGGAAACATTTTCAATCTGTTCCATAACATTCTTGCTGGTTTCTGACTTTCCATAACACCTTACATCACAAAACACACCCCTGTCTGGTTGATATTGACCAATCAGAAACTCTCAAATGAACCGGGAATAGAGCCCTTTAAAATGTCGGTACTTCCTAGTGTCCCAGTTCTGTGTTGTAGCAGTTCTGAGATGTTCGCAGTTCTGTGAAGTCGTTGTTCTGTGAGTTGCCGTTGGAGTCGGGCTGGAGAGTTTGCAGCTCCAGTCGTTTGGGAGAACAGAAGTCCAGCCATGATAAGGCTCTTCCGAGTTTGGGATTATAACATCTTCCACCTCTGAGTGGAACTTCTGAAGAACCCCACTCATGTGAAGTCCACCCGGTGAGGTGAACTGTTGTTGACGAAGTCCCGTCACCACTCCGGATGTATCTCTGCCATCCTACGGAGACGCTGAAAGGTAGCGTTAACTGGAGCTCCTCTTCTTCTGATCCATCGTCAGAGAGGTAAATGAGTCTAGTCTCCTACTGAGCGTACCGAGGAAAGCTGGGTCGGATGGAGGGTGTCGTCCTGTCAACACTTTTCACTCATACACACCACATTCTCCCTCATCCATCTTTCACTCCCACTAAACTTCATCTTTCCATCTTTAAAAATTCTTCTATCAAGTAGAAATCATTGACAGATATTTTAGAAATGTCTGTGTAAAGTGCTCATCCACCGCCGTGTGGATTGATGTCTGCTGTTCTGCTGAAAAGTGAAACAATCGCCGTATTGTTACTCACTACCTGTAAAGCTGATTAATTATGTTGTTATTTTCATATTTTGCCAAATTAATGTAAATGTTTGATGTTAAACTTTGATTCTGTAAATAAATGGCCACATTCATTTTGATGGGTCAAAGATAAATAACGTCTCACGTTACATTTTATTAAATTCAATGCACGTTTTATTCAGTCCAGAAAAATGAGAGAATCCGTTTTAATTGATGAATATATCTCAGCATCTGTTCATCTACACAATCCAACATCCAACTGGATGGTTGTTTGCCTAGTTTGTCTCTATGTGTCCCTGTGATGGACTGGAGATCTGTCCAGGGTGTTGTCCCCCGCCTCTCGCACTGTGATGGCTGGACATGGACACCAGTGACCCCTATCCCCAAAAAGGAAGAAGTGGGTAAAGATGATGTATGTATGGATGGATGGATGGATAGATGAATTCAAAATAAACAAATGTGCAGGGTAATGTCTTGAAACAACTGATTTTCCTGATGACACAGCTCCAGTGTACAGTAGAGCATGTCCACAGATATCTGACTTCAGTTCAGTTAGAAACTTGTCGTACCTTCGTTGTTTTGATCACTGAATGCAAAAGTGTCAGTTAAAAAGGGGGAAAAAAGCACAAACTGAGCATTTGATGTAACCATGCCACTGCATCGTCTCTCCATCAGCAGTGAATCCATCAGTTGATAATGAGAAAAATCTTCTTAGTGCACCATCATTTAATTTCTATCTTTTGTTTGTTTATTTGTTTTAGTTTTTTGCTTTAACTGTGGGCAAGTTTATTGGTACATGTGACTGTACATTACCTTAAAGATTGGATTGAAAAAAATGGTAAATAGGATTAAGCTGCACATTTTTGGTAAATTTTTCCTTCATCCATCCATCCATCCATTCTCTTCCACTTATCTGGGGTCGGGTCGCGGGGGTAGCAGCCTAAGTAGGGAGGCCCAGACTTCCCTCTTCCCAGCCACTTGGGCCAGCTCCTCCAGGGGAATCCCAAGGTGTTCCCAGGCCAGCCGAGAAACATAGTCTCTCCAGCATGTCCTGGGTCGTCCTCTGGGTCTCCTCCCGGTGGGACGTGCCCGGAACACCTCACCTGGGAGGCGTCCAGGAGGCATCCTAACCAGATGCCCGAGCCACCTCAACTGGCTTCTCTCAATGTGGAGAAGAAGCGGCTCTACTCTGAGTCCCTCCTGGATGACCGAGCTTCTCACCCTATCTCTATGGGAGAACCCAGACACGCTGCGGAGAAAACTAATTTTGGCTGCTTATATCCGAGATCTCGTTATTTCGGTCACAACCCAAAGCTCATGACCAAAGATAAAGTCAATTCAATTCAGTTTATTTATATAGCGCCAAATCACAACAAAGTTCTCTCAGGGCAATTTACAGGAACATTCAGAATCAGAATCAGAATAAACTTTATTGGCATTGCACCGAGATACAACGCGAATATGCACGTACAGTCGTCCGAAGATTGGCGGAGTGCACGAAGCTGCGGCTAAAAATAATTAGCGCGGCTCTCTTATTCTTATTCAGAATAATGTTTTGCTTAGATGAGAAAAGGGAAGAAAACATGAGGAGAGACGGTATAAAAAAAAGATCTCTCACGCCGTGTCCTAGACAGGGCACGATTTGAGGCATCAAAAAAACCTACCACAGCAAAGCAACATAAACAGACATTATACATGTACATATAGGTGGTGAAAACATTGAATTTTTAAGGGAAAGTTGAAGCATAGTCCAGAGCCCCCCCTCTCAGCCATTGTCCAGATAAGAGGCGACGTTCATCTTCAGCTCAGTTTAGGTTCTGTCACATGTCAACGGCCTTGGGAAAGGGAGGGGTGAGGAAACATTCAAAGCATCTTTGTTGTTTTCAAAACATTCCAGGAGGAGTTGAGATAAGTCCGGCATCAAGGCCGCAGTTTGGGTCAGGCAGAACTCTTGAATTGTTGTTTTTGCCTTTAAAGTCTTGCTGTACATATTCTCTGATGGAAACTCCAAAACAGCCGAACTGATCCTTTACTCCAAAAGTCGAGCTCATAGCTTCTCCAGATTATTCCACCATTCATGAGTGCTGCCAGGGAGAACACGGTCCTGATAACAGCTGCTCCAATTCACTGTCATAGCTCCACATTCAGTCCGAGCACTGTCAAGCTTCAACACCTCCACACGAATTTGTAGACAACCAGATTTCACCAACCCAAACAGTATAATCTAGTTGTCATCATGAATCCAATTTGTTCCTTAGAGGTAAGAGGGTCCTCCTTACCCTGACTCCTGTCGGGAGAAGTTGATCGATTTTGTTGAGAGACCAGCTGATCCTTCCAATTAAGAGGTATGCAGGAAAAAAAAGAGGCTTTTTTTAAAGGTTCACAGGACAAAAGAGTGCAGCAGGGTGGGGGTGTGGGGGGGGGAGGGAAAACACATCTGGTTTCACCATAGAATAGCAGGAAAAAAAATACATAGATAAAAGTCAATTAGTAAAGTTCTCTATCTAAGGAATCCAGCAGTGGCATACCGCTTTCGCCCCGAGACGCCGGATGGTGTACCAGAATCGTCCCAAAGCCGTACAGAAGTCATTCTCCATGGCCTCTCCGAACTCCTCCCACGCCCTTCAGACGTTCCCAGCAGACTTTCACTATACATTTGGGTCTGCCAGGTCTGACTGGCATCCTCCCCCACCATCGGAGCCAACTCACCACCAGGTAGTGGTCAGTGGACAGCTCCACTTCTCTCTTCACCCGAGTGTCCAAGACATGTGGCCGCAGATCAGATGAGACAACAACAAAGTCGATCATCGAACTGCAGTCTAGGGTGTCCTGGTGCCAAGAGCACATATGGACACCCTTATGCTTGAACATGGTGGACTTGGTTGATTATGGACAATCCATGATGAGCACAGAAGTCCAATAACAGAACACCACTCGAGTTCAGATCAGGGGAGCCGTTCCTCCCAACCACACCCCTCCAGGTCTCAATGTCATTGCCCATGTGAGCGTTGAAGTCCCCCAGTGGAACAAGGGAGTCCCCCGGAGGCGCACTCTCCAGTACCCCCTCCAAGGACTCCAAAAAGATGGGGTAATCTGAGTCGCTGTTTGGCACATAAGCACAAACAACAGTCAGAACCCATCTCCCCACACATAGGCAGAAGGATGCTACCCTCTCTCGTTCACTGGGGTGAACCCAAAAGTACAGGCACCAAGATGTGGGGCAACAAGTCTGCCCACTCCTGCTCAGCGCCTCTCATCAGGGGCAACTCCAGAGTGAAAGAGTGTCCAATCCCTCTCAAGGAAACTGGTTCAGAGCCAGAGCCATGCGTTGAGGTGAGTCCGACTATTTCTAGCCGGAATCTCTCAACCTCACACACCAGCTCAGGCTCCTTCCCCTCCAAAGAGGTGACATTCCATGTCCCAATAGCCAGCTTCTATAGCCGAGGATCAGACCGCCCGTGTCCCTGCCCTCGGCCACCACCCATCCCACATTGCACCCGACACCTTTGGCCCCTCCCACAGGTGGTGAGCCCATGGGAAGATTTTTTTTTAATGAATCAATTTTTTTATTAAGACCCATTAAAAGTACTATTAAACAACATACCTGTTGTTATTTGTGTTGGTGGTGATAAGATGGTTTCTGGGACCCACCCTCTCCCCCATCGACTCCTCTGAGGCAGTCATAGTCAAAGAGGGCATGAACTTTGGATGTTTTGGACCACTTTGACTATGGTTGCCTCAGAGGAGTAGACTGGGGAGAGGGTGAGCCCCAGCAACCATCTTGTCACTTACTGGTTGGTCCACTATGGGAGTGTGCTGCTTGTGGGACTCAGTTTGTTGTGGTTCCTCGGACTGATGAAGTCCTTTGGATGAAGGACGAAACATTTCAACAACCGAAAAAGAAACCGTCCAGATGACCTGACTGAACTTTGTTGAATACGATCAACATTTTTACAACCTATTAACCTCTTCTACTGTGGGTTAAAAAAATAATCTGATGCAATAGACTTTGTATTTAAATTCTGTGCAGATGTAAATATCTTTTTGTGCATTAATGTGTTGTAATGGGTGCAACATTTAAAAAGCGAATGGTGTTTTATTTTGTTTGATTCATTGTATGTCGACAACATTACAACCTAGAAAAACTGGATGTTTCAGTGAACACACGTGCTGCTCAGTGGAGTATAAGGGTTTATAAACAGTGTTTGAGCTCCTCACTCAGAGGTGAACGTTCACCCTGTCAGCACTGCACTGCAGCAAAGGTGCTGTTCATTCATCCACAAGTTGTATGCAGCAAGTGAAAAGGTCTAAAAATCCAAGTAGTACGACCGGTAGTTCCGCCTCAATTACAGAAAGTGCACAAGATAGAAAACTCTGTTTTATCTTTATTCTACAATTTTCTTGTAACTCTTATTTCTGTGTGCCAAAGCTGAACTGCATCGTTCCATGGGCTCCACAATAGTGCCATTAATTATGACCCAGTTTTTCACCAGACCATGGGGAGCAAATACTGTGCATAATCTTTGTGCAAAGGTCATTCAACAAGAAAGTGATTGTCATTGTCAAATTGCTGTTTCTGCAAACAGTGCACAGAAAGAGAGGACACAGGAGGGGCCAGCAGCTGCTTTGCATTTTGCACCTTGCATGTGTTTTGCATGAAAATTTGCTTTTCTAAAAAAGATAAGAAGAAGCTATGACTAACCACAATCTGGGCTACACAAACACTGTTTGTATTCTGCATTTTAGTTTAATGACTAAAGTCTACTAGAGGTTCCTTTTCAGCCAGAGTTGAATTCACGTCAGTGTAAAGCGTATGAATATTTAAACAGTCTAAAGTCAACATATATAGTGGTAAAATTAAAAAACGTAATAGAAGTGTTATAAATACCATAGTACAAAAGTATTTTAATGAAATGCATATTGCTTGCAGCCTTTCATGCCAGTGTTTTAAACAATGAC
The DNA here is from genome assembly GCF_014905685.2 of Nematolebias whitei. Taxonomy (NCBI): domain Eukaryota; kingdom Metazoa; phylum Chordata; class Actinopteri; order Cyprinodontiformes; family Rivulidae; genus Nematolebias; species Nematolebias whitei. The sequence goes on along the minus strand of NC_056515.1, from coordinate 4,767,797 downwards.
CATCTTATTATGGAAATAAATGGAAGTTATAGCAAGTAAGTTTCTTTTGGCTATTCCCTTCTTCAGGAGTCACCACAGCTAGGAAACTCCCATGAAAGATTTGGCTATTTTTTAATGCCGAATTCCCTTCAGCAAGATGTTCCTTTTCAAGATGGTCACCCCAGCAAAGCAGTCTTAGCAAACACAAAAATAGCCATAACACAGTTAGCTTTAAAGTTCCTCTTTTTTGTTTTGGCTATTCCCTCATCGGAGTTGCTTTTGTTTTTTGCTGGCTCCTCTTTCTGATGCAACCTAGACTCAAACCCGCAACCTCAGGATACAGTTGACAGCTGACTCAGATGATTGGACGCTGCTCTGCTGGCGACCCGGACTCGTGCGCTACTGCTGCCGCTGTTGTTTTTATCTATATACAAGACTACAGAACTGAGCTACCACAGCACCCAAAATAAATACAGTTATAGCCAAACATTATTAGCAGCATTATAAGAACTTACACTTTCTATTAGTACTCACATTGTGTTGAGAATGACTCTTAGCTAATGCAATGCCAAATATCAGCTCAATACCTGTAAAAGTATCTTCTGCTGCCTTTGAGTCAAAATGTGGCCTCATATGTCATTTTGACCTAAGGGCAGCAGGAGGGTTCATTGCATTACATCCATTTTTGTGCTGGTTAGGCTCAATCAATCATAATAATTAATTATTAATTATTCACAACACAAATAAGTAGTGCCCTAGAGGGCAGGCTCTCTGCTCCACACAGAGGGCTGTGGTAGCTCAGTGGTCTGTGGTTGTGTCAGGAAGGACATCCAGCATAAAAACAATTGGCAAGTCTTTGGACGAGTTAGTTCAATGTGGTGACCCTTAAAGAAGGGAGTAGCTGAAATAATAAAAAATAATAATAATAATGTGTGTGTGTGTCTGTACATGCATGCGTACGTGAAATTAGCAACAACAATCACATGATCATGAACCAGTGAAACCAGTGAAGTTATGGTAGTCAATGCACAGTTACAACTGAATACCTTTTTGAAAACAACTTGAAATAAATGGTTCCCACAGCCAACTGATTTATGAAATCACAAAAGTGATGACAAAGTAGTCAACTTTACAGAGTTTGGCCTCAAATTTGATTTGGTAATGGCTGAGCATCATTCTTTATGAGCACTACACAGTGCATAACTTCTTTGCATAAAATGCTGCCATTAACTATTGGAGTCAACTCTGTTTGACTGTTAGCAAAATATCTCATTAATCACTGGAGAGAGTTTAATGAAACTCAGTAATACATTCTTTCCAAAGAGGCAAGAGCTTGAAGTCCTGATTCAAGACTTTTTCTCTGGTTGGTATAAGCTTCAGTGACTCTAGGGTCAACCCTGTACACAACATTATCAAACATGGCTGACTCCATGTGCAGGTGAATGTAGACGAGCTCTAACCCTCCAGCCTCAGTTCTTGCATCATCTGACTGTCTCTCTGTTGAATCAGCCAGGGGCAGACCTTTTTTTCCTTCTTCTGCACTTCTGTATTCTCCTCCTGACGAGAGCAACGTAAGTCTAGTTCTAAAGGTGGTAACTTAGCAGGAGGGCACCTGCACCATGTGTCAAAGCTTTGCTGTTCATCTTGGATCTATCCATCCATCCATTAACTTTATGAGATCCACTGGTGCCCATGTCCGAGGTCACTGTGCGAGGGGAGGGGTACATCCTGGACAGGTCTCCAGTCCATCACAGGGACACATAGAGACAAACGAGACAAACAACCATTCACTCTCTCAATCACACCTAGGGACAATTTAGAGTTACCAATCAGTCTAACATGACAAGAATCAGGTTTTGGATTCGAAAACTCAGCCAGACAACAAGAATGGTAATTTATTGATTTGCAGCTGTGTCTGGGTCCAGATGCAGGAACAAATCTGCAGATATGACAGTTAGTGGTCTGCAGGTTTCCAGGAGGTTGTAAATAACGAACAGCCACTAACCTTCTCAGAAAGGCGAGGTGGGTTACACCTGTCTGAGTTTGGATGGATAACGTCACCGTAACTGGTGGAGACACAGCAGCAGAGGAACATAGTGATAACTATGAACAATGAGGCAATCCTGGGTCCATTAGAGGAAGCAGGGGTTAAGCACAGTGAGTCAGAGGTCTTTAAACAAATCCAGGGAGAAGTCCAGAATTCAGAATCCAAGGGCTAGAAAGGGCCAGAAAGGGCCAGTCGTTATCAAGATCAGAAGGGCAGAGCAAGACCAGATGGGGAGCAGGCAGAAAGGTACATCCAGATGACGGACATGGGGTCAAGACAAGAGATTCAGACGAGATCAGAGATGAAGCGCTGGACATCTAGTACCAAAAAGGGTTCAATAATCTTGCAAGGAGCTTGGGTGACAAGAGATCTTGAACAGAGCAGAGAACAGGTGCAGGCCATGAGTGTTGATTGAGCTGAAGGTGCAGAGTGGGTGTGGCAGAGTGACAGAGGCAGAAAACATGACAGCACATGTATGTTTTTGGTCTGTGGGAGGAAACCGGAGTACCCGGTGAAAACCCACACATGCACAGAGAGAAGATGCAAACTCCATCCAGAAAGGTCATGGGCTGGGATTTGATCTGGCGACCTTCTTGCTGAGAGGCAACAGCTCTACCAACTGAGCCACTGTGCCATCTTTCATACTGGATGCATTACTCTAAAAAGTTTTTTCTTATTCAACAGTAGTCAGAGACAGACTGACAAATCAGAACCAGAATCAACTCGTATTAATGTATATTCTGAGACACACAGTCTTCCAGGGCAGCACAATGGCACAGTTGGTAGAGCTGCTGCCTCTCAGCAAGCAAGTCACCCTGGTTCAAATCCTGGTCCAGGGGCCTTTCTGGGTGGATCTAAAAAAAAAGTTAAGTCTGGTCCTCTGGACATTCAAAAAACAAAACAAAACAAAACAAACAACAACAATAACAATAACTATAACAACAACAACAAGAAAAAGTAGAAACGTTTTGTTTTTCATCTCGGATGAAAGACGAAACGTTTCTTTTTTTTGTTTGTTTTGGGGTCGCCGGTGCCCATGTCCGGCAATCACTGTGCAAGGGGTGGGGTACACCCTGGACAGGTCTCCAGTCCATCACAGGGACACATAGAGACAAACGAGACAAACAACCATTCACTCTCTCTCTCTCACACCTAGATACAATTTAGAGTTACCAATCAGCCTAACATGCATGTTTTTGGTCGGTGGGAGGAAACTGGAGTACCCGGAGGAAACCCACGCATGCACGGAGCGAACATACAAACTCCACCCAGAAAGGCCCCCGGACCAGGATTTGAACCAGGGACTTGCTCACTGACAGGCAGCAGCTCTACCAGTTGCGCCACCGTGCTGCCCTTAATATTTATCATTTGGATAAAATGTTGAAATAAGTTTCCTATCTCTGTTTAATATATATTTGACTTCTGTGGACCTTTTTAGGAGTAGATGGGCACCAACTGGAACACATCCTGGGTTTAGGGTTAAACCTCCTTGTTCTATGTCATATAGGCTTCGCCCTTTAAGGCTGTCGCTGATGGGTTTATCCCGTTATGCAGAGCATAAGCACTGAAAAAATTTAGTCCACGCCCACCTGCTGTGTGGGCCCCACCCGGTCCGTATAAATTACGTTAAGAGCGGGAAATCGGCTCCCATTTTTTCTTCAGCGAGCTAATATAGCACTGTCAGAAGAACAAAGAGGATACATTGTGTAAATGACCAACCTTTGTGAAGGATGCTTGGCCCGGCAGTCGACCTCCGGTCGTCTGGTGAGTTCTCCTCCCCGAGGAGAAGATGACGAGCAGTCTTATTCCAAGGTAAGCGTCGGGGAACATTTCCCAGTGACAGGTCACTACACGCTGGACAACGCCATCTTGTATTTTTTTTCCTCTTATCGCCGACCCTCGGGGCGAACCGGATGGTTCCTCCGGGGCAAGGCGTGCTCAGCTGCAGCCCCCGCTGCTCATTCCCTCCTGGGGAGCGTAGTGTAGGTGGAGGGGGGCTGAGTGAATGCTCACCCCATCCCACCTCGTTTCGCATCGGCGATCACACCGCTCCCGGCCGACAGCGCCCTCACGGTTGCCCGGCGGAACCCAGGAGGAGGCTGACATGAAGGGACCCCTTTTTTCTACGTCCCTCGCCTTTTCCCGCCAGTTCGGATGATCGGCGGGAAGGTTGTTTTTCACTGGGCTCCACTGTGGCTCACCGTCTTGATCCATACGGCCTCGCGTTCCAACAGGACGTTCGACGGGCGAGGCCACAGACGGTTCTTTCCTGGTAGATTGGAGGAGTCGGTCCCCAGTCCGCTCCCATCACCAGAGTTGAGGGATTCACCGAGCGGGGCTATTCCTCGGTAACCCCCCTGGAGCCAAGCCTCGCGGAAGCTTTCGGAGCGAAGCTGCCCAGGTCGGAGCAGCGTCCCGTCCCTCCGGAGGAACACGAACCAGACGGCGACCACGCTCTCCAATCGAGCCCACCGATGTGTTTTTCAGGCAGCCGCAGTTAGCAACAACGTGCGCTGCTAGCATATAGCATGTCCAAGGGACTGAAGGCCGCAGACCTGCCTTGGAGACAAAGAACTCCCTCTGTAAGGCAGCTGACGCCAGCTCAACATATGTGCCTCTCCTACGGTTTGCCTGTCGAGGACTGCAGCGCGGATGACGATGATCCAACGATCCACCTGGCTTCGTTACTCCCCTCGCTGCCGGAGAAACTGCACAAGACCTGATGAAGCCCATCGCGGACGCGCTGTTCAGAGCAGCTTCAAACCATGCTGGCGAATTGAAACAGTCGGAGGAGGTGCCAGAGGCTGTGTGCCACCTCATCAAGCCGCGCGGCTCATCCCGACCCGCTGGAGCGACCGTCGCGAGCAAGCTTCGACTTTTCCACGGCCACGGCTCTCGCTGAGTTCCACCACCAGCCCCGCCCGTCAGAATCCAGCCCTCTTCACCCCGGCAACCTGCAGCTCAGCGTTTCCCCAGAGTTCGCCTGCAAGACAGCGCTCTGGGCAAACAATCGCAGAGCTCATGAGAGAGAAGTTTCTCAAAATGACGGTCTCCGGAGGGTGTGTGTAAAAGTGACACGAAAGTTGAAATAAATCATCATTAATGATCAAGTGTCTGTTTTTTAGCCAGTCTGTAAGCTCGGATGAGCTCACAACGGCCGCACACATTAAGAGCCGGTGTCCTTAATAAGGTTTTTTTAAACTCACCGCCGCTCCAAGACATTACTAGTCGCTTACAAGGCACAATGGTAAGTGAAAATAACTCGTTATAATCCCGAGCTGCACGATTTTCACTCAAGCGATGTCAACTCGCACTCGTGGGATGAAACAGCCCCACACACGAGCCGGTGTCCTTAAATAAGGTTTTTAAACTCACCGTCGCTCTAAGACATGACGAGTCGATCACAGAACAGCCTCCACACATGAGCCGGTGTCCTTAATTAAAGGTTTTTAAACTCACCGTCACTCTAGACATGACGAGTCGATCACGGCACAACGGTAAGCGAAATTAACTCGTTATCAACTAGAACTGCACGATCCTCACTCAAGCGGTGTCAACTCGCACTCGTGGGATAGAACAGCCTTCACATGAGCCGGTGTCCTTAAATAAGGTTTTTAAACTCACCGCCGCTCTAGACATGACGAGTCGATCACAAGGATGAACAGCCTCCATCCAACGGCGCTGCGTTGATGCTGGCGCACACACACAGCTGCCGGCGCTAACCAGCTCACATCGGTATAAATGTGGTCCGCAGGCTGGTTCGGGTGGAGGTCCTTCTCTCTCACAAGAAGCGACACCCGTCTCAACGAATCAAACGCGGGCAGCCGTCACCCACCGCGTCTCAGCGTTCGGCAGTTCACCGCAGCTTAAACGTGAAGCAGCTGAAAGAACCCGGTAATGAGTCCCGCCTCCCTCCAGCGCGCGCCCCTCCAGTGAGAGCGGCGCGCGTCCCTCCAGAGAAAAACGTGTGCTCCCGCGGGGCTAGCAGCCTTCACTCCAACAGCACGGCTTTAATGAAGTCACGCCCTCCGCCTTTTCAACGTTCGCACAGCGACGTCAAACGCGCAGCCCCACCGCGTCATCAGCTGTCACACGCTTCGCCTCAGCACAAGCCTCGCCTTG
>NC_056515.1:4758540-4761394 GCF_014905685.2 Nematolebias whitei | reverse complement strand
GCCCCCCCCCCCCCCCCTCTTTTCAACTTCTTCTTCCCGTTGAAAGTTTTCCGGGGCATTCATGCTTTGTCAGAACACATAGTTACACAACATGCGTCTGTGCATGGCACATAATTACGCGATGCGTAGTTATGCACACGGGGAGCTGAGTGACAAGACGTTTTTTGGGCAAGCTTCCGCTTCTTACTGTGTTCGAATGGACCCAGTGAGGCGAGGACCACATCCGCTTCGCCCTTAACCCATCAGCGACAGCCTTAAAGGGCGAAGCCTATATGACATAGAACGTTGGTTACGTACTGTAACCCCAGATTCTATGAATATAGGCGTAGCCCTTTAAGCGTCGGGCCTCACTGGCTCCTAAATGGCTGAAGAAAAAAGCTATTTTGGGAGCCGATTTCCCGCTCTTAACGTAATTTATACGGACCGGGTGGGGCCCACACAGCAGGTGGGCGTGGACTAAATTTTTTCAGTGCTTATGCTCTGCATAACGGGATAAACCCATCAGCGACAGCCTTAAAGGGCTACGCCTATATTCATAGAATCTGGGGTTACAGTACGTAACCAACGTTTCCTCTTAGTGACTAAAATGAATTCACCCATGCCAAAAAGCACCAATGACAGTCAGCCGGCTGCTGAAGATACCAACTTAGTCTGACCCGAGTTTGTGATTTACACTGCTGCCCTTTCATTACCTTCTTCAGGGTGATGATGGTCAGTGTTGTTCCACTGCAAAGGATAATCCATGCTCGACAGGGCCAGTGTGATCTTCTCATCTAGCAGCCTCAGGTCATCTCTTGAACTTTGCCTGATCTGTTCACTGTAGTCTAACAGTCCATCACAGACCTCCTCACCAGCTGCCTGGAGTAGTATAGGAAACCTTTGCTGGACCTCTTGGTAGCTCCGAGGGCCAAACTGGTCCCTGTTTGCACGTAGGTACTCTGCAGCTTCCTGGGGAACATCTCTGAGGTATTCAAGGAATGCTTCACCCTCACAGGGATGAATGTGTTCTTTTGTATAAAAGTAAGCTGTGACAGAAACAACTTCTGTGCAGTCATGGCCTGTAGCAGACAGAAATAAACCAATTAAGATTTCTAGAAGTTGGTGAGAAAAAGGCAAGCATACAAATAATGTTTGTGCTCTAAAAAGGATTTACCTGGAACGGTGAAGTAAAGAGTCCGCTCATCATTGCCTCGTTTTGCTGCTGTTATGTGCATGAGCTTGGAACCTTGGGCAACGATGTAAAACAAAGCATCTTTAGGAGCTCTTTCTTGTATCTTCACACAACTCTCAACTTGTCCCTGAGATGGAAACAAAAATAAAAAGCTATTTAACAATTTCAAAACAAACTCAGAGAACAAACATTACATCACTGAGATTTCCTTGATCACTTAGTGTTGGTGCCTGTATGAGGTTTACTTTAGAGGGAGGAAAAGATAATCATTTCCAGTCAAACTGAAAAAATAATCTGACTCAGTTCAGTCGATCTCACTGCATTTTGTCAACTGAATAACTGGAAGAAAATGGCATGAAGGTGAAAGAAGGCAGAAGAAGAGAAAGTTATTTTCTCATCATTATGGGAGCAAGTTGCACCCTGCTGAGGATCCCTTTACAAGCCATCGTCATAATCAGATTCATTATTTCTGTGAAACACCTGACCTTCATTTGACCTCAAACACCCTTTTCTTGCTTGCGTCACCCCTTATATTCTTGTTTTTAAAAGGTTCAGCCATCTACTAGAAAATGGAGTGTCATCGAAAGAAAGAAAGAAAGAAAGAAAGAAAGAAAGAAAGAAAGAAAGAAAAAAGAAAGAAGAAAGAAAGAAGAAAGAAAGAAAGACTTAGTGAGTCAAATCTGTTCACCTATATATGTCATCTAGAGTTGTTACATTAAACATTTCAGACAAAGTTACTACCTTGTAAGTACAATAAACATTTGTAAACCTATTTTTAGCATATAATATTGTACTTATATATTATATGAATTATATCTACAACTAATATTATATCCTAAAAAAAACAAGTTTACAAATACTTATTGTGCTTACAAGGTAGTAACTTAGTCTGAAATGTTTAATACAACAACTCTAAATGACATATATAGGTGGTAGATTTGGCTCACTATTTGGCAACAAACTAGTCTGTTTTGTCTCTCTGTCACCCTTAATTAATGCATAATAAGCAGTTATTAATGATTTATAAAATGCTTATAGAGGAATTAATAATGTACCTATAAACTATTTATTAGCCATCTATAAGGGGAGCCTTAATAGAGTTGCATTTGGGCGTAATAAATCCGGACTGGACCGAGCCCGTATTTTTTTTTCCGAGCCCAAAACAGACCTAACGGATTACCGGTAATTAGAGGGCTGAACCTGATTTTTAAAAAAGACTTGTTTTTTTAATTGAGCTTTTACTGCTTTTGTAAGTCCATCAGTTAGACATGATAGTTTTAAGGGCAGCACGGTGGCGCAACTGGTAGAGCTGCTGCCTCTCAGCGAGAAGGTTGCCAGTTCAAATCCCGGTCTGGGGGCCTTTCTGGGTGGAGTTTGCATGTTCTCTCCGTGCATGCGTGGGTTTTCTCTGGGTACTCCAGTTTCCTCCCACAAACCAAAAACATGCAAGTTAGGCTGATTGGTAACTCTAAATTGTCCCTAGGTGAGAGAGTGAATGGTTATTGTCTTGTTTGTCTCTATGTGTCCCTGTGCTGGACTGGAGACCCGTCCAGGGTGTACCCTGCCCCTCGCACAGTGATTGATGGACATGGGCACCGGCGACCCCCGTGACCCAAAATGGAAGAAGCAGGTAAAAGATAATGGATGGATGGATGGATGGATGGATGGATGGATGGATGGATG
>NC_056515.1:4747648-4758440 GCF_014905685.2 Nematolebias whitei | reverse complement strand
AGGATGGATGGATGGATGGATGGATGGATGGATGGATGGATGGATGGATGGATGGATGATAGTTTTAAAAATGTAATGAAAGGAAGACACAAGATTTATTTTTATTAACAAGTCACTAAATGGATATTAACATACAAAACAAATAGCCTAAAAAAATCAACTCTGAAGATAGGCTATTATACAGATGAACAAAAATATTTTTAGAGCAAAATTATTTGGAAAAATATAGAACAAGGATATTTTAATCGAACGCGCTGCTCGCTTTGGCTTTTGTAGATGCTGCTACTTCCTTCACCGCAGATGACAGCAGGTTCAGAGACACAAGCAGCCGGCGATCAGCTGATTCATTCATCCATCCATCCAGCCATCCAGCCAGCCATCCATCCACTATCTTAAAAATAGAACAAGGCTATTTTAAATGAACGCGCAGCTGCTCGCTTAGGCTTTTATTCATTCCTTCACTGCAGATGAGAGCAGATGCAGAGACGCGCGCAGCCAGCAATCAGTTAATTGACCCATCCACCCATCCATCCAATATCTTTACACGCTTCTTCCTTTTTGGGTAGCGGGGGTCGCAGGTGCCCATGTCCAGCAGTCACTGTGCGAAAGGTGGGGTACACCCTGGACAGATCGCAGGTTCATTTCAACCGGCGGGTCAGCGGCCAGTGACAGGTGTCCTTCTGAGTTCAACACAACTTTTTTAAACCTCTTTAAACCGGCCGGTCAGACCTACCTCCTCTTCAACAAGTAGATTAACGCAATTTTATATTGTGCATTTAGTTTTCTTTGTGCTGTATGATTTGTAAAACCACAGAAGCCTGAGCCCACGTGCGCAATTATTGTGCAATGCGCCAGCGATCTCTTCAGTCTGATTAACTGCTGCACTCCTCTTTCATTCTTCATACTCTCAACATATAAACTTACTGCCTCCCCCTCTAAAAGTAGATTAACACAATTTTACATCGTGCATTCTTAGTTTTATTTGTGCTGTATGATTCGTAAAACAGCATCAAAGCCCGAGACCGGCCCTAATCCGGGTCGGTCCAGGCCGGAATTTGGGTTAGAAATGACAGCTCTAAGCCTTATTGTAAAGTTGTACCAAACTATTTGTAAAAATGCATATCACCCACTGTCTGTCAAGGCAGTTTGAAATCAAGATCCTCTTATGATGAGAAATGGTGGATTTATAGCTGTTTTTAGTTTTACCTTGTTTATTGCATTATCACTTTCAGACTGCACGTTTACTTGCGGTTCCTAGAGTTACCAAAAGCAGATTGGGAGGAAGATCTTTCAGTTATCAGGCTCCTCTCTTGTGGAACCAATTTCCAGTTTCTGTCCGTGAGGCTGACACATTGTCCAGTTTTAATACTGGGCTTAAGACTTTCCTTTTTGATAAATCCTATAGGCTTGGGTTTTCAGAGCTATCCCTTACTTATACTGCTTAGACTGCTGGAGGACAAACTGACCACATTTCTTCTGCTGCTGTCTTTACTTACTATATATAGGATACCTGTTTTGTATTTGTAAATATGTTTTTCTATCCTAACGTGTTTTTGTCTTTCAGGTACACCTGGACCTACACCTGGACCTGCCATTCTGTGTTCATCTTTCCTTCCTGTCCTCTCAAACCCAGCCGGTCAAAGCAGATGGCCACATGACCTGAGCCTGGTGGTTTCTTCCTATTAAAAGGAAGTTTTTCCTTTCCACTGTTGCCTTTGTGCTTGCTCAGTATGGGAGACTGATTCAATACAATTAACAGTTTCCTTCCTTAGATACATGTTTTTTACTAATTGGCTTTTGTACGTATGTGAACAGTGTACAGTGTCCTGAGAATACTTCTGTTGTGATTTGGCACTATATTAATAAACTGACTTGAATTGAATTGTGTTACACACAATGCCTTGTGATATTTGGCAGCACAACAGCTCAGTGGTTAGCACTGTTGCCTCACAGTAAGAAGGTCCTGTGTTCAATACCCAATTAGACCTGGGCTCTTTTTGTGTGGAGTTTGCATGTTCTTCTCGTGCTTGCATGGGTTTTCTCCAGGTACTCTGGTTTCCTCCCACAGAACAAAAACATTCATGTTAAGACTGCTTCAGGCCCAAGCCTCCCTTGCAAAGAGATCTGTGATCTCAATGGGATTTGCCTCATTAAATAAAGGTTAATAAATAATAAATTGCAAGACGTCGCAAAAACTGTTTGTGTTGAATTCAATTCAATTCAGTTTATTTATATAGCGCCAAATCACAACAAAGTTGTCTCAGGGCACTTTATAGGAACATTCACATACATAAAAGCCAATTAGTAAAGTTCTCTATCTAAGGAAGCAGCAGACAAGTTGAATTTTGGCTTTGTTGCAGTCTCCTATCCTGAGCAAACAAAGTGGCAACAGTGGAAAGGAAAAACTCCCTTTTAAAGGAAGAAACCTCCAGCAGAACCAGGCACAGGACAAGCGGCCATCTGCTTTGACCGGCTGGTTGAGAGGACAGGAAGGAGAGACAGACAAACATAGAATGGTAGGTCCAGGTATAGGTCCAGGTGTATCTGAAAGACAAAAAAACATGTTAAGGATAGAAAAAATATAAGATAACTCTCAGCTACTCCCACCTCAACTTTTAACTTGATATCTAAAAATTGTTTATATTTAAAGCCATTTTTGTGTTGGCTAAAGTCTCTTTGTTGCAGTGATCAACTTGCATTGAACAAACTCTACAAGTTATTCACTTATAAATGTACAATGAAGACTTTTTGGGAGTGTCAATAAAAATTTGTCAAGTAGTTCAGAAAATATTTTGGTCACAGACACAGTGTTGACCGTAACAATTACGGACAAAATTTTAATTAAATATCCTTAGTAATGTGAATGTGACTGTCTGTTGACAAAATAACATGAATTACTGAGCAAATTTAAATGAATAGATAGATAGATGAAGCTTTTGTCCTTGTGTACTCATGTCCCAGGGGAAATTGATAGTTGGCCTGTCTCCGAGGCCGTCGGGAGTCTGATTTAGATAATGCCTAATTGTGGGATTCCATTCCACTGATCCATGCTATGACTCTCCTTCAAGGTTGAACCCACCACGCTGACGAGTCCCAGAAGCCGCAGGTGGCCTGCGATTCTCAATTGCCTCCACCTTACGGTTAAGCTCGTAAACCAGACGATTTAAAGTTCCCACTGAGGACCAGTCCTTCACACTGACTCAGAAGCTTTTCCATGGCTGAAACTGCTCCCGCCGTCTTCTTCAAAAGTCAATAAAACAGAGCCCCGCCGATGCCAAAAAGCAGAGTCCCTGCTATCATAATTCCAAATTTGTAAACGTCTTCAACATCCTCCTGAGACAGGACTGAGAGACACATCATCTGCCACACTCCCCACGAATCCATGACGTACCCCACAGCGTGAGTCTCAGCTTGACACGCCGGTTCTCCAGGACCTTGTCGCTTTGATGAAAAAATCTTATCAATAGAGTTGAATGCCCACGATACCAAATCCATCCATCCATCCATTTTGGGTCACCGGGGTCGCTGGTGCCCATGTCCAGCAATCACTGTGCGAGGGGCGGGGTACACCCTGGACGGGGCGCAAGTCCATCACAGGGCCACATAGAGACAAACAACCATTCACTCTCTCACTCTCACCTAGGGACAATTTAGAGTTACCAATCAGCCTAATATGCATGTTTTTGGCCTGTGGGAGGAAACCGGAGCACCCGGAGAAAACCCACGCATGCACAGAGAGAACATGCAAACTCCACCCAGAAAGGCCCCTGGACCGGGGTTTGAACCAAGGACCTGCTCGCTGAGAGGCAGCAGCTCTACCAGTTGCGCCACCGTGCTGCCCTACCAAATCCATAATATTCTTAATTTATGTTCGGGAGATGAGACCCAGGCGCTTCAGACAGACAGAGAGCAGTGCAGGAAGAAAGAAAAATGGGGGAGGAAAAAACAGAAGCTGCCACCTCAATGAGGGCTTGGGAGGGAAAAAAATGCTTCCATTAGGTAAAGTTATTAAACAGCTTGGGATAAATTTTCAATGTTATACTGATGATACACAGTTATAATACATTATTATATTATTATAGTTACAATCACACCTACACCCCCCTGAACATAAGAGGATCTGCAGTAGAAGTGGTCTCCAGGTACAAGTACTTGGGTGTGCACATGAATGACAATCTCAGCTGGAGCAACAACACCACCAGACTGACCAAGAAAGCTCATCAGAGATTCTACTTCCTCAGACGACTGAGACGAGCTTGTCTGTGAAGCTCAGTCCTCATCTCCTTCTACAGGTGTGCAGTGGAGAGCATCCTGTGCTCCAGCATCAACGTGTGGCATGGAGGCTGCACAGCTGCAGAAAGAAAAGATTTGCAGAGAGTGGTGAAGGCTGCACAGAAGTCTGTTGAAGTCAGTCTCCCCACCATCACAGACATCTACACCTTCAGATGCAGGAAAAGGGCCACCTGCATCATGAAGGACCTCACTCACCCAGCACACACACTTTTTTGACCTGGCAGCCTCAGGTCGCCTGACCCAGCCCTGGACATCTGCCTAGGACAGGCATGGTCCATTTTGTCCATTTGGAAAGGAAAAAGAAAAAAAAAAAAAACAGGTCACACGCTATAGTCTGTAGGCATCTCCCGCCAACATATGAGAAGTAGTTTACATTCAGCCAGAGGAAAAATTAATAATTGCTTGCATATCTGGCGGTATAGAACTCTGAGTTTATTTGAGGGAACCATTTTTTAGGGTCCCTCGACCAGGGGATATTATTTTTATCTAGACTGGTCCTATGGTTTTGATCTGCTCAGAGACGGGATTATAATGAAATTATGACCCGGTTCTGACTGGGTTAAACTGGACCAGCAACTCTAAAAGAGTCTCCCTGGGATTCAATATCTGTCAAGGAATAGAGTTTAATATGCTTGCTACATCACGTAGAAAGGCTTTTGAAGCACTGTCTCATATTTCCTAACACGTCAGAACCACATAAGATCCATTGAGATCACACTTAGTCACGCCCCCTCATTCACTGACAGGTTGAGCTCCCCTTCTGTGAAGGAGGAGTCTAGCACCCTATAAATGAGTAATGACATGGGACATCGGGGCTCTTCCGGGTTTGTGAACGCATCATAGACCGGAGAGACCAGCGCTGTGAACTGTAACTTTTCCTGTCTTGATTTTTAATACAATTGGTAAAACTGAATTCATGTTTCCTTGATTTATTGATAATATGAGTTGCCACTTCTGAGGGAGATTCCAGCCTGGGGGAGAGACGTCGGCTGGAGGGGGTTTCCGGGTCCGGTGGCACACAGCCAGCTCCCGTCTTTAACATAAGTTCTATGTCATATAGGCTTCGCCCTTTAAGGCTGTCGCTGATGGTTTATCCCGTTATGCGCAGCATAAGCACTGAAAAAAAAAATTAGTCCACGCCCACCTGCTGTGTGGGCCCCACCCGGTCCGTATAAATTACGTTAAGAGCGGGAAATCGGCTCCCATTTTTTCTTCAGCGAGCTAATATAGCACTGTCAGAAGAACTAAGAAGATAAATTGTGTAAATGACCAACCTTTGCGGAAGATGCTTGGCCCGGCAGTCGACCTCCGGTCGTCCGGTGAGTTCTCCTCCCCGAGGAGAAGATGACAGCAGTCTTATTCCAAGGTAAGCGTCGGGGAACATTTCCCAATGACAGGTCATTACACGCTGGACAACGCCATCTTGTGTTTTTCCTCTTATCGCCGACCCTCGGGGCGAACCGGATGGTTCCTCCGGGGCAAGGTGTGCTCAGCTGCAGCCCCCGCTGCTCATTCCCTCCCGGGGAGCGTAGTGTAGGTGGAGGGGGGCTGAGTGAATGCTCACCCCATCTCACCTCGTTTCGCATCGGCGATCACACCGCTCCCGGCCGACAGCGCCCTCAGGGGTTGCCCGGCGGAACCCGGGAGGAGGCTGACATGAAGGGACCCCTTTTTTCTACGTCCCTCGCCTTTTCCCGCCAGTTCGGATGATCGGCGGAAAGGTTATTTTTTCACTGACGTGTTTTTTCCAGGCAGCCGCAGTTAGCAACAACGTGCGCTGCTAGCATATAGCATGTCCAAGGGACTGAAGGCCGCAGACCTGCCTTGGAGACAAAGAACTCCCTCTGTAAGGCAACTGACGCTATTCCTCGGTTCCCTCCCCTGGAGCCAAGCCTCGCGGAAGCTTCCGGAGCGAAGCTGTCCAGGTCGGAGCAGCGTCCCGTCCCTCCGGAGGAACCAGACGGCGACCAAGCTCTCCAATCGAGCCCACCGACGTGTTTTCAGGCAACCGCAGTTAGCAACAACATGCGCTGCTAGCATTTAGCATGTCGAAAAGGCTGAGACCTCAGACCTGCCGGAGGAGACAAAGAGCTCCCTGTGTAGATCGGCAGACGCCATCCTCAACATGTGCGCCGCTCCCTCGGTTTGCCTGTCGAGGATTGTAGCATGGATGACGGTAATCCAACGTTCCATCTGGCTCCGTCACTCTCCATTGCTGCCGGAAAAGCTGCACAAAGACCGGATGGAGGGCCCCGTCTCATCGGACGCGCTGTTCGGAAGCAGCTTGACGTCCATGCTGACGAATTCGAAGCAGTCGGAGGAGACGTCGGAAGCTGTACGCCATCTCATCAAGCCGCGCGGCTCATTCCGTCCTCCAGCCCGCTGGAGAGATCGTCGAAAGCAGAGGCAGAAACATCGACGCTCCACGGCAGCAGCAGCTTCGTCTCGCCCAGCTCCACCACCAGCCCCGCCCGCCAGAGACCACCCCTCCTCAGTCCGGCAGCCTGCACTTCAGCGTTTTCCCCAGAGATCGCCTGCAGACGGCGCTCGGAGCAAACAAACCGCAGGGCTCACGGGGGAGAAGTTTTAAGAAATGACGGTCTGCGGAGGATGTGTGTATAAATGACACAGGAATTGAATAAATGATTTTTCAAAGATCAAAATGCCTGTTTTTAGCCAGTCTGTAAGCTCGGATGAGCTCACAGCCGCTACACACACATCCTCCACTCATAAGAGCCGGTGTCCTTAAATAAAGGTTTTTTAAATCCACCGCCGCTCCTTCACATGCCCAGACGCTCACGTGACACCACGGTAAGCGAAATAACTTGTTGTCAATCAGACCCGCACGATCACCTCCCAACGGTGTTAACGCGCACCCGAGCGAGGCAAGCAGCCTCCATCCAAACGGCACTGTGTCGATGATGCACGCACAGCTGCCCGGCGCTCACCGGCCCACATCGGGATAAATGTGGGACCGCAGGCCGGGTCCGGTGGAGGTCCCTGCTCTCAGCGAAAACAACACACGCCTCTCCTGAATGAACGCGAGTGGCCGTCATCCACCGCGTCCCAGCGATCAGCAGCTCACGGCGGCATAAGCGTGAGACAGCTGAATGAATCCAATGACGGGCCCCGCCCTCAGCGAGAGCGGCGCGCGTCCCTCCAGAGGAAACGTGCGCTCCCGCGAGGCTCACAACCTTCACTTCATCAGCTGACACACGCCTCGCCTCAGCACACACCGCCCCGCCCGGACATGAAGGTTGGTCCGCGATCCAGTCACAGCGCGCGGGCGCGCGCAGAACAGCCCTTTCGAGAAAGCCTCGCCTTGGGTCACGCGGAAAACATTTCCGCGACGCATGACGGCGGTCGAGGCGGAGGTTTGGATGACATCCGTTCAAAACACGGCACATCATTTAAACGCACGTCCACTCCACGAACGTCACGCAGAGTGGTTAAAAACATGCTCACCGGACAGATGGATGGACAGAGTGTTATGCAAGGGTTACACGCTGCAGTTTGCAACCCGACCCCCTCCGTTCGGAGGAGGTATAGAGACGGTCCTGTCATCAACAGACCAAGTCTCAGCCTTAAATGCAGAAGTCCAAGAGCTTCTGATAAAAGGTGTAATCTCAAGAGTTCCCAACGAGGAGGAAAACACAGGGTTTTACTCACGCTACTTCCTGGTCCCCAAAAGGACCGGAGGGATGAGACCGATTCTGGATCTGTCAGCTTTCAACAAAGCGATCATGAACAGATTTTTTCACATGTTGATGAACAGACAGCTGTTGGACAACATCCAGGAAAACGACTGGTTTGTCTCCATCGTTTTAAAAGATGCCTATTTTCACACACCAATCATCCCAAAACACAGAAAATTTCTGCGTTTCGCCTTTCAAGGGATGAAGTACCAGTACAACAGGTTGCCTTTTTTGGGTACTCCCTCGCGCCTCGTACGTTCTCAAAGTGTGTGGAGACAGCCCTGCATCCACTGCACAAGCAGGGATGAGAGTTTTGTTTTACCTGGACGACCTGCTGCCCCTGTCTCACTCCAGACAGGAAGCATTGATACAGGCTCAGGTGTTAGCATCACACCTGCTAAATCTGGGTTTCGCCATAACTGGAAGAAGAGCTCGATTTTCCCGGCCCAGATAATTGTTATCTGGGAGTGGAATTAAACTCAATTACCATGACGGCTCGTTTATCACAAACAAGAATCGACACTCTAAAAACCAATTACGCCACGTAAGACCTGGCAAAGTGGTAACAGCTGTCTCCGTCATGAAGCTGTTGGGAATGACATCATCAGCTCACACAGTGGTCCCGCTGGGTTTGTTACACATGAGACGCCTCCAGAGGTGGTTTACGCGTCTGCGTGTGGATCCAGTAAAACAAAGAGACGGATGATCACTGTCCCTCCCTCCATGGGAGCAGACCTCCGACACTGGGGAAACACCCTGGCTCTGTCAGAGGGAGTCCCCGTCAGCAGACCCACGTCACGTGTCAGTCTTCACGGACGCGTCTCTGTCAGGTTGGGGGGGGGAACATGCCTATCTCAAGCAGTAGGGGCGCTGTGGCCCCACCGCACATCAGCCCACATCAATGTTTTTTGGAGTGTCGCACAGTGCTGAATGTGATTCAACATTTTGCTCCCGTGCTACAGAATCAACACGTGTTGATTCACACAGACAACATGGTGACTGCTGCGTACATAAACCGCCAGGGGGGTGTGCGTTCAGCCCAGATGTTACACATTGCGCGGAAGCTACTGAGTTGGGTTCATCAAACCTGCTTTTATTAGAGCGGTTTACATATCCGATGTTCTGAACAGAGGGGCTGATGTGACGTCCAAGGGCGGCCCACGTTATGTGGACCGGATCCTCCATCCGGATCTGATGTTTTTCAGACACAGCAGAAGTTGGCAAAGCAGCTGTGGACCTGTTTGCGACGCGAGAAGAACGCGCAATGTCAACTACGGTTTTTTCCCTGAGCCCGCGAGACGATCCATCGCTGGGGGGGGACGCATTTGCTCACAGTCGGTGGCCCAAAACGCTTTTTACGCATTTCTTTTCCCTCACCTCCTCTGTTTTTTACGGTCCATGAACCGAGTTCAGGAGGAGGGATTGACAGCTCTCCTGGTGGCTCCCGGCGTGTGAACGCACTATGGTTCCCAGGCCTGCAACGTCTGTTGTGGGGTCGCCGTGGAACTGTCGTGGAGGAAGGATGCTCTCCTTCAGGCAGGAGGAGCGACCAAGAGTTACCCAGAAATAGGTCAACACCGGTGGGTTTGACCGCTGAGCGGTCCCACTTAGAGGATGGGTCTCCCTCAGGAGATAGTGTGCACAATTCAAGATTCACGTGCTGCATCTACCACAGTTCTGTACACATCAAGGGTACGGCTTTTCAGCGCTGGTGTACAGAGAAGGTTTAGAGACCACTTCAAGATTTTTAGGCAGCGTGTTGTTTTTCTACAACACCTGATGGATAGGGAGTTGGCTTTCAGTACGCTTTAACGTACGTTGCAGCCATCTCTTCCTGCCACAAAGGGTTTGGAGACAGAACAGCTTTTAATCACCCGCTGATGAAGCGGTTTCTAAAAGGTGTACAGAGATGTAGGCCTGTTTCATGCCCACTTGTTCCACAGTGGGATTTAACGCTGGTCCTGCGAGCCCTGATCAAAGCTTCAATTGAGCCTCTGGATCAGTTTTCATTTAAATTCTTGTCTCTTTAAACAGTCCTGCTGCTGGTTTTAACACCCGCTAAGAGGGTAAGTAATTATCTGCCCTCTCTGTTGTTTCGTCATGCCTTAGAATTAGGCTGACGGGCAGCTCAGCTGATTTAAGACCAACCCAGCTTTTATGCCTAAAACATCACGAGCTCTTTTAAATCAAGAGTGATGTCGTTGGAGGGGTTTTTTCCCCCCCACAGATCAGAAGGGGAAGCATCTGTTCATCTTCTCTGCCCGGTGCAGGCGTTGACGTGTTACGTAACGCGCACAGCTGCAATGCGTTCAAATTCAACAATTGTTTGTGCATTATAGAGATGCTTCTGCAGGTCGCCGTTATCCATCCAGCGCTTGTCACACTGGCTGTGTGAGGCCTTTTCTGAAGCCTACAGAGCATCAGATTTAGGGCCTCCTGTCAACCTCTAAGCACACTCCACCAGGGGTATCGCATCTTCGACTGCTCTGCATAATGGTATGTCAATGCAGGACATTTGCACTGCGGCTGCATGGTCAACACCCTGCTCATTTATTCGCTTTTACCTACGTGATGTAACGGCTCGTTCCATGACACATTCTGTCCTTAGTGCTCATGGAACTCTGTTTAAGCTCACTTCTGTCTGCATGCATTACAGTGTGAGATGTTGTTTTCAGTCACAGTCGTGTCTGTGATTTTGGTTCTATTGTCACTAATCAGTTCATGATTATTGTTAACAATCAGTTCATTTGATTATTGATCAATTCATGGACATTAATCTGTTTATACTGTTCAGCCATGAACCA
>NC_056515.1:4733228-4747548 GCF_014905685.2 Nematolebias whitei | reverse complement strand
TAAAATTAGCCAAAAAGGGGAAAAATCCTCATTAGTGAATTTTTTAAAAGCTGAACTGTGTCCTTATGAAGATTTATAGCCTCTCAGCTGTGACTTTTTTATTTTAATGTTTGATGGAGAAATAGTGGGAAAATCCTCGTAATCCTCTTATTTACATGAAATAAATCATCTGTATAAACTTGTGGGTGACCATGATCTGAAACCAAATAAATGATTTATAACTCAAACTGAATGTGTTTCTTTCTAATGTTCGGATAATTCAAATAAGAATGTATTATGTTACTTGTCAAACCTAAAAAATATTAAATGATTTTTTCTGTCAGAATAAATAGAAAAACACACAATTTTTAAATAGTTAGAGTGCAAGGTGTAATGACAACACTGACATAATGGTCTCAAACCAGAAATAGCTCTTGTTGTAATAATCCAGCCCAACTTCATTTGTAACACTTTAAAACACAAGAGTGGACCTAAGAGCTGCACAAAGTTCAAATAAAACAGTTTATGCACGACAACATGCAGTTCAAACAGCCTAAATGAATACAGTAATTGTGAATTTAGCTGCATCTTCATTCCAGCAGTGTCCGAATTGTACATATAATAATATTTGTGTCCAGTTATGGGTTGACTTTGGAATGACATTTTTAAGTTGGGTTCTTCATCAACTTTTCTCACTTTTCAATGTGTTCTGCAGGCTTCAAGCCAAACGACTTGCCAAGCAAGTTTCAATGACAAAGACATGAACTTCAAACCAGTCAGCTGGTCACCAGTAGCCTCTGGTGTTTACGCTGAAGACGCATCAACTCTCCCAGCTAGTCAACCTCCTTCAGGTTCTTGATGCTGTTGGTGTGAAGGTACAACACGTGGAGCTCCTTTAGTTCACAAATACCATGAACACAAACACTTATTGTCACTTTTAATAGAAACAACAACAACAAAATCCAGGACTTTATGGGAAATTTGGAGCAGCTTTCACTGAAATTAATTACAAATTAATTACACCATTTTTACTTTTGCTCTGGGAAGCAAACCCACATTTAGTTGTAATCACGTGCACTGACAATAAAGGTCTATTCTATTCTATTCTATTCTATTCTATTCTATTCTATTCTATTCTATTCTATTCTATTCTATTCTATTATTCATTCAACCTTTATTGAATTATTAATAAATAAATAAATCAAGAGAGACTTGATTTCAACAAAGAAAGATGACAACAATGGACAACAGCAACAACAATAAACAATTATAAAAAGTCATACTGCAGGGTTTTTTTTTTTTTACAAATAGGATGGCTAAAAGAAAAAGGTAACAAAAAAAAACAAAACAAAAAAAAAAACAACAACTAGATTCTAAGGCGAATATAGAAAACTAAAAACAGGAACATGTCTGCGTTGATCCCTGCCAGTCCAACAGATTCTTAAAGCCACTTAGAGAAGTCAAGGTCGAGAGCTTCAAATCTTTTTGTAAGATATTCCAGGAAACCGGAGCGGAATAGGAGAAGGCCCTTTAGCCTAGTTCAGTCCTCACTGAGGGAACACTGCAGGTAATAATGTCCTGAGAGCGCACTCCGTAGCTGCACTCACGCAGAGACATGTAGGAGGAGATGTATGAAGGCAGCAGACCAAGAAGTGATTTAAACATGAAAATGTAGCAGTGAGAGAGTCTGCATGAAGTTAATGATGTCCAGTTAACCAGTGAATACAGGGTGCAGTGGTGGGTACGATAATCACAGCTAGTTATGAATCGTAGTGTACCATGATAGACAGCATCCAACATCTGCAGGGTTCTTGTAGGAGCGTTCATGTAAATAATGTCACCATAATCAATTGAGGGAAGGAAGGTCACAGATACAAGGCGTTTCCTAGCATTCAGGGTTAGACAGGATCTGTTTCTGAAAAAGAAACCCAGTTTAACTTTCAGTTTCTTTACCAAATTTTTCACATGGAGCTTAAAAGAAAGATGTGAGTCGACCAAGATACCCAAATATTTATAGGAATCAACAAACTCAATGGGGACACCATTTGAGGATATAAACGGAGGAAGAGCTGCTGGGACCAACTTCCTATTTGAAAAAAGCATCCCTTTGGTTTTGTCGGCATTTAAGACAAGTTTGAGGTGGAACAAATCTGTCTGGATGTAGTTGAATGCAGAATTCAAAAGCTGGAAAGCCTTAGCAACAGTTTTAGCTCGACAATAAACAACTGTGTCATCAGCATAGAAATGTATGGATGCATTAGGGATGTTTTTAACTACATTACGTATGTAGATTGTAAAGAGGTTGGGTCCTAAGACTGAGCCTTGTAGTACACCATTGTTGACTGTTAAATAACTGGAGGAAGTACCATTATGTTGAACACATTGCCTCCGGTCTGAAAGATAGTTAGCGAACCAACCAATGGTGTGTTCTGAGAAACCAATTTCTGAGAGTTTATGACACAAGAGGTTATGATCCACAGTGTCAAAAGTTTTAGACAGGTCTAAGAAAAGTGCAGCACAATAATCCTTAGCATCCAGTGCTTCAGCAACGTCAATATGAACCTTCAGTGAAGCAGTGGTTGTGCTGTGTTGTTTCCTGAAACCAGATTGATGTGGAGGTAAGATGTTAAATGAGTCCAGGTAATTTTTGATTTGAGAGTTTATCAGTTTCTCTAGAACCTTGTCTAAAATACAGAGTTTAGAGATTGGCCGATAGTTGTTCAGTGATGTGGGGTCTCCTCCCTTCAGCAAAGGAAGAACAAAGGCTGTTCTCCAAGTGTCTGGGATGGAGTTTTGTCTTATGGAGAGATTGAAGATGTGGGTCACAGGGACTGTGATGATATGAGCGGCCAGCCTTAAGAAATAAGGTGGAAGTTCATCTGGGCCTGCAGATTTTTTAGGATCAAGATCTTTTAACAGTTTATTAACCTCACTGACTGAGAATGAAGGAAAAGAGAAGCTGTGATTAACTGAGGATTGACTTGTAGGAGGGATTTGATTTGTAGGAGTTTGATTATTAAGTGAAGTGGCAGATTTTCCATTAGTAACTGTGTCAAATAAAGAACTAGAAGCAACAAAATGTTGAAACAGTTCAGGATCTCGTGCTTATTTGACACAGGAACAGAGTTAACGAGAAGTTGTGATGGGAGGTCAGATGATTGGGGGGTGCCTGAGAGAGATTTCATGGTTTTCCAGAATCTGTTAGGGTCATTTAGATTTTTGGAGGTCTGAGATAAGAAATAGTTGTGTTTTGCTGCTTTGATGGCAGTTGTGCATTTATTCCTCATCTGTCGAAAACTCAACCAGTCAGTGTCTGAGTCAGATTTTCTCGTTGTGGCCCAAAGATGATCTCTCCTGTGCAGGAGGTCAGCTAGCTCTGGAGTAAACCAGGGGCTGTCTCGTCCCTTTATTCTGAACTGACGAAAAGGAGCATGTTTGTTCACAAAATAAATGAAACTATTATGAAAATAGTTCCAAGTGGAGTTCACGTCATCAGTTAACAGAATACGATGCCAGTCAAAGTGAGACAGATCCCAGAGGAATGACTGTTCACAAAAATATTTCAGATCCCTTTTTTGAACTAATCTGGGCTTAGAAGGTGGAAGTTAAATATCTCTCAAAGCCGCTGTCACACAATGATCACTCAAGATATTGGCAAATACACCTGTACCAGGGAATTTGTGAGGCATATTAGTTAGAAACAGGTCTAAGATGGAGGATTTTTCAGGACGGTTTTTGTTTAATCTAGTGGGAGAGTTGATTAGCTGTGTTAGATTGAGAGACAGGCAACATTCCTGGAATTTATCACAGAGAGGGGGTCGACTTACACCAATCAATGTTGAGGTCTCCAGCCAAAAGGATCTCTTTGAATTTTAAATTACCAAGAAATTCCATCAGGGAGGACAGAGACTCAGGTGTTGCTGAGGGGGGGCGGTAACAGCAGACTACAGATAATATCTGGTCACCATTCAAGGTGATGTTTACAGCTAAGGCTTCAAACTGGTTTGGAATTGTTTTAGAAGACGCAGGGCTAGCAACCAAAGAATCTCTGATGTAAACAGCGACTCCCCCTCCCCTCTTTTTGGACGATCACAGCGGTAGATGTTAAATCCATTGATTGCCAGGTCATTATTGAGTACAGATTTGTTGAGCCAGGTTTCAGAGATGAAGATAACATCTGCCCCAGAAGAACTGACCAGAATTTTCAAGGCATCAAGTTTTCTCAGAAGGCTACGAGCGTTTACATGCAGAAAATGAAGACCAGACACGTTCTTAAAGTCATTTGGTGTCATATAAATAGTGGGGGGTCTAGGGTTGGGTTGAATCCCTGAGAGCAGTAACAACATTATTATCAGACACTTTCTTGAATTTTTTGTGACTGATGTGTAAATACAGGAGTTAACAGTTGTTAGGAGTGCGCGGGGAACCCAGATGATATGAGACCCAGAACGAGGCAGACACAGGGGAAATACAAAAGAACAGTGTTTATTATATAAAGTGAGTTAAATGACATCCACAGGCTGCTTCTCTGAGGCTCCTGGAAAGAGTGACGACAGGTTAATAGTTGTCCCACGGGGGAAAGCCAGAATGGTTTGTTTAATGAGCGTTTGTCCTTACAGTCCAACCCGAAGGGGAGAGCTGGTCCTTCAGTCCAAGGAGAGCGAGCAGCAAAGGGAAATCCAACAAAGGTCCAAAGGGGAACGAGGAAGGCTGGCAACTGGAGGCAAAGAGGCACGAGGAATACCTGAGAGGCCAAGGGATCCAGATCAGGTCACGAGGGAATCCAAAGAGCACGAGGAACCAGGAAACTGGAAAAAAGAGCAAAAGGTGAATAAATCCTTTTCACCAAGACATTTGCCTCACAACAGTACTATACCATAAGAGGTGATATGCTCCAGCGTTGAGTCACACCGGACTGCAGCCTTAAGTAGATGGAGAGGCTCATCAGGCTGATGGCCGCCAGGTGTTGGTAATCAGCGGCCATCAGCAAGGCAGGCTGCAGGCAGTGGGACCCTTACAACAGTGTGACAATTAGCCCCCATAATCGAACCATGAGAAACATTAATGAAGACGTGATCATTCAGAACCCAAAAACAGTGAAAGTTGCAGTGATGGGCAGATTCAGTTGTATTAACAAGATTCAGTGACTCCAGATAATCTGAGATCTGAAAATAGTGACAGTAATATGAATAATGCAGAAAAGTTTCAGACCATAAAACGTCACAGTTCAAATGAGCAAACAAACCCGACGAGGTGGCCCAACTGCAGTTTGAGTTGGGCTGAGGCGGGCTCCGGCCCCCCAGTGAAGATGGATGGATGCTCCCATGGGAAACAGAAGCTGGATCCAGAATCAACAGGCCAAAATAGAAACAGATAATTTGCAGCAAATAGCAGAGCGAGCTGCCAGAAAATCCTCCTGAAGTGAAAGGCATGATCCTTGCTCGTTTCAGGTTAACAGGGGCCAACAGCGTGATCCGGAATAAAAATAATTATTATCCAAGTGAGTTTGGATGGAGGCCTGCAGCAACTCCGATGTAAATGCCAAACTTCTCTCGAGCATCACGCAGCCCTGCTCCTTCACGCTACTTCTCCGCTTCTCTGCACGACACCTCTGCACCCGACAGCATGAGAGGCACCCCCGGTGAAAAACGAGACTGACCGGAAAGGCTGAAGTCGACACTGGTCCGGTACGGTTCTGCTCCAGTCCGGCTCCGGCGCTCCACAGCACGAGAGACGAAGAGGCTGAAGATGTCCCTGGCCCGGTTCTGCTCCGGTCCGGCGGCCCGGTCTGGCGGCACTTCAAAGCATCGGAGCGTCTCCTCCAGGTAAAAACAGCAATTCCACGGAGGTTGATAGTCCTTTGTTAAAAGTAACGGGCTGCTCACTGAAGCTGAGACCGGCTCTGTTGAAGACGAAGTCAAAGTCCCCCACAGCCACCTCGGTTCGGTTCTGATCCAGTTCAAGGATCACAGGTACACTTCCCCCACACCTATGAAGACACCACGAGGGCCAGTCCAGCAGAAAACCAGCAAAATACCACCCAGTGATTTTTGTCAGAACCAGGTAGAACCACAAAGGTCCAGATGAGAGTTTGTTGAGGTCCAGAGAGAGAGAGAGAGAGAGAGAGAGAAAACACCGGACCTTCGTGCGATGACTCCCCAGCTTGAGGGGTCACCTGGCCGGCAGGGTGCGCATAGTGTGTAAATACAGATAAATGATTTTTAAATGTTGTTAGTTACAACTGTAAAAGTGACTGAAAAAATAATTTAAAAACAAAAAACACGAGTGACTAATAAAGCAAGAATAGACAGAAACTCAAATTCTTATATCATCTATGTGGGTTAATTTGTTAAAGGAAAGGTTGAACCAGCCAGGGTTGGAAGGCTCAGCCAGGAAGTGGTTGAGCACTGATCCGAGACCATAGATGTCAGCAGTAGCTGTAGCTGAGATGCAAAGAGCGAGTCTGGTATTTCCCGTCTGAATTCTTGGTCAGAGGGTGCCTATGTCCCCTCTTTTTTTTTTTTTAACAAGAACAGAATTCACATTGCAAATGCCACTATAATCTGTTCATCGTATCTGTGTGGTGGTCTTATGACTCAGCCACTTCTGGTTTGAACTGTCTCTGAAGAAGAGGAGCACACTCCACTGCACCTGTGTCCGGGGTGGTGATCAGGACCTCCTCCAGATGATCTGGTTCAGGTTGTACAGGTCCTTCTAAAAAAATTAACATATTGTGATAAAGGTCATTATTTTCCATAATGTAATGATAAAAATGAAACTTACATATATTTCAGATTCATTGCACACCAACTGAAATATTTCAGGTCTTTAATTGTTTAATACTGATAATTATGGCATACAGCTCATGAAAACCCAAAATTCCTGTCCCCAAAAATTAACATATCATGAAAAGGTTCTCTAAACAAGCTATAACCTAACCATCTGAATCAGCGACGTAACTCTAAACACCTGCAAAAGATTCCTGAGGCTTTTAAAAACTCCCGCCTTGTTCATTACACAAAACCGCAATCATGGGTAAGACTGCCTACCTGACTGTCCAGAAGGTCATCATTGACACCCTCAAGCAAGAGGGTAAGACACAGAAAGAAATTGCTGAACAAATAGGCTTTTCCCAGAGTGCTGTATCAAGGCACCTCAGTGGGAAGTCTGTGGGAAGGGAAAAGTGTGGCAGAAAACGCTGCACAACGAGAAGAGGTGACCGGACCCTGAGGAGGATTGGGGAGAAGGGCCGATTCCAGACCTTGGGGGACCTGCGGAAGCAGTGGACTGAGTCTGGAGTAGAAACATCCAGAGCCACCGTGCACAGGCGTGTGCAGGAAATGGGCTACAGGTGCCGCATTCCCCAGGTCAAGCCACTTTTGAACCAGAAACAGCGGCAGAAGCGCCTGACCTGGGCTACAGAGAAGCAGCATTGGACTGTTGCTCAGTGGTCCAAAGTACTTTTTTCTGATGAAAGCAAATTTTGCATGTCATTCGGAAATCAAGGTGCCAGAGTCTGGAGGAAGACTGGGGAGAATCCATCCATCCATCCATTATCTTTACCCGTTTATTCCATTTTGGGTCACGGGGGTCGCCGGTGCCCATGTCCAGCAATCACTGTGTGAGGGATGGGGTACACCCTGGACAGGTCGCAAGTCCATCACAGGGCAGACTGGGGAGAAGGAAATGCCAAAATGCCAGAAGTCCAGTGTGAAGCACCCACAGTCAGTGATGGGCTGGGGTGCCATGCCAGCTGCTGGTGTTGGTCCACTGTGTTTTATCAAGGGCAGGGTCAATGCAGCTAGCTATCAGGAGATTTTGGAGCACTTCATGCTTCCATCTGCTGAAAAGCTTTATGGAGATGAAGATTTAATTTTTCAGCACGACCTGGCACCTGCTCACAGTGCCAAAACCACTGGTAAATAGTTTACTGACCATGGTATTACTGTGCTCAATTGACCTGCCAACTCTCCTGACCTGAACCCCACAGAGAACCTGTGGGATATTGTGAAGAGAAAGTTGAGAACGCAAGACTCAACACTCTGGATGAGCTTAAGGCCGCTATCGAAACATCCTGGGTCTCCATAACACCTCAGCAGTGCCACAGGCTGATTGCCTCCATGCCACGCCGCATTGAAGCAGTCATTCATGCAAAAGGATTCCCGACCAAGTATTGAGTGCATAACTGAACATGATTATTTGAAGGTTGGCGTTTTTTGTATTAAAAACACTTGTCTTTCATTGGTGGGATGAAATATGCTAATTTTTTGGGACAGGCATTTTGGGTTTTCATGAGCTGTATGCCATAATCATCAGTATTAAAACAATTAAAGACCTGAAATATTTCAGTTGGTGTGCAATGAATCTGAAATATATGAAAGTTTCATTTTTATCATTACATTATGGAAAATAATGACCTTTATCACAATATGCTAATTTTTTTAGAAGGACCTGTACATGAATGGTACTTGGAGTCTTTTTCAGGTGTCTCCTGTTGCGTCTGGACTACTGGCCAGAAGATGTTCCTATGTCATAGGATCACGGCTCAGCCCTTGTGCTGACCACTGCTGGACATCATCCATGCTCTGTTTGCTTGTGGACTGATCCTCCACACTTCAGCTTTGGCAACCATTTTGTTCCTCTCTCATAATACTTGCGCTGTCGTTGTTGCAGGTATTGCAGTGTATTATGGTAAATGGACTGTACTTATATAACACCTTTCTATCTGATCAAGATAGTCAAAGCTCTTTACACTACAATCTGTGCCCTCATTTATCAATCTACAGATTTCATCTTGCAGTCCGTGCTGTTTTGTCATTGATGTTGACTATCTCTGGGTGTTTAGAGAAGTAATCCACTATCAGCAGGAATGACTGACCACTTATTTTGAACAACTCATCTCCCACTTTAAGCCAAGGTAGCTCTGGGATATCATCCCTCTGGAGACTAGGTTGAAATTTTAGGTATGTTGCACAGGATTCAACCATCTTCTCAGTGTCTCTTATCATACCTGGCCAATACATTTGGTGCGTTGCATGCCTTGATGAGCTACATGTATAGTAATTTTTGTAAATGGTAAATGGACTGTACTTATATAACACCTTTCTATCTGATCAAGATACTCAAAGCGCTTTACACTACAATCTGT
This sequence comes from Nematolebias whitei, assembly GCF_014905685.2. NCBI lineage: Eukaryota > Metazoa > Chordata > Actinopteri > Cyprinodontiformes > Rivulidae > Nematolebias > Nematolebias whitei. The sequence continues at coordinate 4,738,421 of NC_056515.1, read as the reverse complement.
GCGTCACTTACCCATTCATACAGCCCTCTACTAGATCTCTACAAAGATAATTGAACAAATCATTCTAAAGAGTACCCTGATGCATGCTCAATAATCCAGGTAGAAAAATCTAAAAAAGTTAAATCTGGTCCTCTGGACATTCAAAAAAACAAAAACAAAGCAAAACAACAAAAAAATGTAGAAACGTCTCGTAAAGACAAAACTTTTCTACATTTTTTTGTTGTTTTGCTTTGTTTTTGTTTTTTTGAATGTCCAGAGGACCAGATTTAACTTTTTTACATTCTAAAGAGACTAATCAGAGCTTTATCACATTCATAAACCGATGGGACACACATCAGAGGCAATGAGGGGTTCACTGTCTTGCCCAGGGACACTTCGGCATGTGACTGCTGGTGGATTTGAAACCCAACTCTTGCAATGGAGGACGACTGCTCTAACCACTCAGCCACAGCCGCCCTGGTCACCTGCGTGTTTGTTCTCATGGAACTTGGCACAATAATCCTGTCTCCAGCAAACATTATACCACCTCTCATTGATATGGTGTGCTTGATGGGTCAGAACAGCATGCCTTGTTTATGAATGTCATGTAACACTTGCAATGTCTCATCCTATTGTGTCTCTGACACTATCTGTCCAAAAGCTTCTTTGCTTAAGGCCTCCGTTGGTTCAAGAACATAGACCACTTTTTCATCTGAAATGTTACTTTCTATTTGCTTTTCTAGTGTTGCAGCTTGTGAGAGAGTGTTTGGAATCAGTAGTCATTTACATGGTGTGTAAATAACGTAGGTCATAATGTTGTAGCTCGAGCATTATTCTCTGGAGTCTCGATGGAGCTGTTCTCAATGGCTGTTGAGGATGTTCTCTAAAGTGTGTGTTTCCTTGACTGATGAAGCCTCCCGGATCAAAGGCGAAACGTTTCAGCACAAAAAAGAAACTGTTCAGATGACTTGACTGAAAAATGTTCTATTGTATACCTGGATTATTGATCATGGACTTTGTTGTTCTCTAAAGGTTTATGATCAGACTGTACGTTGACTTTTATTCCATAGACATATGGATGGAACCTTTTGAGTGAGAACACAATGGTCAGAAGCTCCTTTTCTATCTGTGCATTTATTTTTCTGTGTCAGTGAGTGTCCTGGATGCATAATCGATTGGATGTCCATCCTGCACGAGGCACGCACCGAGTCCATTTTAGATACATCTGTTTGCACTGCACCGGGTCTCTTTGAGTCAAAAATCTTAAGAACCGGGACTGTTTGAAGTGCTTGTTTCAGTTCGTTAACATCATACTCGTGTTCATGTTGCCATTGCCATGTGTCGGCTGCTGAGTGGTGCTATTTTTATTTTAGTCAGACAGAAAAAAAATTAAACTAATCAGCAACGCCACCTAGTTAAACTAGGAATAAATTAGGTAACTTATTGCAGGGGTGAGCAGTGTTTCACAAAACAGCCAGCAGAGGTTTACAATAATTTATTACAACAAATGGAAAATGCTGCAGCAGTCCAAATGTTAAAAACCAGCCAAATTCTGTCGTATAAAAAGATTAAAAGAGCATCACGGTCCATAACAGTCTGAGGGAAAAAGAAGCAGAATTTTAGTTGAAAGGGGGGCGTGGTCCTCTCGCCAGTTGCGCGGCGTTCCCAGGCGGTCTCGACCTTAAGTGATCTCCCGGCACTTGGTCCTGCCCAAGCCCGGTGTCCCTCCATGGCCTCGACCTCTCCCCGTGCTCATTCCTCCCTGTCTTGTGGTGACCTCGACCTCCAGCAATCTCCAATGTTCGGTCCTCCGCCCTCTACACCATACCCTGACGACTGCACCCTCAAACTGGGCATGATCCACCGTGCCCAACCAGCTTAGCTGGTTTCTTGTGTGCGTTCATAACCCCGCTTGTCTCTGCTCTTAATCACATGCCTCCAGTTTCTGCAAACCTGCTGCTCTGCTGACCGGCTTTTCCCCGGCACTTGCCTCTCGGCAGTTGTTGTGCAACCGGCCATTGCGCTCCCAGACCGCCATGCCTCCCGCCCCTCAGTGGTTGCTGTACGCATCTGCCGTTGCGTCCTGGTTGCGTCTCTGCCATTGCGTGCTTCTGCTTGTTGTTCTGCTCTTTTTATTTTCCTATTACTGACTTTCAAGCCATTATGGCTGATGGGGAACACCTGCGTGAGCTAGTGTCTCTGGCCATATCATGGGTGGCAATCCCAGCCTCAAAGAAAATTTAAAAAAAAAAAAACAAAGGATCAGCAAAGTTAAATAAAACATGCAAATAACACAAAAGGCCATATTATTACACCTGTACTGTCCTTTCGCAGCAGCTGTCAGCGGCGCTGTAGTTGTGGCCTCACCTGGAATATCCTGTGCCAGGTATTTTATCATACCCAGCATTCTTTGTAGTCCTGGCCTGTCTGTTGTTGAAAGCATGTCCACGATAGGCTTAACTTTTGCCTCATCCACTTTAATACCATCTAACGTCATCGCATGACCTATGTATTTGACACTGCTCACTTTGTACTAGATTTTGTCTTTGTTGAACTTCACATTAGCTTTCTTCACTCTTGTTAGCACTTTCTGTATTATCTCATCATATTCCTTTTCAGTGGACACTGAGATAATCATATCATCAGCTATCACTTTTTTGTGTTGTGTTAGTGAACTGAAACTGAATTGAATTGTTTTTGCATAAAAAGGACACCAGTGAGCACTATGAGACTGTATGTTAAAAGATGCTGTATGCAGAGTGACAGAAGAACGAAACGTAAAGTAAAAGGAGATAACTGAAGCTGATTCATGCGTCTGCTTATTTTTTCCTTAATTCAATCTTGCAACACTACAACACACATGAACTCCACTGATGTCTCCAAATGTCTCACAGTTATGCTGTTAGAAGACTTCGCTCATTGACTTGATCCCAAATGGGAGCCGTGTGAACCGGTAACGCCCTCAAGGTGTATTGAAGGTGCACAGTGGCTGGTCCACCCTAAGGACAAAACACCCATACACAAACAGAGTGGTGTAGTGTATGCGGTCCAGTGCAGCGAGGACTGTCCAGACCTCTACATTGGGGAAACTAAACAGCCTCTTCACAGACGCATGACTCAACACAGGAGAGCCACCTCCTCTGGACAAGATTCAGCTGTTCACCTCCACCATAAGGGACACTCTTTTGAGGACCAAAATGTGCACATTTTGGACCGAAACACAGATGGTTTGAGAGGGGGGTGAAGGAAGCAATTTGTGTAAAAAGGAAAAGCCATCTCTTAACAGAGGAGGAGGCCTCAGATTTCTACTTTCAAAAACCTATAATGCAACTTTAAAACAGATTCCCAGCCGGTTTTCACACTTGATGGGAACAGAGGGGCCTCGTCTGTGAATTAGAGGAACAAAGACCTACTGTTAAGGTGTTGAGGTGTGACTTGTCAAATCTACGTATGTGTGTGTGTCTTATCTCACTCAGCCTTGTAACCTGAATCTCTCACTCACTGCTCTTTGAATTGAGAAAGCTTCTCAGATGAGGAGCGAAACATCTTCTGTTACGAATAAAGTCCAGTTGTTTTTGTATTGAATGTTTTTTGAATACAACTGTGTATGACAGGAGTGGCTATATGGTCAATGTGAATGTGATGTCCACCTGAAAACTTGCCTAATCCTTCAAAGACACTTGCATGTTGTGATAGTAGCTCCTCTTTTGTGGTTGGATATGGAGTTTGAATGGTCAATGCATCAACATTCATTCTTTTAATAAGATCCAACGCCTCACATGCTTCTCTGCTTAATATTGCAGTGGGTGAGTGGTTTGAGATGTAAACCTGAAGATTTTGTCTGATACATCATGTGTATGGCTCTTTCCTGTGTAGCTGCACTCATTGCTTGTATTTGGGGTTTGGCTGTCTCTGCTGCTCTGCAGGTGTCAATCACTCTCTTCATTGTGAGGTTTGTTTCTCTTAAAAGTCATTTTTAAGACGTTGATAATTTTAGCACCAATCATGTTGTTTTCTGTTGCTCCAAACTTACAGTCTTTCCTTCTCTGTCGCAGGTCAGTTACATATTTCTCTATTGTGATTGATTCTGTCATTGGATGTGCCCAAAACTGATGTCAACACAGATCAAACACAGTGTTTTTCTTTGGCTCACAGTAAGCTTTGACCTTTAAAATGTTTTCAACAGTCCTTTTACCATCAACACCTTCTATTTCAAGTGTTTTATACACTTCAAGTGCATCTTCTCCTAATTCATGCAGTAAAATGGCTACTTGCACTTTTTGTCAGTGCCACTTGCCGTCATATAGATTTGAAAGAATTTGTTCCCATCATCTTCAGTTTTCACCAGTATTGCCCGTTAGCACCAGCTGGGATGGTAGTCTAAATTGCTCCATCTCTCGCTCTCGTCTGAGTGCAACCGCCTGCTCGCTCGTGGCTATATGCTATCCGTTAGCCAAAAGTTCACTGTCTAAAAATTTGGGGAAAATGATTAACTGGATCGACTTATGACACATGTAATAAACTTTGACTTACTGCATTTATTATATGAAGATGGATGCTAGACGGACTCTTCATGAACAGTATTTATTACCTATTATCATCAGAACACATTAGTATTAACAACCACACCACTCCTGGCTTCATCACATAACATATCACTCTGCTATCACAGATCACAACCCATTCGTGTGTTAGTGCATATACTACAGTCCTCTCAAATTTTCCATTTTTCTCCAGTTACATATTAGCTCCAAATGCCACAAAGACAATACTCTCATGCATACATGGAAAATATTGCAGACCAACTTTTTTCCTAACAATTCAGTTGTTGTTTTTTTGTAACTCCACAATAACATAAAATCACTGTGGATAACGTGAGAACTTTTCTTTTGTGGTAGAATTTGTTAATTGCAAACATAAATATACATAGTCTTTATTTTATAGCAATGATGATGGCAATGACCAATGTGGTAACACAATTATGAAATAACATAACACAACTGCACAACACAATTGTGAAATAAATAAGCCACCATGAAAAACACAATTGTGAAATAAAAGAATAAAAATTACAATTTTTTCACAATAATGAGCTTAGATAAGTTTTTTCATAATGTTCTATTTATTTATTTATTTAATTTTGACCATTTTGATGTTCCAGACAGGTCTGGTCTCCTGAGTCCCTCAGCTGGTGAGGGGGGCGGGGGGTGGGGG
>NC_056515.1:4728571-4733128 GCF_014905685.2 Nematolebias whitei | reverse complement strand
GGGGGGGGGGGGGGGAGTGATGAGTGGGTTGGAGCAGACCACCGGACCAAAACAGCCTGCAGGAGGAGAAGCTGCAGCTCTGGGGACACCTGCAAACTCCACAGCCGACTGTTTCCTGGAGACAAAAGCTGTTTGCGTGGATTAAAGAAGTGAAAGGTGTCTGGATCCCCAGAAGAAAACCGGAACCAAAAGAAACCAGAGTGGAGCTGCGACAGACCGGACCGAGTCAGAACTGAGACAGGCGGGCAGAGGAGCGCAGGTAGGCAGGCTGACTTAGAGCTTGTTAAAAAAAAAAGTTCTTCAAGAGACGGGTTTTAATTAACAACGATTCATCACCTCTGCCTGACACGCAGAGGCTGCCAGGATATTGATCCAAGTTAGAGCTCCTTTCATTGTGCAGAAGTTGTGGTGCGTTCACGGGTTCTGGTTCTTATATGTTCATTCAACCTTTATTTAGACAGGTAATCCCATTGAGCCTATTGATTAATAGCTAATGAATTATTGTAATCCCAATGAGTTTATATGTGGCGGTTCATTCACAGGTTTATATCCAGTACATTTTTTATTTGATGTTGCATTCACGGTTCATAAATTAGGATGTGTTCACGGGTCTGGCAGATGGTACATAAGTCATGGTAAATGGACTACAATATAGCGCCTTTCTATCTTATAAAGATACTCAAAGCGCTTTACACTGCAATCTGTGTCTCATTTACCCATTCATACAGCACTCTACTAGATCTCTACAAAGCTCATTGAAGAAATCATTCTAAAGAGACTAATCAGAGCTTTAGATCACATTCATCATGGTGCATTCACATGTTCAGAAGTAATGGCCCGTGTGCATACATCCATCCACAAGTGATGGCGCGTTCACGTGTTCATTAGTCAGGATGTGTTCGTGGATATATAAGTGATGGTGCTCTCACAGATAAAAATGTGTTTTGATGCTTTAGTCGCCTCCCTCTCTCCCAGTCCTCTGAGTTTTTGATCCAGCAGAAACCATTTACTTACTGTTAACCTGTGTGGCGTTCACTGCCCGGTGACAGGAGCAGAATCTCATGTGTCATTTCATGTCTAAACAGGCAGATATTGTGCAGAATACAGACCACGCTAACTGTTTTACCTGCTCTTTATTAAACATGACTCCAGAGCTGTGTTGAAACTAAATATTTTCTTTATTACTGTTTACCATAATTACATAATTTAAAAAAAAGTTTTATTTCCTTGGGCTATCAGAACAATCCCACATGGCTTCACCCAGTCTGTGATGGCAGCTTGCCATTTGAGAGGAATGATTCAGTCATGCATCACCTGACAACAATCCAAGACGTGCAGGATTTGCTTACACCTAGAATCATTGCATAATGCTTGCAGGTGTCTCTGAATATATTCTAGTTGCAGTTTGACAGCGTGCGTTCTCCTGTTCTGTGTAATCTCTGTTCCCACGCTCTGTCCTGGAGCTGACGACCTTAATCCGGGTCAGATTTCTTGTCCTCTCTGATCTGCAGTTACTGTAAATTCAAGCTCTGGACAATGAATGACACAAAATCTTAGCATAGAGGCAAAAAATGATAAAAACAAACAAAAAAAACTCAGATTTAATTGTTTCAGCTGCAGAGTCTTGTTTTGGTTTCCTGATCACATTGTGTTCTTCTTCGCAGACAATATAATAGTTGAGCTCTGACTCAGACAGGTGCTTTGTGTGCTCGGGTCGTGTTTTTAAACCTTTTATGAAGTAAAGAAAATCGGAGCGTTCACATGTGTTGACCCAGTGAGGCGGCAGCTGCCAACCGAACATTGTTTATTCTACAAAATGAAATGTAGTCTGTCTTCTGTTCCTCCTGACAATAGCTGATTCTTCTGATAGGTGTGGGACTAAGGACACCGACGCCCATGCCCAAAGTGTCCTCTATTGACAGTCCTGGATGTCATTTGAACTTTTTCAACCTGATATGCATATTGTTGTTAGACAAACCCACAGATAGGGACCGAAGCTGCTTCAGACGTTGGATCATTTACATGTTAATATTTAGGGGAAAATGCATAATAATTTTTGAAAAGTGCATCTACCAAAACAATCAGAGCAAAGAGGGAATTGGAACTACCCCTCTGTCAGTTTGTTCATGCACGCTGTGAGCATGATAATTTAAAAAATAACTGAGCTACTGACTTCCATTTTGCTGTGTGGCTGCATCTAGGTGCAAGAAAGTTTCCTTTTGAAAATTAGATTCCTATTTCAAAACCCAAGATGGCCACCGTCCTATATGTCTGTCCGTGTTGTGAGTTGCATACTTTGAAAAATAAGAAAAAAAAACCTTCAATTTTATTGTATTGCTGCATCTAGCTGTAAGAGAGATCACCATCAAAAACTGAGTTGCCACATCAAAATAAAAGATGGCCAACCCGTATACATATATGTATGTATATATATATATATATATATATATATATATATATATGTTCAGAATAAAAGGACGAGACAGCCCCTGGTTTATTCCTGAACTAGCTGACCTCCTGCACAGGAGACCAGCTTTGGGCCGCAGTGAGAAAATCTGGCTCAGACACTGATTGGTTGAGTATTTGGCAGATGAGGAATAAATGCACAACTTCCATCAAATCCGCAAAACGTAACTATTTCTTATCTCACACCTTCAAAAATCTAAATGACCCTAACAGATTCTGGAAAACCATCAACTCTCTCAGGCAGCTCCCAATCATCTGACCTCCCATCACAACTTCTCATTAACTCTGTTCCTGTGTTAAATAAGCACGAGATCCTGAACTGTTTCAACAAACATTTTGTTGCTTCTAGTTCTTTATTTGACACAGTTATTAATGGAAAATCAGCCACTTCACTTAATAATTGGGGCGGCTGTGACTGAGTGGTTAGAGCAGTCGTCCTCCAATGCAAGAGTTGGCGGTTCGAATGCACCAGAAGTCACATGTTGAAGTGTCCCTGGGCAAGACACTGAACCCCTCATAGCCTCTGATGTGTGTCCCATCAGTGTATGAATGTGATAAAGCTCGGATTAGTCTCTTTAGAATGATTTGTTCAATTATCTTTGTAGAGATCTAGTATAGAGCTGTATGAATGGGTAAATGAGGACACAGATTGTAGAGTAAAGAGCTTTGAGTATCTTGAAATAAGATAGAAAGGCGTTATATAAGTACAGTCCATTTACCATTTAATAACCAAACTTCTACAAATCAAATCCCTCCTACAAGTCAATCCTCAGTTAATCACACCTTCTCTTTTCCTCCATTCTCAGTCAGTGAGGTCAATAAACTGTTAAAAGATCTTGATCCTAAAAAATCTGCAGGACCAGATGAACTTCCACCTTATTTCTTAAGGCTGGCTGCTCATATCATCACAGTACCTGTGACCCACTTCTTTATTCTTTCCATAAAACAAAACTCCTTTCCAGACACTTGGAAAACAGCCTTTGTTCTTCCTTTACTGAAGGGAGGTGACCCCACCTCACTGAACAACTATCAGCCAATCTCTAAACTCTGCATTTCAGCCAAGGTTCTAGAAAAACTGATAAACTCTCAAATCAAACATTACCTGGACTCATTTAACATCTTACCTCCACATCAATATGGTTTCAGGAAACAACACAGCACAACCACTGCTTCACTGAAGGTTCTTAATGATGTTGTTGAAGCACTGGATGCTAAGGATTATTGTGCTGCACTTTTCTTAGACTTGTCTAAAGCTTTTGACACTGTGGATCATAACATCTTGTGTCATAAGTTCTCAGAAATTGGTTTCTCAGAACACACCATTGGCTGTCTAAAAAAGTTAAATCTGGTCTTCTGTACATTCAAAAAAACAAAACAAAGCAAAACAACAAAAAAATAAAAAATGTAGAAACGTTTCGTCTCTCATCCGAGAGACTTCCTCAGTCTGAGGTGCTGTTTTCAGCTCAGTCTCTTAAATAGCACCTTCTCAGAGTGGATCAACCAGTTTTGCTGCTGACAACCAGAACCAGCTGATCACATGCTCAAGAAGGACCATCAGCCTAACAATGGATCATTAGCACACTGATGGCTGTTTACTATTCACAGAGGGCTGAGTGATACTAGCAATCACAGCATTGTAAGAGGGGGACAGTTGAACACGTAGGCCTCCACCCCTGTTTAATGATGGATGATTTCTTTTCACTTGTTTTTTTGAATGTCCAGAGGACCAGATTTAACTTTTTTAGATTTTTCTACCTGGATTATTGAGCATGCATCAGGCCACCATTGGTTGGTTCTCTAACTATCTGTCAGATCGGAGGCAATGTGTTCAACATAATGGTACTTCCTCCAGTTATTTAACAGTCAACAATGGTGTACCACAAGGCTCAGTCTTAGGACCCACCCTCTTTACAATCTACATACGTAATGTTAGTCAGAGCATCCCTGATGCATCCATACATTTCTATGCTGATGACACAGTTGTTTATTGTTGAGCCAAAACTGTTGATAAGGCTTTACAGCTTTTGTAATCCGCATTTGACATCATCTAGACAAATTTGTAAATGTAAATATATATATATATATATATAT
>NC_056515.1:4726500-4728471 GCF_014905685.2 Nematolebias whitei | reverse complement strand
GTTGCTGCTGATCTGTTTCATGTTGCTGCTGATCTGTTTCAATGTTGATGTGTTCATGCGTGCACATCTGCTCACAGACTCATGTTCATGTTTGTGCTGATGTTCATTGTTTTATGTTATGAGTGCTTAGTGTATATTTAGTTGATGTTTTTCTTAGTTCATATCTTAGATGTTATTACTGTTTTTCTTATACATTTTATTGTTGGATGTAACTGGGACCCCGTGTACATAATTTCGCTCCACCACATGTACCACATGAGGTGCGAATGATAATAAAGAAACTCTGACTCTGATAAAGTTACATATTTTATTGTGAGTCACAAGGTGAGACACCTCCATGTGTTTCTATGAACAGGTAACTAGAGACTGTAAAGTTCATCTTCATGATGTTTTTCATTTCAGCTTGAAAACTGCAGGACTACAGGAACTCAAGAGCTGGAGCTGCTCTGTCTGTGGCCTCTCAGGAACGTGCACATCACACACACACACTCTCAGGAACGTGCACGTCACACACACACTCTCAGGAACGTGCACATCACACACACAACCTCAGGAACGTGCAAGTCACATACACAACCTCAGGAACGTGCACGTCACACACACACACTCTCAGGAACGTGCACGTCACACACACACACTCTCAGGAGCGTGCACGTCACACACACACTCTCAGGAACGTGCACGTCACACACACAACCTCAGGAACGTGCACGTCACACACACACAACCTCAGGAACGTGCACGTCACACACACACTCTCAGGAACGTGCACGTCACACACACAACCTCAGGAACGTGCACGTCACACACACACTCTCAGGAACGTGCACGTCACACACACAACCTCGACCTCATGATGTGAGTATTTCTATTTTAAACTTTTATTTTTCATTTATCTTTATTTATCCAGGTAGTCTCACTGAGTCACGAGAACTCATTTTCAAGAGAGACCTGTTTAGGAGCAGATGGTGGGGGTTGAGTGCCTTGCTCAGGGGCCCAGAGTGGGGCCAATGAGGGTGGAGGCAGGTGTGGGTGTTTCACCTTTTCTACCCACATTTTGATGTTGAGGGTACTGGGAGTTGAACCTGCAACGTTCTGATCACAGGCCCATCTTCTAACCTCTGCTCCACCACTCCCCCACATAACATCATATCATAATGGTCATGGTCGTATTAAAATCTCACTGGTTTCCTTCTAGATGTGTTAAACAGCTACTGGTCCCCCTGATGTTTCCAGGTGGCCAATAGGACTCATTTACAAGAGCGACCTGGATTTGAACAAAGCGTGATGACAACAGTGGATAACAAACTGTTTTTAATTGTAAAACAAACAAAAAAAAAATTTTAATTTGTCTGAATCATTAGTGAATGTGTTGTTGTTGTTATCAGTGTCTTATCATGTTGTGCTCTGGTCCAGTGTCTTCATGGACGATGTGTGTGAGGGTGGACATGTTTGGAGGTTGCTGTGTTGAAGCTCCATGGATCAGCCTCTCTGCAGCTCTCAGCACCTTCACTGAGCCTTGAGGGAATCACTGAGCTGCTCTTGTTCTTCACAGAAGGTGGGAGCTCTCGTCAAATGATGATCTCCAGCATCATCTTGTTCATGCCAGGCTTTTCATCCACTGACCACAGCCACCTGGAAACATCAGGGGGGAACCAGTTTAACACATCTGGAAGGAAACCAGTGAGATTTTAATACGACCATGACCATTATGATATGATGTTATGTGGGGGAGTGGTGGAGCAGAGGTTAGAAGATGGGCCTGTGACCGGAAAGTTGCAGGTTCAACTCCCAGTACCATCAGCATCAAAATGTGGGTGGAAAAGGTGAAACACCCACACCTGCCTCCACCCTCATTGGCCCCACTCTGGGCCCCTGAGCAAGGCACTCAACCCCCACCATCTGCTCCTAAACAGGTCTCTCTTGAAAATGAGTTCTCGTGACTCAGTGAGACTACCTGGATAAATAAAG
>NC_056515.1:4723452-4726400 GCF_014905685.2 Nematolebias whitei | reverse complement strand
GATCACAAAGAAAACATTCCTGCGACGCATGACGGCGGTTGAGGGGCGGACTGCTGACAGCCGTACAAAACATGACATATCACTTAACGCACGTTCACCCTACGAACGTTACGTAGAGTGGCTAAAACATGCTCGCCGTTTTTCAGATGGATGGACAAGGTTTTATGCAAATGGTACAAGTTACAGTTTGCAACCCTAACCCCTCCATTCAGAGGAGTTATAAAAACGGTCCCGTCATCATCAGACTAAATCTCATCCCTAAATGCAGAAGTCCAAGTGTTTCTGATAAAAGTAATCTACAGAGTCCCCCAACGGAGAGAAAACACAGGGTTTTTACTCACGGACCGGAGGGGTGAGACCGTTTTTTGGATCTGTTGTATAACATCCAGAGAACGCATACCGATCATCCTAACACAGAGACGAGAGTTTTTTGTTTTACCTGGATGATCTGCTGCTCCTGTCACTTCAGACAGGAGGCGCTGATGCAGGATCAGGTGTTGACATCACACCTGTTAAACCTGGGCTTCGCCATAAATTGGAAGGAAGCTCGATTTTCCCGGCCCAGGCATTTGTTTTTCTGGGAGTGGAATTAAATTCAACCACCATGAAAGCTCGTTTATCACAAACTAGATTCGACACTTTTTTAAAGTCAACTCAGCCACGTAAGACCTGGCAAGTGATAACAGCTGTCTCCGTCATGAAGCTGTTGGGAATGATGTCACTCACACAGTGTTTTCCGCTGGTTTGTTTCACATGAGACGCCTCCAGAGGTGGTTTTGCACGTCTGCATGTGGATCCAGTAAAACAACACGACGGATGATCATTGTCCCTTCCTCTGTGAGAGCAGATCTCCGACTCTGGGGAAACACCTTGTTTTCTGTCAGAGGGAGTCCCCCTCAGCAGACCCACGTCACGGGTCAGGCTTCACGGACACGTTGCTGTCAGGCTGGGGGGGGGGGGGGACATGCCTATCTCAAGCAGTAGGGGCGCTGTGGCCCCACTACACATCAGCCCACATCAATGTTTTGGAGTGTCGCACAGCACTGAATATGATTCAACACTTTGCTCCTGTGCTACAGAATCAACACGTGTTGATTCACACAGACAACATGATGACTGCTGCGTACATAACCATCAAAGGGTGTGCGTTCAGTCCAGATGTTACACATTGCGCGAAAGCTACTGTGTTGGGCTCATCAAAACCTGCTCTCTATTAGAGCGGTCTACATATCCGGTGTTCTGAACAGAGGGGCAGATGTGACGTCCAGGGGCGGCCCACGTCACGTGGACCAGACCCTCCATCCAGATCTGATGTTTTTCAGACGTAGCAGAAGTTGGCAAAGCAGCTGTGGACCTGTTTGCGACGCGAGAGAACGCTCAGTGTCAACTATGGTTTTCCCTGAGCCCGCGAGACGATCCATCGCTGGGGGGGGACGCATTTGCTCACAGCCCGTGGCCCAAAACGCTTTTGTACGCGTTTTTTCCCCCACCTCCTCTGTTTTTACGGTTCCTGAACCGAGTTCAGGAGGAGGGATTGACAGCTCTCCTGGTGGCTCCCAGCGTGTGAACGCACCATGGTTCCCAGACCTGCACCGTCTGTTGTCGGGTCGCCGTGGAACTGCCGTGGAGGGAGGATGCTCTCCTTCAGGCAGGAGGAGCGATCAAGAGTTACCCAGAAATAGGTCAGCACCTGTGGGTCTGACCGCTGAGCGGTCCCACTTAGAGGATGGGTCTCCCTCAGGAGATAGTGTGCACAATTCAAGATTCACGTGCTGCATCTACCACAGTTCTGTACACATCAAAGGGGACGGCTTTTCAGCGCTGGTGTACAGAGAAGGTTTAGAGGCCACCTCATGCCTTTTAGGCGGCGTGTTGTTTTTCTACAACAGCTGATGGTTAGGAAGTTGGCATTCAGTACGCTTTAACGTACGTTGCAGTCATCTCTTCCTGCCACAAAGGTTTCGGAGACAGAACAGCTTTTAATCACCCGCTGATGAAGCGTTTTTCTAAAAGATGTTCAGAGATGCAGGCCTGCTTCACGTCCACTTGCTCCACAGTGGGATTTAACGCTGGTCCTGCGAGCCCTGATCAAAGCTCCAATTGAGCCTCTGGATCAGGTTTTCACTTAAAATTCTTGTCTCTTTAAACAGCCCTGCTGCTGGCTTTAACACCCGCTAAGAGGGTAAGTAATTATCTGCCCTCTCTGTTGCTTCGTCATGCCTTAGAATTTAGGCTGACGGGCAGCTCAGCTGATTTAAGACCAACCCAGCTTTTATGCCTAAAACATCACGAGCTCTTTTAAATCAAGAGTGATATCGTTGGAGGGGTTTCTTCCCCCCCACAGATCAGAAGAGGAAGCATCTTTTCATCTTCTCTGCCCGGTGCGGGCGTTGACGTGTTACATAGCGCGCACAGCTGCAATGCGTTTCAAACTCAACAATTGTTTGTGCATTATAGAGATGCTTCTGCAGGTCGCCATTATCCATCCAGCGCTTGTCACACTGGCTGTGTGAGGTTTTTTCTGAAGCCTACAGAGCATCAGATTTAGGGCCTCCTGTCAACCTCTAAGCACACTCGACCAGGGGTATCGCATCTTGGACTGCTCTGCATAATGGTATGTCAATGCAGGACATTTGCACTGCGGCTGCATGGTCAACACCCTGCTCATTTATTCGCTTTTACCTACGTGATGTAACGGCTCGTTCCATGACACATTCTGTCCTTAGTGCTCTATCAGAATGAATATTGTTGTTCTCATGGAACTCTGTTTAAGCTCACTTCTGTCTGCATGCATTACAGTGTGAGATGTTGTTATCAGTCACAAGTCGTGTCTGTGATTTTGGTTCTATTGTCACTAATCAGTTCATGATTATTGTTACCAATCAGTTCATTTGATCAATAATCAATTCATGGACATTAATCTGTTTATACTGTTCAGCCATGAACCA
>NC_056515.1:4720132-4723442 GCF_014905685.2 Nematolebias whitei | reverse complement strand
AATCTGTTTATACTGTTCAGCCATGAACCAGTTGGTTCATGCCCCCCTCCCCCCCCTCTTTTAACTTCCTCTTCCCGTTGAAAGTTTTTCCGGGGTATTCATGTTTGTCAGAACGCATAGTTACACAACATGCGTCTGTGCATGGCACATAATTACGCGATGCGTAGTTTATGCACACGGGGAGCTGAGTGACAAGACGCTTTTTGGGCAAGCTTCCGCTTCTTACTGTGTTTGAATGGACCCAGTGAGGCGAGGACCACATCCGCTTCGCCCTTAAACCATCAGCGACTGCCTTAAAGGGCGAAGCCTATATGACATAGAACGTTGGTTACGTACTGTAACCCCAGATTCTATGAATATAGGCGTAGCCCTTTAAGCGTCGGGCCTCACTGGCTCCTAAATGGCTGAAGAAAAAAGCTATTTTGGGAGCCGATTTCCCGCTCTTAACGTAATTTATACGGACCGGGTGGGGCCCACACAGCAGGTGGGCGTGGACTAATTTTTTTTTTCAGTGCTTATGCTGCGCATAACGGGATAAACCATCAGCGACAGCCTTAAAGGGCTACGCCTATATTCATAGAATCTGGGGTTACAGTACGTAACCAACGCTTCCATTAGATAAACTTATTAAACAGCATGGGATACATTTTCATTGTTATACTGATGACACACAATTATATTTGTCCATTAAACCCAATGAATCCAATCAACTACTTAGACTAGAAGCATGTCTTAAAGACATAAAAACCTGGATGACCCTTAATTTTCTCCTTTTGAACACAGATAAGACTGAGGTTTTAGTTTTTGGACCTGATCATCTTAGGAATAAAATTTTCAGTCTTTCGTCCTCCTTAGATGGTATTAATATGTCCTCCAGCTCTAATGTTAAAAATCTTGGTGTTATTTTTGATCAGGACATGTCTTTTATCCCCCACATTAAAAACTTTACTAGAACTGCCTTCTTCCACCTGCGTAATATCACTAAAATTAGAAACATCTTATCTAAAAATGATGCAGAAAAACTGGTCCATGCATTTGTCACGTCTAGACTGGACTATTGCAATGGTTTATTATCTGGGTGTCCAAATACTTCTTTAAAACGTCTTCAGTTGATCCAAAATGCTGCTGCCAGAGTCTTAACTGGAGTTAGTAGGAGAGATCATATCTCTCCAGTTTTGGTTTCTCTCCATTGGCTCCCTGTCAAGTCCAGAATTGAATTCAAAATCTTACTTCTAACCTACAAAGCTCTCAACAACCTAGCTCCATCTTATATTACAGATCTTATTGTTCCATATTTTCTTAACAGAGCACTTCACTCTCAGACTACAGGCTTACTCGTAGTTCCTAGAGTTTCCAAAAGCAGAATGGGAAGAAGATATTTCAGTTATCAGGCTCCTCTCTTGTGGAACCAACTTCCAGGTTCTGTCCATGAGGCTGACACATTATCCAGTTTTAAGACTGGGATTAAGACTTTTCTTTTTGATAAATCCTATAGTTAGGGTTGACTTGCTATGCTGCTATAGGTTTAGACTACTGGAGGACAAACTGACCTCATTTCCTTAAATTAATTGTTAAAATTGAAGTTTTCATTTGAAATTATTTCTCTTCACATGTGATTCTTGACCTGCCATTGTGTATCTGTTCCTGCCAAACCCAGCCGGTCGAAGCAGATGGCCGCTTGTCCTGAGCCTGGTTGTGGGGTTTTGGGTTTGGTCTGTTTCCTCATGTTTCCAGCACTCAGTGTTTTCCCTTGTGTTCAGCCCCTGTCTCACCTGTGTCTAATGTTAATCACTGCAGGTGTCGGTCATTGTCCTAATCAGTGTGTGTGTATATATTCAGTTCACTGGTGTCTTGTCTTTGTCTCGGGATTATCCTTCTATGGTGTTGTGTTACCTTCTGTTCCGTCCATCTGATTAATTAGAGAGTAGCTGCCCTGTCAGTGTTTTTGATTTTGTTTTGTTTAATAAATATATTTTTATTTATTCCTCGAGCGTCCTCGTCATCCTCCTGCACGTGGGTTCAAACACTCCTGACGGCCGAACATGACAGAATCCCGAGACCATACTGAACCCAGCGGGAGGATGATTACTTTGTTCGAGTTTTTTGCCCGTGAGGCAGAGAAGACTGCCCAGAAAGACAGAGAGAAGGAGGAGAGGAGGGATCCATTTTGGGGGACCCGCCTGGCCATTAAACCTGGGTCCTCACAGCCTCTCCGTCCCTCTCCGCCTCACCACGCCGCTGCACCCCGCTGCCCACCTCCTCCTCGCTCTCCACCTGGCAGTGCCAAGCAATCATCGAAGAGAGGGGGGCAAACCGCTGGTCCTCCCCGAACCCAGCACAAGAAGGGGAGAGCTTCGCGAAGGGAGGAAAAGCCCAGCCCTCAGTCGCCGGAGGAACGGCAGAAAATTTCGCTGGTGGGGAGGTACCTGTGTCCCTCAGAGGAGCAGTACAGCCCTCCCTCGCTGGAGGACCTAGAACGGTGGCAGGCTTCTATAGTGGCAACGTATCTGGCTCCGCTTCTGCCCCACTGCGAGGAGACCCAGGTGGATGCTCCTCATTCCAGTCCTCCTGAGGGATTTATGGCTCCTCCACCACCTGCTGCAGCCCAGACTCCTCCACCACCTGCTGCAGCTCTGGTTCCTGGTTCACCTGCTGATGCAGCCCCATCTCTGGTCCCTGGTTCTCCAGCTGTAGCCCCGGCTCAATCACCTGCAGCCTCACCTCTGGTCCTCGTTCCTGGCTCTCCAGCTGCAGCCCCATCTCTGGTCTCCGTTCTTGGTTCTCCAGCTGCAGCTTCGTCTCTGGTTCCTGGTTCTCCAGCTGCAGCTCCAGATCCATCACCTGCTGGTGCAGCCCTGTCTCTGGTCCCCGTTCCTGGTTATCCAGCTGTAGTCCTGACTCCAGCACCTGCTGCAGATCTGGTTCCCGGCTCGTCTCTCTAGGTCCTCGCTTCTGGCCCTTCGGCTGAGGTCCTCGCTCCTGGCTCACCTGAGGTCCACGCTCCCGAGTCGTCTTCGGCTGAGGTCCACGCTCCTGGCTCACCTGAGGTCCATGCTCCCGGCTTGTCTTCGTCTGAGGTCCACGACCCTGGCCCGTCTGCAGAGGTCTTCGTCCCTGGCCCGTCTGCAGAGGTCTTCGTCCCTGGCCCGACTGCAGTGGTCTTCGACCCTGGACCGTCTGCAGAGGTCTTCGTCCCTGGCCCATCTGCGGAGGTCTTTGTCCCTGGCCCGTCTGCAGAGGTCTTCGTCCCTGGCCCATCTGCGGAGGTCTTCGTCCCTGGCCCGTCTGCAGAGGTCTTCGTCCCTGGCCC
>NC_056515.1:4705735-4720122 GCF_014905685.2 Nematolebias whitei | reverse complement strand
GGCCCGTCTGCAGAGGTCTTCGTCCCTGGCCCGTCTGCAGAGGTCTTTGTACCTGGCCCGTCTGCAGAGGTCTTCGTCCCTGGCCCGTCTGCAGAGGTCTTCGTCCCTGGCCTGTCTGCAGAGGTCTTCGTCCCTGGCCCGTCTGCAGAGGTCTTCATCCCTGGCCCGTCTGCAGAGTTCTTCACCTGCTTGAGTCCAGGAGGGCTTAGATGGACGTCTGTACTACCCAGAGATGGATGGTCCCCTGGCCGTCCACCGGAGCACTGGCCTGGGGGTGGATGGTTTCCTGGCCGTCCCCCTGAATACTGGTCCTGCCCTGGATGGTCTCCTGACCGTCCACCTTGACTGTGGTTGGGGTTCCTGGATTTGGTTTTGTGTTTAGCTACCCAGGTTTTCCTGTCGGTTTTTTGTTCTTCTGGTCCTATGTGTTTCTCTGTCTTGGTTTGTCCCTCCTCCCACCCAAGTTGGATGTAGTTTGTCCTTGGGATGTCTGGAGCCATCCCTTGAGTGGGGGGGTACTGTGGGGTTTTGGGTTTGGTCTGTTTCCTCATGTTTCCAGCACTCAGTGTTTTCCCTTGTGTTCAGCCCCTGTCTCACCTGTGTCTAATGTTAATCACTGCAGGTGTCTGTCATTGTCCTAATCAGTGTGTGTGTATATATTCAGTTCACTGGTGTCTTGTCTTTGTATCGGGATTATCCTTCTATGGTGTTGTGTTCAGCCTTCCGTTCCGTCCATCTGATTAATTAGAGAGTAGCTGCCCTGTCAGTGTTTTTGATTTTGTTTTGTTTAATAAATATATTTTTATTTATTCCTCGAGCGTCCTCATCATCCTCCTGCACGTGGGTTCAAACACTCCTAACGGCCGAACATGACACTGGTTCTGCTAAAGGTTTCTTCCTCATGAGGGAGTTTTTCCTTTCCACTGTCACCTTCATGCTTGTTCAAGATGAGAGTTCTGTGATGGAGTTAAACTCAAAGCAGTCTGCTCCTCAGATAAATAATGTTAAATTATTATTTTTATATATGAATGTTTCTGTTCAGTGTCCTGAGATGACTTTTGTTGTGACTTGACATGTTTGTGCTGATGTTCAATGTTTTTATGTTATGAGTGCTTAGTGTATATTTAGTTGATGTTTTTCTTAGTTCATATCTTAGATGTTATTACTGTTTTTCTTATACATTTTATTGTTGGATGTAACTGGACCCTGTGTACATAATTTCGCTCCACCACATGTACCACATGAGGTGTGAATGACAATAAAGAAACTCTGACTCTGACTCTGACTTATATATTTCCCTCCTTTATCGTTGACATTAGCTCCAAAACCAGCTGAATCTGTTTGTAAATACAACCCTAACCCTAAATTATATATTTTTTTATTTTGTTTTCTTCTTTTCCAATGACACTAGAGTTTCCATCATCCCTGCAATCTGCAGTAGCCTCAAATATTATAAGTTTATTTGAACAGAGCATCTTCCATCTGGGCTGAACCTTCTGAGTCCTGAGGAAGAAGGAGGGTGGTGGTGAAGGAGGCACCAGACACCAGATTGATATGATCTGTGAACTGTCTTCACTGTATTATCACGACACAACCTGAGCCAGGAACAATGAATTATTCAACAGCTTGTGGCTTTTTACTTCGAGCTTCTCATATGGATAAGTTTACAGTCAAACCTGATCGAAGCATAAAATAAAAACCAAAGCAAGCCAATTACAAGTGCAATAAGGGCCTGGAATCAGTCTTAAGCCTATTTTCTGAAATATGACTTTATACCTATGGGGTATTTTGTTAAATGATTGTTTTTCTTTAAACACAATCTCCTGTGATATATACATGTTATAATCTTGACATGTTGTGGTCCAATCGGGGGGGAAACAACATCAGATTTGCTGTCTGGTCTCCAGGAAACATGCAGGTATCAACTGGAGCTCTTTGCTGTGATCTCCTGAGTGCAACTCGTATTTGACGTCAGGGGAGAGGGATCAGTGCCACTGCAATAACAAAAAAACAGCTCCAATAACAAACACGTCTCTTTGGTGAGAAGGCCACCTGATGTCAGGTTTCCTCAGCAGAAAAACGTGGCACAAGCGACATTCAGTCGCAACAAGAAAAGCTTCCTGTATTCATTGTCACAAATTAACTAACACCCACAATGTATCAGACAGTGGTAAAGTGAAATATGAGCAAACGGTGCATAGGCAAACCACTATTTGTGAAAATGTGACTGTAATTTGTTGCAGGAACATCTCCCATGATGAAACACGAAATCCCAGCTGTATCAGCAGCTCTGCAATGCTGAAGCTAATTTAGAAATAAAAGTTTAAACTGATACAGGCAAGTTTACACTGACACAACTACAGAGCTAATGCTCATCAGGTACAAATGATGCAAGTAGCTTTCATTATGCTCTTAAGGTAAATCATATGGAAAAACTTTAGCCACATAGAAAAGCTGTGTGGGGGAAAAAAGTTCACCTTATGAACCAGCAGCTTGTAGATTTGCCTTTAGTAGCAATAACTGTCAGTGGTGGTTTGCTGTAGGACTTTATTGACTGTCACATGGTTGTGGAGAAATTTTGGTCCAGCCTTCTTTAAAGTGTTGCTTCAGCTTATTATGTTTGCAAACATCGTTTCTGCTCAGCTCTATCAGGTACCTCCACATCATTTTTATCAGGTTAGGTCTGGACTTTGACTGGACTACCAAAGAATCTTTTTTTTCTTCTGCCGTTTGGTTGGAGATTAGCTGCTGTGTTTGGGTTCATCGTTCTGTTGCATCATGACTCAGACAAAAGGGCTCACATTTGACTCTACAATCCTTTGGTCCACAGAGAAGTTCATGGTAGACTTAATGATTGCAAGGTGCCCAAACCATCAGTCCTCCACCACTATGCTGACAGGTGGTATGAGGTGTTTGTATGCTGTGTGTGGTTTTCTTCAAACGTGCTGCCTTGCATTATGAGTAAACATAAGTAGTTGGGTCTCATCTGTCCAAAAAGAATTGTTTCAAAAAGCCTTTGGTTCATTCAAATGAAACAAGGCAAACCTAAATCAGATCGCCATGTTCTTTTTAGGGAAAAGAGACTTTGTTCTGCAGCCTTTCCAAATAAAACATATGTTGATTTATTTATTTATTTATTTATTGTTTAAGAATTGCACTATCGTGAACTTTCACTGTTAACTGCTAACTGAGTCATATAGAGCCTCAAATGGAGCTCTTGGATTTTTGGGCACTTCTCTGAGCATTGTACAGTCTGCCCTTGGGGTGATTTTGCTGAACATATACTTGCGAGAAGATTGGCAGCTGTCTTAAAGATTTTCCACTTGTGGATAATCTCACTTACTGTAAACAGATAAACTGCAAATAGATGGGAAATTACCTTTAACCTTTCCCAGATTAATGGACAGCAACAGTTGCTTCTCTAAGACCATTGCAGATGTCTGTCCATCTTGACGATGTGTTAACACACACCTGTATGCTCCAGAGCAGTTAGCTGAAAAAAACTCCGGCTTTTACAGATGCAATCTCACTGATGACGACAATTAATGGATACAATTACATTGTATCTATCCATCCATCCATTCATTATCTTTACCCGCTTATTCCATTTTGGGTCACGGGGGTCGCTGGTGCCCATATCCAGCAGTCACTGTGCGAGAGGCGGGGGAGACAAGTCTCCAGTCCATCACAGGGCCACATCGAGACAAACGAGACAAACAACCATTCACTCTCTCTCTCTCTCTCTCTCTCTCTCTCTCTCTCTCTCTCTCTCACAAGGTTGAAGGAGTTCTGGGATTGAAACTAGCCAGGGTCAACAAGCGTCAAGAGGCTTGGACTAGAGTTGTATTCGGGCCCAAAAAATCTGACCCAACCCAGCCCCAGCCACTAGCCATCATTTACGAACCTGACCACACCCGATGAATTAACAGTAATTACAGGTCCGAACCCCAAACCCAAAAACCCCCAGACATTTTTAATTAAGCTTTGACTTCTTATATGTCTTATGTGGTTGGCGGACGCGCGCGGCTAAGGGGGCAGAAGATTGGAGCTGAGGGGGTGTTTGTCCTTTCATTTCCTTTTCAAAGTGCATTAAATCTCTGCTTCTGCTGCATTCTGCATTATTCAGACATGGGCTCTGCTCTGACATGTCTGCTTTGGGATCTCACCTGTTTGGGTAGTCGGTCGCACGCGTCTGCTAAGCGCAGCAGCTGAACATCCAGTTGGGCTTTGGACGAATCGCTGCCTGGCAGTAATCCCATCTGAAGCTTAACTGAACATTCTTTTTACCTCTTTCAAGGCCGGTCAGCGAGTGGTCAAATGGCCATGTGCAGCCTGTGACTGTATGGCAAGCCACATTGCCATATAATTGGATTGTCAGCTGTGCACATCTGCTGATGCAATCAAAAGCCAGACACTGACCCAGCCTGCCCATCCAGTACATTATTATGTCCTGACCCAAATTCGGGTCGGGCCGGGCTTCGGGCCTGGGCTTGAAATGACAGTTCTAGCTTGGACCCTGGTAATAACTGTTCGCAGTTGTAGTTTTAGCTTGTCTTTGTCCAATTCTTGTGTTCAGAATGTGGTGTCTTTAGCAGCATCTTGAAACGTGAAAAAAGAAAAACAGTAAAGTATATTTTAGTTTATATTACTGTATCTGTATTTTCCCTCTATCCTCCGGTGAAACCAGACGTGTTTCCCTGTCTCCCCACCCCCACCCCCCACCCGCTTCCCTGCTGCACTCTTTTGTCCTGTGAACCCTTAAAAAGACTTTTTTTCTTCTGCATACCTCATAATTCGAAGGATCAGCTGGTCTTTCAACAAAATTGATCAACTTCTCCCGACAGGAGTCAGGGTAAGGAGGACCCTCTTACCTCGACGGAAACAAATTGGATTCATGATGACAACTGGTTATTTTGCTGTTTGGTTGGTGAATTCTGGATTGTCTACAAATTTGTGGGGATGTGTCGAAGCTCGATAGTGCTCAAACTGAATTTGGAGAGCTGCAGCAGGGAGCTGGAGCAGCAGTTATCAGGACTGTGAACTCACTGGCAGCACCCATGAACGGTGGGAATAATCTTGGAGAAGCTGTGAAATCGAATTTTGGCGTAAAGGATCATTTTGGCTGTTTTGGAGTTTCCATGAGAGGAATATATACCAGCGAGACTTTAAAAGGCAGAAACAACAATTCACGAGTTCTGCCTGACCCAAACTGTGGCCTTGATGCCGGACTTATCTCAACTCCTCCTGGAATGTTTTGAAAACAACAAAGATGCTTTGACTGTCTCCTCACCCCTCCCTTCCCCAAGGCCGTGTACATGTAACAGAACCTAAACTGAGCTGATGATGAATGACACCTCTTATCTGGACAATGGCTGAGAGGGGGGGCTCTGGACTATGTTACAACTTTCCCTTAAAAATTCAATGTTTTCACCGGCATATATGTACATGTGTAACGTCTGTTTATGTTGCTTTGCTGTGGTAGGTTTTTTTAATGCCTCAAATCGTGCCCTGTCTAGGACACGGCGTGAGAGATCTTTTTTTTATACCGTCTCTCCTCATGTTTTCTTCCCTTTTCTCATCTAAGCAAAATATTATTCTGAATAAGAATAAGAGGGCCGCGCTAATTAATAGCCGCAGTTTCGTGCACTTCGCCCATCTTTCAGACGACTGTACGTACATATTCTCGTTGTATCTCGGTGCAATGCCAATAAAGTTTATTCTGATTCTGATTATTATAGTTTTTATATTTTAGTCGTCGACAAGGCCATAACAATGGACAAGTCAGTGCTCAGAAACCTAAATGTGAAGCTCACTAAAAACTCATCATGTTGCTTTCTTCTATTGGAAATGTTGGTGTCAAATGAGATAAACTGTAAGAGATTATTTTATTGAGTGTTTTTTTAAACCCAAACAGATAGTCAAATTTCATGTTAGTCAATTTCAGATAGAATTTTAATAAAACTTTACAAACATAATCACTAGATGTACATTTATAACCTTTTGGAGTCAAGTCAATCCATGATGGCCCCCGCAGCTAACAAACATTAGCCGATGCAAAAATAGCTACAAGCTGATCAGTTTTACAAATACTGAGCTATAATTTGATGTGATAGTAGCCAAAGGTCCTCCTCAACACGTACTCTGAGCATCACACACTTTAGTATGAGATTGTGAACATTGTTTTTTTTGCAAAATGGCTACAAATATGTTATTTCTCAACATATAATAATCTTACTCTGACTCCGGCATGGAAAGTGACGAGCAATATGTATTCTTTCAAGAAATGCTGAGTCTGGTGGTTGTAGGTTATCAACGAGGGAGGTGTATTTCATTTTTCCAGTAGAAAACTGTTCAACAACAGAACTTATTAAAAAATTATTTCACACAGACATCTGTTTTCCTGTTCTCCTTCATATCGACCTGAACAAGTTGTTTTTCCCTCAGTAAAAACCTGCTTTAAAACAAAAACTCCACAACTCTGCATCAATTCATCTTTAACTGTTGTGACACTGAGTTACAGGTGTGGAGGCACTCCATACAACTTCACCAGTCCTGTTACAAAAGCAGCCTTTATTTCAGAGCAGAGTGCGGCTGCTCGTCTGCACAAAGCCCAGCATTGAAATCTGGATCTCATTCTGCAGCAAGAGGTGCTCCGGTTGAACTGCAACCTTACAGGGTGGAGACTTCCCTTCCTCTTCTGAGAGGTGTAACCACTGTGAGGGCGTAATGATTACAAGCAGTATGAGTGAAGGCAGTGAAGGCTTTTCGGAGCAACCTCCCTCCCCCACTTTCTGAAAATGGTGACGCAGCAAAACAAGCAGACAGTCTGCTCTGAAAAAGAAAATCTGGCTACCCTCCAAAGCTGGCCCACCCAAGTTTTCACACGAACACATGGAGGGGAGACAAACAGAAAAAGATGGCTGTGGAAGAGTGAAGGGAAAAAAGTAAAAGTATTAAAGAGAAGAAGAAATAAAAACCCTTCACTTAAACATACGTCCTATGTTTTGATAAGTTAAAAGGGATATAAAATATTCAGATCCTTGTGTTTAATGTATGCGTCCAGAGGTCATCTTCAGTTGGTGAACAGGTTGTGTAAGGGCGGCTTCCCTCGAAACTGAAACCCTAGGCTAGGGTTTCACCTGAGACACCTGGTGCACAAAGGGCTTGTTGGGACCGACAGAGGTAAGAATGGCTGGTAGAGTGATCTCGTTTGAATGAAGAGGAAAGATATGAACAACTAAACAAACCCGTCAACACAAGAGCCACAAACAGAGACGATCAGAGCTACTTACATATAAAGGCACCTCGTTTCTGTTCACCTCCATGTTGCTTCCATCCAGCAGATACCTGCAGAGGAAAGAGTCAGATTACTCTTAAGTCAGGTTAATAATAACACCAGAAACCACTCTGCTGAGTGGTGGGGGGCTTTTGGTCTAATCTATAACCATGCTCTTATTAGACCACACAGTCGTGTTTATCTAAAGCACTTTGGTATATATTCTTATCAGCGTCTGCTATTATTTATTATTGCTCGATGCCAGAAGGTGAAAGGTGGGAGACAATGTTTTAGTCCATATCTCTGTGTTTGCCTTTTAGCAAAATGCCTTGTGTTGCACTGGGTTTAATACAATTCTCAGAAACTAATCAATGGATGTATGTCTACAACTGTTTAACTTTTTAGAGTCAACTCAATGCTGCAAGATGGTCACCATAGATAATCAGCATAGAAAAGCACAAATGATTATAACTCAGTCAACATTTTACAGATGTTGAGCTATATTTCTGTGTGGTAGTAGCTGAGGGTCATCCTTAACACATAGTTTGAGAACCACTACTGAGTGAGACCTGGTTTACATGTGTATTGCAGATATGGAGAAGGCTTCTGAGCATGTTCCCTGAGTTATATGTCTGCTTCCCTGGCACAAAGTTGAGTTTGTCCCCACTGCAGGTTGGATGCCACCATTTCTTTGATCCTGTTTGTGGTTTTTATGGATCTTAAGGTGCAATCATAGAGGAGGGAGTCTGGTTTGGCAACCTTGACATTTCAGTTCAGTTCAAGAATCTTTATTATGCCTGAGGGGCAGTTTGTTTCACAGTCAGTAGGCACACAAATCATTCATACTACACAAGACACTGAGACGTTAGAAAACAGTACAGAAGTCATCACTGTTTGTTGAGAAGCCTGAGCACTCCAGGGATGAATGAGTTTTTCAGTCTGTTCTACATCTGGGCAGCAGATACCTGCGTCCAGATGGAAAACACCTGAACTCACCATGGAGTGGTGATCAGGATCTGCCAGAATCAGCCTGGCCTTGTTCACTGACCTCGCCTTGTGTAGGTCACTGAGGTTCTGTAGGTCACTGAGGTTCTGTAGGTCACTGAGGTTCTGTATGTCAGTAAGGTTCTGTAGGTCAATGGGGTTCTGTAGGGCTATGCCAGCAGTTATGATGCACATCTTGACAATCCCCGACAGTTTGTTCCTGGTTTTTCATATCAAAAGTCCAAACCAACAGATGAAGGTGAAAGTTAAAAGAGACTCAATAAAACATTCTCATAAAAGTCAGATCAACATTAAAACCACAGAGCTTCTGATAAAAATACATTCTCTGGTGGGCCTGCTTACAAAGTGAGTTCACATGGGGGTCAAAGGTCAGTTTGTCATTGAGAACAGTTCCCAGATATTTATATTGATGCACCACCTCAACCGCTTCACTGTTAATGACCACAGGAGCTGCAACTGAAGAGTCTTCTCTAAAATCAGTGACCTTTTCCTTTGTCTTAAAAACATTTAACTTTAAAAAGGAAGAACACCATTCAGTGAAGTCAGAGTCAGAGATTCTTTATTGTCATTCGCACCTCATGTGGTAAATGTGGTGGAGCGAAATTATGTACACAGGGTCCCAAGTCCCCAACCACAAGACCAGGGTCTGGGTCATCATGGCTGAGAAGGGACAGGATGACAGAGTCATCAGCAAACTTTAAAATGTGACGCTGTGGAAAATGGCTGCAACAATTGTTGTATATAAAATGAATAAATGGAGCGAAAGAATGCAGCCCTAAGGGGAACCGGTAGAGAACAGAAGAACATCAGAGAGAACCCCGTTGACCCTCACCCGCTGAGACCGAACAGTTAAAAAGTCCACAAGCCAATATATGAGACCAGAGTCCAGACCATACAGACATTGTAATTTCTCTGTTAACATGTGGGGCTGAATACAGTTAAAAGCAGATGAAAAGTCAATAAAAAACAAAGGTTTTTATACCTTCAAGGTGTCCTAAAATCATATTTAAAAGAGTTCCTGTTGTGTCTTCCACTCCTCTACATGAACGATAAGCAAACTGAAGTGGGTCCAACTGATCTTCAGCTTTTCACAAGAGGGTCTTCCAGACTAGTTTTTCAAATAACTTCTTAACTAAAGAAGTCAGGGCAACAGGCCTGAAGTCGTTCAGTGATGGAGCAGTCTTGGTTTTTGATTGGAACAATGACAGCGTTTTTCCAGAGCTGTGGGACCCTAAAGGTTTGGAGAGACATATTAAAAAGAAAACAGAAAATATCTGCAAGCTGCAGGGCACCGTTCTTAAGAGTCCGACCTCCTATACCATCAGAACCTGGACTTTTCCTTTCTTTAGTCTTTTGAAAAATGTTAACCACACTTACAATATCAATCTGCACTGTT
The DNA here is from genome assembly GCF_014905685.2 of Nematolebias whitei. Taxonomy (NCBI): domain Eukaryota; kingdom Metazoa; phylum Chordata; class Actinopteri; order Cyprinodontiformes; family Rivulidae; genus Nematolebias; species Nematolebias whitei. The sequence continues at coordinate 4,710,445 of NC_056515.1, read as the reverse complement.
GCACCTGAAGGAGCTTCTTTAAACCAGAAAGTTTCTCACTAAAATCATTAGTGTTAAAACGATTGTAAAATGAATTGAAATCATTTGACAGATCCAAAGCAGATTCGGAGTTCAGAGTAATGTGCATTTTCTTATTTGGCATCCCCATCATAGACTTAACCCCCTTCCACGCCAGCCAGGAGTTATTGAACCTGAACATATTTTCCACCCTCTCCTCATAGTTCACTCTTGCTAATTTTAATTCATTCCTCACTTGTTTTTTGAGTATATGGTATTGAGTCAAATCCCCCTTTTTGAAGCTAATGTTGCACAAATTCATTGTTCTTTTAAGTGATTCAGAGATCCAAGGTTTATTGTTAGCAAAAATCGTGACAAAATGTTTTTGTTTCTGTTTTTTTGCAGAGGATGTGTTTCTGGTGGCGTCTTCAAGCCATGACATTCAGCATGCATTGGAGTGGATCACTGCCAAGTGTGAAGCAGCGAGGAAGGTCAAATCCTCTAGGTTTGAGGCCAAGGTTCTCTACCAGGCAGAACTCTCTCCAGGTCAGAGGTGAGTCTTTGCCGCAACTAGAGAACTTCAAGTTTTCACATGTGACAGCAGGATGAACCGGGAGATGAACTGATGGATCAGGGTCTCATCTGCAGTAATTGTTCACATCTGTTGTGGTGAATAATAAGTGGGTCAAGAGTTCTGATCATTGAGCTGACTCAGTGGTTCCAAGTTTTTGACTATTGATATTGGATTTCTTCAATCATGACCAATCAGTTGAGTCTTATTGCTGCAGTTTTTCTGCTGGGTTGCATGGGACTAAGTCATCAAGATGGAGACTCAGACCGTGCTAGACTGTGCTGGATCAAGTGGTTCAATGGAGACCATCCCAGTGAGAAAGGTGACTGGGAAACCTTGAAGAAGCTGAGGAAGATGTACCCACATGAAATTTGTCACAACCCTAGAAGAATTCAGGCTGTTACTGCGGCCAAAGAGATCCCAGCTGAAGACACAAAACAAACCTTGCTATGCCTCAATCTTTACAGGGTTTGATTCCTTAACAGAGAAAATGAAACTTGAATAAAAGTTTTTTTTTTTTTAAATACTCCCCCTTTGTTGTCCAAATTTTCAATTTGGAGCTTTATCAAACAAACGCAGCTGTCTGAAACTCTGCTAGAAATGCACTATTGAAGTTTTAAGCAGGAAATCTTCTTTAAATGCAGTGACGTGCACAATTTTATTTAGTGTTTTCTTTTAAATTCTCTCAATTTTGACACAAACGAGATGTTGCAGAAGCTGTGGTATAAATTCCCAGATTGAGACTTTCTATCAACGACCAAACTTCAGACTTGGATGTTCATTGCTGGCTGAAAAAAAAAAGAGAAGTTAGGGTCAGCTTGGGTTTCCTGAGCTGTCCCTTAGTTATGCTGCTATAGGCTTAAGCCCCCAGTATACCCCTGCGTACGTCCATACGCGGAGGTATGCACGTATGTATGCGGAGGTACGAGCGTAACCCCCAGGGCATGTCCGTGCAAAGCTCAATTTTTACGACTGCGTGTCGCACAATAAAGCCCCCAGTATACTCCCGCGTATGTCTGTCCACGTGTACGTACGCGCGTACTGTACGCAGAGGGTTCAGATTTCATACTCGAGCGTACACCCTGAGCAACTGCAGAGCATTTTATTGTGCGACACCGCGTACACGTACGTGGTCATAAAAATTGAGCTTTGCACGGACATGCCCTGGGGGGTACGCTCGTACCTCCGCGTACGTACGTGCGTACCTCCGCGTATGGACATACGCGGGAGTATACTGGGGGCTTAAACTGCCCGGCGACGAACTGTTTTGTTGCAACACAAATGTATTAAATTCTCCTTCTTCATCCCTGATCTGGCCTTTTCTTTTGTTTGTTTTTTGCCAAGAGGCAGTGATCTCGTCCTCCTTCGTTGATGCCATGGCTGAAATGGAGAGAAATTAAGCAATTTGTCACGAGCGAATTAAACTCAAGTCCAGCATGGCTGCAGGAGGGTCTGGAGACTACCTGGTGGGATGGTCTGATGTGTGGGCTGCAGAGCCAGTGCTCCCTGTTTTTTTAAATCTTTTAGATCTTTTTATTAACAACATATAAACATAGAACACTGCTGTGGCTGAGGCTGCCAGCGCTCGTTTTTTTTTTTTTTTTTTTTTACTTGTCAATCAATCCAGTAGGCATGTCAGCAAATTAACATTCGGCGACCTCAATTTGTCCCGAAGGTAAACACCCCTTGTCTGTGAAGCTGCTCTGCAGCTGCTCAAGGTGTACGCTCGAGTATGAAGTCTGAACCCTCTGCGTACAATACACGCGTACAGTACGTACGCGTGGACAGACATACGCAGGAGTATACTGGAAACTTTAGACTGCTGGAGGACAAACTGACCACACTTTTCACTCTGCTACTGTCTTCACTTACTCTGATCAACCTGTTTTGTATTTGTAATTATTTTTTCTATCCTTAACATGTGGTTTTTTTTTTGTCTTTCAGATACACCTGGACCTATACCTGGACCTACCATTCTGTGTTCGTCTGTTTCTCCTTCCTGTCCTCTCAACCAGCCGGTCAAAGCAGATGGCCGCTTGTCCTGAGCCTGGTTCTGCTGGAGGTTTCTTCCTGTTAAAAGGGAGTTTTTCCTTTTTTTTTGCCACTGTGCTTGCTCATGATGGGAGACTGCAACAAAGCCAAGATTCAACTTGTCTGCTGCTTCCTTAGATAGAGAACTTTACTAATGGCTTTTATGTATGTGAATGTTCCTGTAGAGTGCCCTGAGACAACTTTGTTGTGATTTGGCGCTATAGAAATAAACTGAATTGAATTGAATTGAATAAGGAGATGAACTGAGAGGCAAAGCTCTTGGTTAACTGGTTAATCTAGGTTCCAGTCCTCACTTATGGTCATGAGGGATGACTGAAAGATTAAGATCCAAGATTCAAGTGGCTGAATGAGCTTCCTCTGTAAGAAGGCTGGGCTCAGCCTTAAGGCTCTAGTATACTCGGGCAGACATTGTTCTGCACGGACTCAACGTGCACTGTGCGCAGACAGTTGAGACTTCATACTTGAGCATCCACCCTGAGAAGCTGCAGAGAAGCTCCGCAGGCAAGGGGAGTTTACCTTGGGGACAAATTGAGGTCGCTGATTGGACATTTGCTGACATGCCTACTGGACTGATTAACTGACAGGACATTAAAAATAAAAATAAACAAGAGCTGGCAGCCCCAGCGGTGTTCTGTGTCTATTTGTTGTTAATAAAAAGTTCTAAAAAAAAAATAAAAACAGGGAGCGCTGGCCCCACAGCCCACACATCAGTCCAGCCCATCAGGAAATCTCCAGACCCTCCTGCAGCCATGCCGGGCCTGATTTTAATTCACTCATGACAAATTCCTTAATTTATCACCATTTCAGTCATGGCATCAAAGGAGGAGGAGGAATAGATCACTTGCCTTTTGGCAAAAAAACAAAACAAAAGAAAGGCCAGATCAGGGATGAATAAGGGAAATTTAATACATTGGTGTCACATACAAAACAGTCCGTCACCAGGCAGTTTATTGTGCAGCGCCGCGTACACGGTCGTAAAAATGTATCTTTGCACAGATATGCCCTGTGGGCGTCTGCTTCGAGTCTAATCCAGTACGTGCAGACCTCCACGGACCCACGTACGCCCGAGTATACTGGAAGCTTTAGAGATAAGATGAGGAACTATGTCATCCAGAAAGAACTTGGAGTAGAGCCGCTGCTCCTCCTCACTGAAAAACGCCAGCTGAGGTCTTTCCTCTCGCAGTGACCCCCGCAACCCAAAAATGAAGAAGCGGGTAAAAATAAGGATGATAGATGGTAAACCTTCTCAGTAGAAATCAATTGTACAGTTATTTTGGTAACTAGAAATCATCTCAAAACCCACATTATGTTTTTCACAACCCAGAGTGGACTCCAGATAACACCTCCTAAGCACCAGACGTCAGGCACCATGCAGCAGCATGCTAAATGTTTCATCAGCTCACACTCTGTCTGCTGTGACCACTGTCCTGTGCACCACTTCAAAGATGAACAGCAGCAGGTTGTTTATCAGCTGGTGGTCGCCTCAGTAAGCACAGTTTGACCCTGAAACACAGCAGACTTAGTAGATTCTTCTTTTTGTTTTGTGCATTTTAAACCAACTGTGACCACTGAGTTATCTCTGTGACTGAATGCTTCCTTCCACAGGCCAGAGACATGCATGTTAGGCCGACTGCTGGTTCTAATTATAAGTCTCAGTGTGGACACGCTTAGCCGCTTGTTTGTCTTTGTGTCAGCACTGGAAAAGACTAAAGGCAGCCCAGATTATACCTCATGTCTACCTCAATATCAGATGACAAGCGGTACATCGATGTCACCTGTCGCTGAGGGATTTGAATAGTGAATGATTGTTGTTTTCAAGGTAAGTGTTTCTGGACTGGAAATAAAACATGAAATGCAAGGAAACCATAATGATTTTGGTACATAATATCAAGAGAGGAGGAACCCAATATTTAATAGTGACTTTTCTTACGCCTAGATGCAGCCATGCCAGGATAGAAGTCAGCACGTTGCTTACTTTTCACCTAATCATTTAAGAGAAACATACTTTAAAACAATATTAGAAAGCATAGTTTCTCTAAATGATTGGGGTGGTCAGTTTACACACACACATATACACACACACACACACA
>NC_056515.1:4668126-4685725 GCF_014905685.2 Nematolebias whitei | reverse complement strand
TACATTTCTGTAATTCACGCTATCCAACAATTTTCAGTCAGGTCATCTGTGACCTGACTGAAAATTGTTGGATTGCATCCATGGATTATTGAGCGTGGACATTTTTGTTTGTTTTTTTAATTCACGCGATGTTGAAACTACGAGTAACAGCGCCCCCTGATGGACAGATTGTATAAATAACTTTCAGCCTTTTCTTTTTGGACTTCAGGACTCTTCGTTCCCTGAGCACACGCGCACACACAAGCTCCGCCCTCACCCACTCAAAATGATGGTGAGAAAGGCATTTTGGAGGCACTCGCCCTTTGTATGAGGCTCGTGGCTCAATGTCTGTGTTGACAAAAGTAATAAAATGTCCACAAATAAGTTTCTCAGTCCACTTCATCCAGTGATAAAGTAGAAATTAATAAAATTATTTCACTTGACAAAAAGAGAGAAAAATTGTATCAATGTACCGTAAACACTTTAAATCTTAAAATAATAATAATAATGAACTTTTAATTTCCTTGTGTCCTCTTCAAGGGTCGCCACAGCGACTCATCCTCCTCCATCTCACTTGTCCTCTGCATCTTTTGTCCTCACTCCATCAATTATCTCTTCCTTTTCTGGTTGCAAGGTTCACTGGTGCCCATATCCAGCAGTCACTGTGGAGAGATGGGCACACCCTGGACAGGACTCTAGTCCATCACAGGAACAAACAACCATTCACTCTCTCACTCATAGGGACAATTTAGAGTTACCAATCAGTCTAACATGCATGTTTTGGGTCTGCATCAATATGTCTCCTCTTTGTCTTTTTCCTCGCAGATGTATTTCTAACATCCTTCTACCAACATACCCACTGTCCCTCCTCTGGACATGTCCAAACCATCTCAGTGTGGTCTCTCTAACTTTATCTCCCTGTTGTTCAACATGTGCTGTAACTCTGATGATCTCATTCCTGATCTTCTCCATCCTTGTCACTCCTAAGGAGAACCTCAGCATCTTCATTTCTGCCTCTTCCAGTTCTGTCTCCTGTCTTTTTGTCCATGTCTCTGTCTCCAGACCATACAACATAGCTGGTCTCACCACTGTGTTGTAAACTTTTCTTTTGACCTTTGCTGTCACTCTTTTGTCACAAATCACTCCTGGAACTTTTCTCCATCCACTCCATCCTACCTGGAATCTCTTCTTCGCCTCTTTACCACATTCCCCATTATCCTGGACAGTGCCAAGTCCTTGAAGTCCTGCACCTTTGTGACCTCTGCTCCTTGTAGCCTCACTGTTCTACCGGCCTCCCTCTCATTCACACACATGTACTCTCTCTTACTACGGCTGACTTTCATTCCTCTTCTTTCAAGTGCATACCTCTACCTCTCCAAGTTCTCTTCCACCTGTTCCATGTTCTCACCACAGATCACAATGTCATCTGCAAACATTATAGTCCATGGGGATTCCTGCCTGACCTCATCTGTTAGTCAGTCCATCACCAGAGCAAAGAAGAAGGGGCTCAGAGCTGAACCTTGGTGCAATACAGCAGCGAATACATGTGTAAATGAGAGGGAGGCCTGTTCCACCGGCCTCCCTCTCATTTACACATGTACTCTGTCTTATTACGGCTGACTTTCATTCTTAGCTATAATAATTTTCCGTCTTGTTACCAATTATACAGCTAATGTGCCGAGATTACAGTCACGGCTTGCATAAATACCAAGAAAAAAAAGCAAAAATCACTGGCAGTAATAATAATGATAATAATATATATTTTTTAAATTATCCTTACTTTTTCAGATTTTGCATTTTCACATTACAACTAGGAATAAATCATGAGCCCAGGGTCATAATAACGTATAGATAGAGATAAAACATATTTGATGAAAAGTACCTTTCTGAAAATATGTGCTTTCGCTAAGAGTGAGATTTTTTGTAGTTCTGTTACTTTGCTGTTGCCTGGGATTTGTTTGATTGATGACGTTCTCCATCCCCTTTTTGACAAGTATCAGTGCTCCAGTTATTACTAGAACATTTTTTGTTTGTTTTTAGGCCCCACATACACTCACTTTCTAATATTTACAGGTCATATATTTGGCTATTATGAAACCAGCCACTAGGGAGCACAAGCCAGTGTATCTCTTGTGCCGGTCCCAAGCCCGGGTAAATGGTGAGGGTTGTGTCAGGAATGGCATCCGATGTAAAACACTTTTGCCAAAACCATAATGCGAGTTCATCAAAGCGAAACCATATCAGATCAGTCAAGGCCCGAGTTAACAACGACTGCCACCGGTGCTGTTGACAAACAGGGTGTCGGCAGAAATTGTGCTAGTTAGTCAAAGACCACGAGGAGGGAAACGTGTCAGGAGACAGAGGGAGAAGAGGAAAGTGAAGAATGTAGGACTGAGGGTTGCAACTCTAAATGTGGGGACAATGACAGGCAAAGGTAGAGAGCTGGCTGACATGATGCAGAGAAGGAAGGTAGATGTTTTATGTGTCCAAGAGACCAAGTGGAAGGGCAGCAGGGCTCACAGCATTGGAGCAGGGTTCAAACTGTTGTACCGTGGTGTGGAGGTAAAGAGAAATGGAGTAAGGGTGGTCCTGAAGGAGGAGTTGGTAAATAATGTAGTAGAGGTGAAAAGAGTGTCAGATAGGGTGATGTGTCTGAAAGTAGAAGTAGAAGGTCTGATGCTAAACATCATCAGTGGTTATGCTCCACTGTTTGGATGTGATGAGGAGGAGAAAGATACAATTTGGAAAGATCTGGATGAAGTGATAGAGAGTATTCCCAGGGAGGAGAGAGTGGTGATGGGAGCAGACCTGAATGGACATGTTGGTGAAGGAAACAGAGGATGAGGAAGTGATGGGTAGGTTTGGTGTCAAGGAAAGAAACCAGGAAGGACAGATGGTGGTGGATTTTGCAAAGAGAATGGAAATGGCTGTAGTCAACACCTATTTCCAAAAGAGGGAGGAACAGAGAGTGACCTATAAGAGTGAAGGAAGGAGTACGCAGGTCGACTACATTCTGTGTAGAAGAGTAAATCTGAGGGAGATTGGAGACTGTAAGGTTGTGGCAGGGGAGAGCGTGGCCAGACAGCATCGGATGGTTGTGTGTAAAATGACTGTTGTTGTGAAGAAGAGAAAAAGAGTAAAATCAGAGAAGAAGACTAAATGGTGGAAGCTGAAGAAAGAAGAATGTTGTGAGAAATTCAGAGAGGAGCTATTAAAGGCTCTGGGTGGTAAGAAAGAGCTCCCAAATGACTGTGTTACTACAGCAACAGTAATTAGAGAGACAGGTAGGAAGGTACTTGGTGTGTCATCTGGACAGAGAATGGATGATAAATAAACCTGGTGGTGGAATAGTGAAGTGCAGGACGCCGTTCAAAGAAAGAGATTAGCCAAGAAGAAATATGACAGTGAGAGGACTGAAGAGAGGAGACAGGAATATAAGGAGATGGGACGTAGCGCAAAGAGGGAAGTTGCTAAGGTAAAGCAGAAGGCATACGATGAGTTGTATGGGAGACTGGACACTAAAGAGGGTGAGAAGGACTTGTACCGATTGACAAGACAGAGGGATCAGGCTGGAAAGGATGTGCAGCAGGTTAGGCTTATTAAAGATAGGAATGGTAATGTTCTAACAAGTGAGGAGAGTGTGACAGGAAGATGGAAGGAGTACTTTGATGAGCTAATGAATGAAGAGAATGAATGGTAAATGGATTGTATTTATATAGCACCTTTCTATCTTATTGAGATACTGAAAGCGCTTTACACTACAATCTGTGTCCTCGTTTACCCATTCATACAGCACTCTACTAAATCTCTACAAAGCTAATTGAACAAATCATTCTAAAGAGACTAATTAGAGCTTTATCATATTCATACACCACTGGGACACACATGGGAGGCAACTAGGGGTTCAGCGTCTTGCCCAGGGATACTTTGGCATGTGACTGCTGGTGGATTCAACCCCCAACTCCTGCATTGGAGGACGACTGCTCTAACCACTCAGCCACAGCCACCCCAGAATGAAAGAGAAAGAAGAGTAGAGGTCATAAAAACTGTGGACCAGGAAGTGGGAAAGATTAGTGAGGGTGAAGTCTGGAAAGCTCTGAAAAGAATGAAGAATGGAAAGGCAGTAGGACCTGATGACCAGTGAAGGTTTGGAAATGTCTTGGAGAGATGGCAGTGAGGTTTTTGACTCAAACATTCAGTGGCATATTTGAGGGTGAGAAAATGTCTGAGGAATGGATTAGAAGTGTGCTGGTACCCATTTTTAAGAACAAGGGTGATGTACAAAGTTGTAGCAACGTCAGGGGAATTAAGTTGATGAGCCACACGATGAAGATCTGGGAGAGAGTTGTGGAAGCAAGACTTGGACAAGAGGACTATCTGTGAGCAGCAGTATGGTTTCATGCCAAGAAAGAGCACCACAGATGCCATCTTTTCTTTGAGAATGCTGATGGAGAAGTACAGAGAGGGTCAGAAAGAACTCCATTGTGTCTTTGTGGATTTAGAAAAAGCATCTGACAGGGTGCCAAGAGAGGAGGTGTGGTATTACATGAGGAAATCTGGAGTGGCAGAAAACTATGTGAGACTGGTGTAGGACATGTACTTTGTATGAGGACAGCAGGACAGTGGTGAGATGTGCTGTAGGAGTGACAGATAGCTTCAAGGTGGAGGTGGGAGTGCATCAAGGATCGGCTCTGAGCCCCTTCTTGTTTGCTCTGGTGATGGACCAATTAACAGATGAGGTCAGGCAGGAATCCCCAAGGACTTTGATGTTTGCAGATGACATTGTGATCTGTGGTGAGAACAGGGAACAGGTGGAAGAAAACTTGGAAAGGTGGAGGTATGCACTTGAAAGAAGAGGAATGAAAGTCAGCCGTAGTAAGAGAGAGTACAGTGTGTGAATGAGAGGGAGGCCGGTGGAACAGTGAGGCTACAAGGAGCAGAGGTCACAAAGGTGCAGGACTTCAAGTACTTGGGGTCCATTGTCCAGGAAAATGGGGAATGTGGTAAAGAGGTGAAGAAGAGAGTCCAGGCAGGATTGAGTGGATGGAGAAAAGTTTCAGGAGTGATTTGTGACAAAAAAAGTGTCAGCAAAGGTCAAAGGAAAAGTTTACAAGACAGTGGTGAGACCAGCTATATTGTATGGTCTGGAGACAAAGACATGGACAAAAAGACAGGAGACAGAACTGGAAGTGGCAGAAATGAAGATGCTAAGAGTAAGAGCAAATGTAAACTACTGTTTACATTTGCACTGCTGCTTATATTACACTACTATTGCATATGTCACTTTACCTACACCAATATCAAGGACTTCATACTGTGTGACTGTGTACATTCACTTCATATGTTGCTTTGCCACTTACTACAAATGTCAATGTTTGGACCTTCACTTCATTTAATTTTATTTTATAGATATACTTTAAAAAAATGATATACCGCTATAGTACAATTTAAGACAATATCATACTTTTATTATTTCATTTTATGCTTATGTTTATTAAATGTTTTAATGTGAAATGGTTATTGTTGCACTGGGGTCTGAGAGTAATGTAATTTCAATCCTGTGCAAAGTGCCTTTGACTTTTTGACTTTGACTAAGGTTCTCTTTAGGAGTGACAAGGCTGGATAAGATTAGGAATGAGTTCATCAGAAGTACAGCACAGGTGGAACAACTGGGAGATAAAGTTCGGGAGGCCAGACTGAGATGGTTTGGACATGTCAAGAGGAGGGACCGTGGGTATATTGGTAGAAGGATGTTAGAAATGCAGCTGCCAGGATGGATGCAGTTAGACAGGACATGAAGGTAGTTGAGTGAGGACAGAGGATGCAGAGGACAGAGTGAGATGGAGGAGGACTCGCTGTGGAGACCCCTCAAGAGGGAAAAGCCGAAAGAAGAAGAAGATACTTGGCTATTATTATGATTGTTGTTGCTGTGTAGTAATAGATACTACAAAAAATGTAGAAAGACAAAAATCTTGGCACAAATGTAAATAGTTTTTAAACTTAATAAATAGTTTAATAATAAATACTTAAAAACAAATTCAGTTTTTCAATCTTCTAGTAGTACATACGTTTGTCCTATAGGCGGCGGAATAAACTGGTTGCCAATAAACAATAAATACCGCCGAAGAAGAGTAACCGCGCATGTGCAAGTCAATCAAAACACTGACAGCGGTGCAAATTATGAGATTTTGAGGTTGCTCGTGAAATAAATGTGCGTAAACTGATTTTTTTTTTCCATTTTAGTTAAACTATTTATGTTGACATTTATGCATAAATCGTTTACATGTTAAAATATTTTTTCTTCGCACATATATTTGACTAATGAACGATTACGATAACAATGTTATAGCTAGCATGCTAACAAGAGGCTAACGGTGAGGTTCGCTCGTGTTGAACATCAGTTACCGGTGATTTGTGCTTTTTTCTTGGCATTCGGTGACTTTAGTTTGTGTTAGCTGAGTGATCGGTAACAGGATGGAGAAGGTGACAGGTGAGGGGACCGCGGAGTGTCCTGTGGTGTCGGAGGAGGTGGAGAGGATCTGTGTGATGCCAGACCTGAGCGCCATAAAGACTGAGCAGTCGGTGGGTGGAACCCCCGATGATACAAACCCCCAAAATGTGGCCATGGGCATCAAGTTTATTCTGCCCAACCGCTTTGACATGAACGTGTGCTCCAGATTTGTCAAGTCTCTTAATGAGGAGGAGAGCAAGAACATCCAGGACCAGGTGAACTCCGATCTGGAGGTGGCTTCGGTTTTATTCAAAGGTAAGAATAATCTTTGTCACTTGTCTCATGAGTACAAACATGAAGCTTGGTCATAAATGATTTCTTTCTTTCAGCTGAGTGTAACATTCAGACTTCACCCTCACCGGGTATCCAGGTGCGCCATGTTTACACCCCATCCACCACAAAACACTTCTCCCCCATCAAGCAGTCCACCACCCTCACCAACAAACACCGTGGAAACGAGGTGTCCTCCACACCTCTTCTGGTTCATTGTAAGTACTCATGTTGCTTCAGCTCATCTTCTAAATCAAACCTGTTGTAACGTGAATTCTTTTCTTTCAGCTTTGTCAATTCATCAGCTGGCAGCTCAAGGAGAAATGGTGTTTCTGGTCAGCAGGATAGAACAAGGTGCTGTACTCTGTGAACTGAATTAATATTCACAGCCGTGTTCAAGTCTAGACATAAAATTGCAATATTTATATACAATTTTCTAAATATAAGAAAAACTGCCACTTCTCAATTTTCCCCATCTTAAAGTTATTTTTTTTCCTCATGCCAACAACTCAGAACTACAAGATATTTTGTTTAGTGAGAGCTTTTCTTGCGGTGTTTGGATCAGTTCAGGGTTGATGCGTCTCAGAAATCAAATTGTAGCCGTCAAAATATCAACCGAATGAGCTGAAATATTCACTGAAATTCAAGCATCTTTGTTTTTCTGACTTGTGGTGACCATTTCTTTACACTTCTTTTTGAGGTGCTTTATGTTTGGACATTGCTTCAACTCCACATGCAAACTTCTCCAGCTTCTTTCCACTCACTGAAACTCAAACATGTATTTCTGACAGTAATGCACAAAACAGTCGAGAAGTTGCAAAAATCCTTTAAATTATGTTCTGATGCTGCTCAATAATCCAGGTAGAAAAATCTAACAAAGTTATGTCTGGTCCTTGGATTTAAAAAAAATGTTGAAACTTTTCATCTTTTGTCCAAAAGACTGTCAGTCTGAGGAGCTGCACTAAACTCAATCCATCCATTTATCCATTCATCCTTCCATCCATCCATCATCTTCCTCTTGTTCTGAAGTCAGGTCGTGGGGGCAGCAGCTTGAGCAGGGAGGTCCAGACATCTCTTTCCACAGCCTCTTCCAGCTCTTCTGAGAGGACTCCAAGGAGTTCCCAGGCCAACTGAGACATAGGGTGCATTCACACCAGCCCTGTTTAGTGCACTTTAATCAAACTCTAGCTCGTTTTCCTTGAAAGTCCGGTTCGTTTAGGGAGGTGTGAACGCACCATCAAACTCTGTCACAGAACAAAAAGGTGAACTCTGGCCCGGGCTAAAACCTAGGTCTCGGTCCGGTAGAATCGAACTCCAGCGCGGTTCGAGTACAGTGTGAATGTAAACAGACCGGCCCCGCTCCGCAGGACAAACAAACACGCATTTCTCTGACCTTATTTGGAGCCGTCAGCTGCCTTGTGTGAAAAACAATATTCTCCGTGGTCTTCTGTCTCTTCTTCTGCTCATGCTAAGTCCATTTTTGAAAAATGACAAAATATAACTCCTAAAACTGCTAAAACTTGATGCCACTTCGTTTTTATTTTTATTTACAGAAGAAGAAGTGTCTTCAGAAGTTTTTGTGTCGTTTCTTTCAGTAGTTCTTGGTGCAGCGCCCCCACAGGCGAGCGGGGGGAACAGGTTGGTTCTACAGGTTGACTCGACTGCACAGTGCAGTGTGAATGCAAATGCACCAGCTCAAATGTAACAAAAGGTCATGAATATTGGTCCCGAACCGAGTCTACCGGACTATCTGGTGTGAAAACGACCATAGTCTCTCCAGCGTGTCCTGGGTCTTCTCCCAGTCAGACATGCCTGAAGAACCTCCCTAGGGAGGCGCCCAGGGAGCATCCTTACCAGATGCCCAAACCACCTCAACGGGTTCCTCTCGATGTGGAGGAGCAGCGATTCTACTCCAACTCTCCTGATAACTGAACTTCTCACCCTGTCTCTAAGGGAGAGTCCAGCTACCCTGCGGAGGAAACTCATTTCAACTTCCTGTATCTACGATCTCATTCTTTCAGTCGCTACCCAGAGTTCATGACCAGAGGTGAGGGGAGGAACATAGACTGACCAGTAAACGGAGAGCTTTGTCTTATAGCTTAGCTCCCACTTCACCACAATGGACCGGTACAGAGTCTGCAATACTGCAGACGCTGCACCAGTCAGTCTGTCACTCTCACCCTCCATTCTTCCCTCACTCATGAACAAAACCCCGATATACTTGAACTCCTCCACTTGAGGCAGAACTTCACCCTCAACCTGAAGAGAACAATCCACCCTTTTCTGATTGAGGACCATGGCCTCAGATTTGGAGGTGCTGATTCTCATCCCAGCTGCTTCACACTCGGCTGCGAACCGCTCCAGTGAGAGCTGAAGATCACGATGAAGCCAACAGGACCACATCATCTGTAAAGAGCAGGGATGGAATCCTGAGGACACTGAATCAGACTCCCTCCACTTTCTGGCTGCACCAAGAAATCCTGCCCATAAAAGTTATGAACAGACTCGGTGACAACGGGCAACCCTGGTGGAGTCCAACTCCCACCTTGAAGGGGTCCGACTTAAGCCTCCAGTATACTGCCGCGTACGTACGTTCACGCGTACAGAGCAGCTTCACAGACAAGGGGCGTTTACCTTCGGGACAAATTGAGGTCGCTGATTGGTTGCCTACTGGATTGATTGACAGGCAGGAAAAAAGAAAAAAAGCTAGCGCTGGCAGCCTCAGACGCAGCGGTGTTCTGTGTTTATATGTTGTTAAAAAGATCTAAAAAATAAAAAAAAAACAGGGAGCGCTGGCTCTACAGCCCACACGTCAGACCAGCCCACCAGGAAGTTTCCAGACCCCCTCGCAGCCACGCTGGACCTGAGTTTAATTCGCTCGTGACAAATTCCTTCATTTCTCACCTTTTCAGTCACGGCATCAACCGAGGAGGAAGAGATCACTGCCTCTTGGCAAAAAAACTAAAGAAAAGTCCAGATCAGGGATGAAGAAGGGGAATTTAATACATTGGTGTCGCATACAAAACAGTCCGTCGCCGGGCAGTTTATTGTGCGACACCGCGTACATGTATGCGGTCGTAAAAATTTGAGCTTTGCACAGAGGGTACGCTGCGTACGTACGCACGTACCTCTGCGTATGGATGTACGCGGCAGTATAGTGGGGGCTTTACTGTCAGCAATGTGAACCAAAGTCTCGCACCGCTTGTATAGAGACCAAACTCAGTCTTATAAACAGCACCTTCTCATAGTGGATCAACCAGTTTGATGGTGATGGCCAGAACCAGCTGCTCACATGATCAAGGAGGACCATCAGCCTAACGACTGATCGTTAGTGCCCTGATGGCCGCTTGCTATTCACAGGGGGATGAGTGATACTAACATTTTCTTTTTTAATCTGTTCTGAGGACCTGACTTAACTTTGTTAGTCCTTTAAATCATAGCTTCCTTTTCCTACACAAAACATACTTTGTCTGTTTCCTGGTAGTTGAATAATTTTTCCTCCAAACAAAGTATGGCTTGTTTGGAATTTCACCATCTTCAACTTTCAGTATTTTAAGCCATAAGAATATTGAATTTGTATGATCCCTATAACCTGCAATATAAGTGATTGGGACAGCTGTTTTTGTATGAATACAATGTTAATTTAATGGACTTTGATCATTATTGCCCCAGTGCACTTTGAGGGGAATCGAGACGTGGAGCAAAACTGTGCTGGACTGAAGCGGCTCGTGATGCATTCAAGTGCCGGACATTTCTCTCCTCAGTTCCATGAATTAACTCGGTGCAGCGATACTGTTTGTGGTTAACTAGTTTTTAAACTAACTTCAAAGTTGCTGTTTCACCATCAGTGTTCCTTTGGTAATAAATCAGTTTGCTGTTGTTTAATCCCACAAGAGCGGTCGCAGCTGTCGTCAATCCATCACATCACTGAGCTTCAGGTCTGCGCGTCTTTACATTTATCCAAAAAAGTTAAATCTGGTCCTCTGGACATTCAAAAAAACAAAACAAAGCAAATCAACAAAAAAATGTAGAAACGTTTCGTCTCTCATCCAAGAGACTTCCTCAGTCTGAGGTGCTGTATTCAGCTCAGTCTCTTAAATAGCACCTTCTCAGAGTGGATCAACCAGTTTGCTGCTGACAACCAAAACCAGCTGATCACATGGTCAAGAAGGACCATCAGCCTAACAATGGATCATTAGCACACTGATGGCTGTTTACTGTTCACAGAGGGCTGAGTGATACTAGCAATCACAGCATTGTAAGAGGGGGACAGTTGAACCCGGAGGCTCCTCCCGTTTGTTTTGAATGTCCAGAGGACCAGATTGAACTTTTTTGGATTTTTCTACCTGGATTATTGAGCAGTATCAGGATATGTCTTTACATTTACTTGTTTGTTTCTTCACATTTCGGCCAGCCTGACCCTGTTACCACCTCACTTAGTGGCACAGAGGCATGTCAGAGGTTTCTTGTGCCTGCAATCTATATTTGCTTCTGTCATTGTTGTAACTAAATGTGCTTCTATTCATGTCCACAGAAACCATCATCAACCTCCAAGACGAGGAAGGCTTCACCCCTCTGATGTGGGCCGCAGCACACGGACAAATTGCTGTTGTTGAGTTTCTTCTACAGAATGTACGGTCAGAAACAATCTGTCCCGTTGTTTTGTTAAATTTCAGAGAAAACATTAATTCACTTAATATTCTACCAATTGTGGGTGTAGGGGGCCGACCCCAACCTGCTGGCCAAAGGGAGGGAAAGTGCTCTGTCTCTGGCCTGCAGTAAGGGTTACACCGACATTGTAAAGATGCTGATTGACTGCGGAGTGGACGTCAACGAATATGACTGGGTGAGCACTAACATACTTTACTGAGCCCCGCTTAGCAGAGTGGGCAATAATTAAAGTCAGTGATGGTGTTTAACTTGTTCTGTGCACGGATGTGAAAACCAACATGATGTTTCTTTGGTGTGCTTCAGAACGGAGGAGCTCCTCTGCTGTACGCTGTCCATGGAAACCACGTGCGCTGTGTGGAGATTTTATTAGGTGGAACCAAAATATTTAATTAAACAGATTTGTTATTTATTGAAAAGTAAACAGCATCTATTATGTTTTCTCTATTATACTGTAATTTATTTGTTTTGTTTCAGAGAGCGGCGCTGATCCGACTGTGGAGTCTGATTCTGGATTCAACGCGATGGACATGGCTGTGGCCATGGGCCATCGGAATGGTATCTGAAAATCAAACACATCACCACTGGCTGTATTTATGAAGAGTAACTAAACGTGCAGGAAGTCATAAAGAAATGTCCTGTTTCGTTAGGACTGTCATGAGTTTGTGAATTACAGAAACTTCATAATTAATGTCTGCATCAGGACACAAGATGATTTTGGTCTTTTCCAGGTTCTGATATGGGTCAAGTCTAGGCACAGGTGAACAAACGTGCAGTTTCCACTGTGTCATTATTTATTAAACAGCCACGATGGAAAAGCTGTTTGTGTAAAATAAGTCCACCACAGCGTTTCAGTTTGAGGTTCTGAACTTTGACTGGATCGGTGCAGCGCCTTCATTCTTTTCAGCTGTTCTGTGCTAGAAGATAGAGGGAGCTCTTGTGTTTTTGTCAGGTCTGAGCATTACATGGTCTGACCTTGGGGTGAATTTGCTCGACGTCAACTCCTGGGAAGATTGGCAGCCGTCCTAAATGTTTTCCACTTGTGAATAATCTCAGGACGGACTCTCAAGTAGTTTGGAAATGACCTTTAACTTTTCTGATTGACAAGCTCCAACAGTTGCTTCTCCAAGATCATTGCTGATGTCTTTCCATCTTGGCATTGTGTTGACACACACACTTGTATGCTCCAGAGCAGCAAAATGGCAACACAGCAGCTTTTACAGAGGTGGTCACACTGATGGGGAGCATCAATACATGATTCTACGCTACACTTCGGCAGGTCCTGGCTCATACTGAACCTTAAACCCTGTGGAAGCAACATGGGTGGATTCAGCTTTTTAAAACTTTTTGTCCCCACTTTATTTTTGTTTAATAAAAGATGACATGGTGGAATCAGTTTTAGTTGCTTCAGATTAAATTTAATTTTAGAACCAGGTAAAGACCGGATCATTCTAGTTCAGCCTAGAACTGAAAGAGTGCAAAGTGATCTGTCCTGCAGCACAGTTCATGTGTCGGTCGCCTCCAGCTCTGCTCACAGCCCCGTGTGTGTGTGTTCAGTTCAACAGGTGATGGAGGCACACTTACTGAAGCTGCTCATGGGAGTCAGAGAGTGAACTGAAGAACAGATCCTGAACAACTCTTTTAGCCCACAGGAAGATTTTTCATCCATCCATCTCTACCCACTTCTTTTTGGGTCGCAGGGGTCAGCTGCATTTTTACAAAATTATTTTACGTTTTGGACGCACATAGTTTGTTCTGTGTGAATTTTCAGTCATACTGCACTTTATTGTTCAGACCGCAAGATTTCATCACTGATGAAAAGTGCACTGGATTGTTTTTAACTTTAGTTTTACACCTTAATTTAACTAGTTTTACCTACCCTGTTTAACATGAGTTAATTTTAAAACGTGTATTTAAGTCTGATGCTGAACATCTGTCACATGAAGCGTTGTCTGGACTGGATTTATTTATTGGAGTTATTTAGATGTGTTGTGAATTGAAGACTGCACACTGCACTTAAATGAACGGGATGTTTTGATTTTTGTATCACTGCACATTAAGGCTGTTCCCTACTCCACAAGAACAAGAGAAAATTGTTCTTGCAGCAGTGAGAAAAGAACGTTCTCACATGGTTTGTGTTCTTGCGTACCTGAACTGAATGTTTTCTTGTGTGGTCAACTATTGTGACTAGTTTGAACTTCGAAGTGGGCGTGGTCTATAGAAATATTAATATCCTCACTATGAAGACTTCAGGAGTTCACAAGAATACCTCGTGACGTGAGAAGTCCTGGCCAACACAAACTACCTGTGGAGTGTGCGACAAGCTTTCATGGCTTCTCTCATTTTTGTTTGATAACTGAGTGTAAAAAAATACATTTACATAAACCAATACAAGACATCAAAAGAAACAGAAATGCGGCTCTTGATTTTTTCCTTAACATCTAATTTTCCTCAAGTCGGGCTGTGGAGGGACCAGCCCAGAAGAGAATCCTGACATGAGTGTAGGGTTTTCACAGATCTCATTAACCACAAACTTCAGCTTAAAGATTATTTGTAGACAGTAGCAAAGGTTTATTCCAGATATAAGAGGTCTTAGAGGCCACAGAGTTCAGGTTCAGTAACAGAAGATGTACAGCAGGAGCACTGAACACCACACTTTACACAATCTCTTACTAACGGCACAAAGAGCACAACAAGCATCTGCACACCTGGTGACAAACAGGTGGGGTGACTTCAAGTACACCTACATACTGCAGCAACCCCCTTTTCAGACCCACTTCGACTAAATTACTAAAAAATAATTTGAGCATGCAAGTAATTTACTCAGGTGTTGCACATATTACAGAAAAAGTTGTCAGTTGTCCTTAGATTTTTAATTTTAACTTTCCACTCCTTCAGATATATTTTATAACATTTTGTGCCCCACGTGGTCCTGTCGTGTTCTGACATCCGTTTCCTCTAGTTGGCCTCATCCTTGGACGCTTCATCGAAGTTCTCAACCAGATCTGAAAGGACAAAAGACTGAGGTGTAAACTGACCGAGTAGGAAAGAAAAGGACGCTCCAAGCGCAGAGCATAAGTCAGGAAAAGTGTTTATCTGAAATGGGACACTTTATGGAACGGTCTCATCACACCCACTCACGTTCACAGCAATGTGTCAGACATGCGAGGCGCTCACGTCGACTGAGGCCGGCTGTGAAAAATGATGAACATCTAAAGGTTGGCTTTGAGTACGACATGAAACGTGAGAAATCTGCGTGTCCAAGTCCTGTCTCAGAGGGCTGGGGTTCAAATGGAAACCAGTCAAAAGGTCTGAGTCAACATGTTCCCGTCAGAGGGAGGGCTGGCTGTTGACCCCCGAGCCATACACCGCTCCAACCGTTGAACAAAACCGTAATCACTTGTTGCACGAGTGAGAGAAGTCCTGGGAAAAGCTGAGATTATTCTAATGCTAACTTGGTGTTTTCGGTCCATTTTATGCAGGAAGACAAGCAAACTGAAACGGTGAGCACGAGAGTCAAACTAGTCACGTTGCACCATCATCAGAAGTACCTGATGGAGTCTGACGAGACAAACCTAAAACTTTTATACAACTAAGACGAGGGGAAATCAAACCAGACGTGAAACTCCAGTCAACCTGATTAGGGCCTTGAAATGTGACATTTGTAATTTAGGGGAAGAAAAATGTGGTGCATGGCCATTTTCTCTGAACACAAGAAGCATTTCAGCTCTCACCTGGAACATCATCATCTTCCTCTTCCACAGCAGCAATCGGTGCTTTTCCATCTGCAGCTGCAAGCACAGAAAACAAGATTACACCCCGACTGCAAGATCGGAACAATTTAAATTCAGAGTTACTGAAGAGAAAAACAAGTTGCAAGACGGACAATGGGCTTTACATTTTTGATCAGCCGTCGTCAGTCCACCAGTCGACAACTGGAATATTAGAGCAGGTGTGTGTAGGTTTTTTCATTTTTTTTATTTAGGAAGAGCAAACTGGAATCAATCCCGTTCTCCAGATAACTGTGGGAATAGACTGAGGCTAAAACTCAGACAAAATCACTCGAGACATGTAGCTAACTTAAAACAGAATGTCCTTTATGTTACAGAACAGAATACATGTTCAAGTTTGAACTTGCAGGACAATGTCTGAAAACTACGGGGTATGAAAAATTACGCCGTCAAAACTTAACAGCAGGATGTTGGTTTATTTAACCTTTCATAAGAAGAAAAAGGTTTTTACATTTTAACCATGTTAATCATACATTTATAAATGTCATAGTTCCAAACTAAACATTTAATTTACAAGCTAATTATTTAGTTTACAAACTAAATGTTTATATCAAGCTAAATGTTTAACGTGCAAGTTAAATATTTAGTTAGTGAACTTAATATTTAGGTGTAAATTAAATGTTTAATTTTTAAGCTAAATATTTATTTTCAAAACTAGTGGACTATCAAAATAAAGCCTAAAATTCTATATACACCTCTTTCCAAAATGCCAAAAAAACACCAGAAAGAGTTGCAGCTGGCCAGAATGAATCACTTCAGTTTTCTCTTAGGTGCCATGTTATTGCATTGGCGTCACACTAGTGGTGGTGTGTGCGCACGCACGCACGCACGCACGCACGCACGCACGCACGCACACACGCACACACACACACACACACACACACACACACACACACACACACACACATGCACGCACCACCAGTGTGCAAAAAAAGTACACTAATGAACCAAAAAGCAACATTTCATTTAGATTTACGTAAATTCCACGTTTCTCACCAAGTTTGTGGAAATTCAGCTGTAGGTTTTAAAGACATTTCAACTTTATTACACTTTGTATTTAACTTTAATACACAAATGGTGCCGACCTGACGCTGTGTTTATAGAGAAATTAAAAAACATCACCACTAGACTTTCTTTTACTTGTGTTCAACACTACTCATCTAAAGCAGTGGTCCCCAACCACCGGGCCACACAGGAAAAAACAAAAAAAACTTTTATTTTGGGGGAGTGGTGGCGCAGAGGTTAGAGAGGTGGGCTTGTGATCCGAAGATCGCCGGTTCACGCCCCGGCCCCGACAACATCAAAAAAATTGTGGGTGGGGTAGGTGAAACACCCACACTTGCCCCCACCCTCATTCGCCCCACCCTGGGCCCATGAGCAAGGCCCTTAACCCCCATCATGTGCTCCCTAAACAGGTCTCTCTTGAAAATGAGTTCTCGTGGCTCAATGAGACTAACCTGTATAAATAAAGGCTAAATGAAAAAAAAAAAAAAAAAAAAAAAAAAAAAAACTTTTATTTTGAAAAATCACCGGACTATCTCCACCACATGTGTCAATGAGTCACTCTTGACGCAGGTCAACATACACAGGTGGTAAGTTTCAGTTTCTGGTAGACGCATGCACAGATTGGTTGTACACCGCCCGTTCAGGTGGAGTAATTCAGCTGCTGGTCTGGAGCACACAGGACAGGAGGAGGCGTGTCTCCACGTTTGAAGGATCACTGCATATTTTTCAACCCGCCTAACGAAGAGTGACTGTAAAACTATGAACTAAGTTAAACTATAATTTTAAACAAAGCTTCCTAATATCACATGAGAGCTGTTCCTTCACATTTCTGCTTCTGCTCTTAAAAAAAATCTACGCCCCTAAAAGTTGTCATGGAAGTAAATTGATTAAAACACACAAACATAATTAAAGTTGTGCACTATGCATAAGTTCCTGGGCTTTTGTGTACAATCTGATGTGAATCAGTGCGGAGCAGGGAGGAGGGGGAGGAGGAGGGGGAGGAGGAGGGGGAGGAGGCTCAGCTGACCCCGCTGTGGGATCTACTCATTAAATGAGAACTGACCCTGCACTTAATACACTTATAAATCACACATTAAGTGATTAAAAGTACATTTGAAATACAGGTGCTGGTCATAAAATTAGAATGTTTTGAGAAAGTTGATTTATTTCAGTAATTCCATTCAAAAAGTGAAACTTGTATATTCATTCGTTACACACAGACTGATATATTTCAAAGGTTTGTTTCTTTTAATGTGCATGTTTATAACTGACAATTAAGAAACTTACAAATCAGCAAATTCAATTTGTCCTGAAGTGAACCCCTCTTACTGCAGAGCTGCAGCGGTTTACCTGCAGAGCTGCAGCGGTTTACCTG
>NC_056515.1:4659020-4668116 GCF_014905685.2 Nematolebias whitei | reverse complement strand
TTTACCTGCAGAGCTGCAGCGGTTTACCTGCAGAGCTGCAGTGGTTTTGCATTACGAACGCTTTGCAGTCATTTCAATAATGAGTTTACATCTTTTGTTTCAAGTTAATCTACTGTAATAAACCTTTGTAAAATACACTAGAATGCAGGAAATGGCATCTACTTTATCCAAAATTCTCTGGAGTAGGACCCTCAGACCCCCCCCCAATGAAAATATAGTCTGACATTAAACTGGTCCGTGGCGCAATAAAGGTTGGGGACCACTGGTCTAAAGAATGTTACTCACAAAGCTCGAGGACAATAAGGTGGTGGAGGGGGTTAAAGAAATATAAACTTTAATGCACCTTAACACACAGCGTCTTAAACTTGCAGCTTCTCACAGTGTAACACACTTAGCTTAGCGCTAAGCTAAGATGCTACAATCGTAGTGCTCCACTTCTCTCAAAGCATCCTAACCATGTATACACTAGGGGTTGAACGACTACATAATTTTAAAACTCGACATTAACATAATAAAACTCGAGTAGAACTCGAGTACTTGATGACATCATAGGATCTAAAGATACAAAAATAAATAAATAAATAAAACCGCAAAAAAGGTCATTATTTACAAAAAAAGATCAAAAAACATTGGGAGCATATATTTTGCTCCTACCATTTATCATATTGCAAATAAGTCACAGGGAAAACTAAACTATTAGTTATTATTATTATTAAGCTGCAAACTTAAAGAAACGTGCAGCACGTCAAAAACGAAATTCAAACAGTGGGGGTCCCACCACGCACCACCGCCAGCTGTGGTGCGCATTAAGTTTAGTTTTAGAGATTAGTATGTTTATAGATTTTTTTAATAGGTTTAAAGATTAATATTTTTTGCTTTTTGTTTGTGAAACAAGGTCAGAAGGAAGCTGGTTGGTAGATTGGACCGGGTGTTCTGGACCGTGTTGCTCCCCTTAAGACCAGAAAAACGAAACTTAAATCAGAGCCCTGGCTGAATGACGTCACTCGAGCTGTTAGGCGGCAGTGTCGCAAAGCTGAACGAAGGTGGAGGAAGGACAGGCTCCAGGTTTCTTTTCAAATGTTAAGGGAGAGTTGGCGTCACTATCAGAAAACCGTTAAAGCTGCCAAATGTAAATTCTTCTCTGATTTAATTGTCTCCAACTCCCACAACCCCCGAGTTCTTTTCTCCACCCTGAACTCAGTTCTACACCTCAGTGAGCCTTCACCTCTGGAAGCCTCAACTGAGCTGTGTGAAAACTTCCTCCATTTCTTTTTAGAAAAAGTGGCAAACACCCGGGCACTCATTTTGCCATGATCTGTCCATCCCATCTCAGTGCGTGGCTGTGTTTGGCCACTTTGAGCCCATCTCTCTGTCCTCTCTGGAGCAGGTAATGTGCAGCATGAAGCCATCTGGTTCCCCCTTTGATGTGGTCCCCCCTCGACTGCTAAAGGAAGTTTTTCCTACCCTGGGTCCTTTTATTCTCGCTATTCTGAATAGCAGTTTATCCTCAGGTGTGGTGCCAAAGACTTTTAAACATGCTGCTGTCCAGCCCCTCCTGAAAAAACCTAACCTTGACCCCTCAGTCATGTCCAACTTCCGGCCTGTCTCCAGACTCCCATTCACCTCTAAACTACTGGAAAAAATTGTGGAGTCTCAGTTGAAACAGTTTTTGGGGGATCACGCTATCCTAGAGTTATTCCAATCTGGCTTCAAATCTCTCCATAGCACTGAAACTGCTCTACTGAAGGTTTTTAATGACATTTTCATTTCCACAGACGCAGGTGATTCTGTGCTGCTTGTCCTATTGGACCTTACATCTGCTTTTGACACCATCAACCACAAGATCCTCATTTCTAGACTGGAGCAGTGGGTGGGCATCACAGGGTCAGCCCTTAAATGGTTTGGGTCCTACCTATCTGACAGAACCTTCTGTGTCAATATCAAAGATTCTAGTTCGGCATCGACAGCGCTCCAGTGGGGGGTACCGCAGGGGTCCATCCTCGGTCCCCTTCTCTTTTCTTTATACCTGCTGCCACTAGGTGCTATCTTCCGCAAACACAACATACCATTTCATTTCTACGCCGATGATTGCCAAATTTACTTCCCCCTGAGGCACAGAGGCACACGCTCGATTCAGCCTCTTCTTGACTGCCTGGCTGACATCCGGGACTGGATGGCTTTAAACTTCTTAAGCTTCAATGAGAAGAAGTCTGAGGTCATGCTGTTCCATCCCAGTGGCTCACTCATGAACCATGACATTGACCTTTTCTCTCTAGCCCCGCTAGAGAAACAAAAGGTCACTAATCTGGGGGTGATAATGGACCCGTCCTTAAAACTCAACAGCCACGTAAACATGATGGTCAAATCCTGTTTTTTTCAGCTGAGACGGCTGTCTAAGCTGAAACCTATACTCTCCAAAAAGAACCTTGAGACAGTGATCCACGCCTTCATAACATCTAGGCTTGATTACTGCAATTCACTTCTGTTTGGAATCAGTCAGTCCTCCATTGCTCGTCTACAACTGGTCCAAAATGCTGCAGCCCGATTTTTAACTGGTACAGGCTATAGAGAGCACATCACGCCAGTTTTGGCCTCCCTGCACTGGCTACCCATTCACCTTCGGATCCATTTCAAAATTCTCATGTACGTTTTTAAATCACTGAACAGTTCCGCCCCATCCTATCTCACTGATCTTCTGCAGCCATATGTCCCACCGCGCTCTCTGAGGTCAGCAGACCAGATGCTTCTCTCAGTCCCAGAAACCCGTAGTAAGCTCAGGGGTGACAGGGCTTTCTCTGTTGCAGGTCCACGACTGTGGAATGAGTTGCCACTGAGTGTCCGGCAGGCTCCCACACTCTCAGTCTTTAAGTCTCGCTTGAAGACCCACTTCTATTCTCTTGCCTTTAACACGGTGTGATTTGTTTTGGTCCGGTCTGTTCTCTACTCTGTTGGCCATTTTAGTTAGCTTCTGCTGCTATTTGTATCTGTATTTCTATTTTATGTTTTCCTGTCTGCTGTGCATGTTTGTGTTCTTTTGTACAGCACTTTGGTTGGCCTTGTTGCTGTTTTAAGTGCTATATAAATAAATTGGTATGGTATGGTATGGGTGTTACACCATACTCTGTGACCTGCAACAGTGCAACACCGCCCCCTACTGTCACAGAATATGGTGCAACACCAGTTCGCAACGCGCTCCAAACAGTCAGGAAGTTGATTCATTTTCTGTTTCCTTACAGTAGTTGAACTAGAAGATTCATCTTTAGTGAAATATTTCCACACTATTGATGCATTTCTACCTGTTTGTCAAGACCGGGCCTGCTCTGCTCCATCTGTCTGCTTGAAGGAATCCATTTTGTAACCCGCGCCGGTGCGGATCACGTGACGCAATGACGTAACGGCGGCGTAATGACGTCACCACGAATACTCGACGTGAAATTAAAAACTTCAATAGATGTCCTAGGAATCGATGTGTAGATTACTCGAATAGTCTATTAAAGCCCTAGTATACACCGGTATGTCTATGATCCTAACCGGAGTACCTGGAGAAAAGCCACACAAGCACAAGAAGAACATGCAAACTCCACACAGAAAGACCCCAGGTCCAACCGGGGATTGAACCCAGGACCTTCTTGCTGTGAGGCAACAGTGCTAACCACTGAGCCAATCGGGGGGCAGGGGGGGGCAAGGTACAGAACACCCAACAACAACATTATTTTAAACCAAAACTGTTGTTAATTTAAACAAACAGTTTAAACATCTGGACTGCTGTAACACAGTATGTCTAGATTTGGATTTTAATTTTACATTACTGATCAAAACTATTGGTTTTTTTTTAACTAAAATGAAATAATTTCATGTAGATGGACTCCAACAGCAGGTATATTTGTGCAGTGGCCCAACCCCATTAAAAGCTGAGGATACGAACCCTGTTTGGGTAGGGCCTCGGCGAGTCTCCTCAGGCTCGTCAGGCTGTCGGCCCCCAGCTGGTTCAGGATGCCAGGGAGCATCTCAGTCAGCTGCTTGGTCTCAGCGTGGCCAGTGATGGTGAACGTGTTGGCTGCCAGAGAGGCCTGCACTTTGGGGTTGTTGAAGTGGATGACCGTTCCTTGATTTGTGAACATGTTAACCTGGAAGAGGCAGAGTCCTTACAAAACAGCGCCAGCACAGATTCACCTGCACATCTAAAGAACACACCTCTTCGATACCGGAGATGTTGTTTACACCAAGTTTCTTTAAGGAGAACTGGAGCTTCTTGTCGTCTGCGGTTGCTGTTCTGTGTACGACCTTCTTCTTTCTGCGAGCACTTCCCTATGAGAAACAAAAAAACATGTTTCTGTAGAATCCAACAAATCTTTTCTGATGGCACCATCAGGTTAAATCTGGGACTTGTGGTTTAAAATTGCACATTTAAAAACTAAAAGTAAATACACCAAAATAAAACTCGAATGGATAATGGTTTCAAAAATTAGACAAGTTTTCTTCAGCTGTACAAACTAGGCTCAAAAATAAAAATGATTATTTTTACTCCACTTAGTTTTTTAAGTATTTGTAGCAGCAACGATGCTCCTAACAGCAGGTACGCTCCGTCACCCTCGACACCTGCACATCTTCAGGCACTGAGAAAGTGGGGCGCTACATTTAATTTGAAACTCTTTGTAATATTTACCTTTCCGCCGATGCGCACTTGCGCTTGTAGTTTAGCAAGTTTCTCTTGATTCATAATTGATTCTTTCATCTGCAAAGAAAAAAGTTCAAACAGTGTCAGAGTCTTGTGTGCAGCTTTTCACCTGGAAAAAGTTGACTTGATTAAAACTTAACATAATTAAAATTAATTTAGTTACAGATGCAGCAAGATGCAGAACTCAACACTAAACAGCAGGCTACCGAGACGCAAACAAATCAGAAATTAAGAAGATAACCGTCTTAATAGTGATCGTTTTTATGAATGCAGGTTGACTGAGACACGTTCACAACAGAAACATGTTTCAGGTGGCATGAAGCAGAAATCATCAGACACTGGTATTCTGCTGATTAAAAATTAACTATTAATTTATTCACAAGTATAGAAAATAACTTAAAAAGCTGTGTCAGCTAAAACACTGGAATGCCAGCAGGCTAATTAAAGAAATATTTTTTAACTACACATTAATGTTAAAGAAAATCAACCAAAGTTTAGTTCTAAAATAGCAATAGTTGTACAGAAAACTTCACTATTATCTAAACCAGATGTGGGCAGCAAACCAGATGTGGGCAGCAAACCAGATGTGGGCAGCAAACCAGATGTGGGCAGCAAACCAGATGTGGGCAGCGAGTAGTGAGAACCTGCTGTATTGACCAAACAAAGTACTGACAGCAGAGCATAGATGCATTTAATGCAGTAGAGCTGTCATTTCTAACCCGAACCTGCCCGACCCAGATACGGACCGGGCCATAATAATGTGCTTAATGTGCGGGCCGGGTCGGTGTCGGGCTTTTTATTGTGTCAGGAATGTGTGCAGCCGACGATCCAATATATGCAAACACGGCTTGCCGTATTAAACCTGCCGCATGTGGCCATTTGACCCCACGCTAACCGGCCGGTTGAAAAAGGTAAAAAGTTCAGTTAAGCTTCAGATGGACATCAGCCCAAATGGACGTTCATTCAGCGGACGCACGCAGCCGAGACCCAAACACGTGAGATCACAAAATATCCGACATGTCGGAGCAGGGTCCAATGCAGGCAGAAGCAGGGGAAGCATGTAATGCGCTCTGATGTCTCCTCAGCTCTGATCTTCTGCCCCTTTACATCCGTTAATAATAGTCTGTGATATAAGCAGTCAAAGCTTAATTAAAAATGTCAGGGGGGGTTGGCTTTAGACCTGTAATTACCGTTAATTCGTCAGATTGGGTGGGGTTCGGAGATGATGGCTACGGGCTGGGGCCGGATTATTGGGACCTGAGTGCAACTGTATTGCAGTCCACAAGGTCCTTTGCGATAGTGAACTAACTCACATTACTCAGTTACTCTCACTCCCAAAAGACAAAATAAAAGTTTGTGATGCATCGTGAAGCCTGACTGACAGCCTCAGGACCGCTGAACGTCTTTGAATGTTTCAGTTGATTGTGATGTTACTGCGTGGATGCATACTGGTCGCTTCTTCTCAGGACAGATACATGATGCTCAAATGTTACAGCGGTTCTTTCTGCCTTTCTCCATTATGGAGGAATAGATCTTACATCATTATCATTAACATTTATTTAACCAGGCAAATTCCACTGAGATCACAGATCTCTTTTGCAAGGGAGGCCTGAATGCAAGGTTTTTGTCTGTGGGAGGAAACCAGTGTACCCGGAGAAAACCCACGCAAACACGAGAAGAACATGCAAACTCCACACAGAAAGAGCTCAGGTCCAACCAGGGATTGAACCCAGGGCTTTCCAGCTGGCGTTGGCATACAGACGGACACATTCGATACAAATGATCTGAATAAGAAGCAGCAGCTTCGAGCCATGGAAGAGGAAAACACCAACATTTTTACAATAGTCATGAAACAGCAGATGTTCGGAAGGATGATGTTTGAATTTCAGAGAGTCAGAACTTAACATTTTTGCAACAATTTTTTTGTTTATCCTCTGAAATAAATGCTACGTTTGTTATTTGAATAAAAGTATGAATCTAACTTTTTTTTTTAAATAGCATCGATGCAGTACGGAGGACATGCAGATGGTTGGAGTGAGGATTACCAGCTGTGCTGACCCTAAAGAGGACACAGCCGAAAGGAGAGCCTTTATTCTTAACATTTAGTGTTCCACACCGGCAGCCAGACATTTTGAACATCACTGGTATTTGATCACTGGTCATCAGCTGCACCTCCTGTTTGTTTACAAACGTGTACAAATGATGAGGGAAATGTCTTTAAAAACAGCCACTTTTCATAAGCCGAGTGCGATCAGACAACTTTATAAAACACACAGCAGCTTCAGTAAGGCTGTGGTTACACTCTGTGTTATTTTCAACGCAGATATAAAACATTAAAAGCCACAAGCGAGATAAAAAGTAGCTTTTGTCCGACAAGAAGCCAGCAGCTCTGTTAGCAGACACGAAACATTCTCCAATTTGTGTATTGGACGAGAAAAGACAAAAAATAACATTTCAAACATAACGAGTCAGCAACACAACAACTAGCGTTAGGGCAATTTAATCAGAGCCCAATCAACATATATTATGAGGCGTGGTTGAGCAACAACTTGGAGGCTAACTTTGGTTAGCTTAGCGGACGGCTCGGCCGCGTCTCGCCGCCACACCGAGCCGTCAGCAGCGTTAGCGTCAAACACCGGCAGCCTGCAGCCATGGAGCCCGAAAAGGTTTCTGTTGACCTCTTACCGTCGGATCAGGGAGTAACAGTGCAGGGAAGAAAGTATAAAATGCTCCTCACTGACCTGTAAACTAACAGCAGACACATGCGGGACCAAGATGGAAGCCAGAGAGAGGAAAGAGGAAGTGACGTCAGGCACAAAAAAAAAAAAAAAATGAAGCGACTGTGGGTTTTTGAAGCCCCGAGTTTTGTTCTGCAGGTCACAGGTGCCGACGCCGTACACGTTTTCAAAACTTTGCACAATTTTGACCATTTCTGTACAGTCATTCACTGACGACTATTCCAATGCAATGTTTGTATATTTCTTAAAATCTAAATCTGACACAATACAACTACAAGCAACAGAAAAATTTATAGCAGATGTTGCCCCATATGGGAACATAAAATGTATCCGGTCAGATAATGGTACTGAGTTTATGTGCAGAGATTTTCAAACTTTGTTAAGAAGGAATGGTATTAGGCATGAGACATCAGCTCCATATTCACCACATCAGAATGGTACAGCTGAGAGAGGTTGGCGTACTCCTTTAGAATTGGGCAGGTGTATGCTAACCGAAAGCCAGTTTACAAAATATCTCTGAACTACGCCGTCCAAACGGCAGCAGCAACAAGAAATAGATGTTTTAATAAACAAACAAATAAAACTCCTTACCAGATATTGACAGATAAAAAGCCAGATCTGTCTAAAATGCAAAAATTTGGATCAGCATGTTACAGATACAAACAAAACATGGGTAAACTTGATGCAAAAGGTGACAAAGCTTTCTTTGTAGGCTATGATAAAAACAGCCCAGCCTATTTAATTTACCATCCTGAAACTGAGAGTCCATAAGCACAGACTTGTTAAATCTGTTACCAAACTAGATGTACAGAAACAAACAGATAAATGAGGAAGAAATGTATGATGATGATGATGATGATTGGAGAAGGTTAAGACAATCTATTGCTAACAGACCCACACAAGAAGTTGAACCAACTTTAAGTGACTCACAAAAAGTTGATGAAACTTTTATTATCAACAGATATGTATCAGAACTGGAGTTTTGTTTAAGTTCTAGGATATAAAAAAAATTAAACTCGGGAGAATATAGGAAGTAGTTATAAAATAAGATTGACCTCCTCTGTACAATGTTTTTGTGAAGACACAAATCTCCTGTTTTCATTTTGAAGGTTTCCCAAAGAACAAGATGTGAGGAAGAGGAGGAAGTATCTTTGAGGAGGATTCATCTGAGCAGTGAGGATTTTAAACTGGAGGATTTTGATCAAACTGGTCAGACTGTCCGACTCAGAGATGGTGTGGTACCATCGGTTCACCTTCAGAGAGTAGGAGCATCATTATAAGTTCATTAGAGTTCATAAAGTTACATATTTTATTGTGAGTCACAAGGTGAGACACCTCCATGTGTTTCTATGAACAGGTAACTAGAGACTGTAAAGTTCATCTTCATGATGCTTTTTCATTTCATCTTGAAAACTGCAGGACTACAGGAACTCAACAAAAGCTGCAGCTGCTCTGTCTGTGGCCTCTCAGGAACGTGCACGTCACACACACAACCTCAGGAACGTGCACGTCTCACACACACTCTCAGGAACGTGCACGTCTCACACACACTCTCAGGAACGTGCACGTCTCACACACAACCTCGGCCTCATGATGTGAGTATTTCTATTTTAAACTTTTATTTTTCATTTACCTTTATTTATCCAGGTAGTCTCACTGAGTCACGAGAACTCATTTTCA
>NC_056515.1:4645253-4658620 GCF_014905685.2 Nematolebias whitei | reverse complement strand
TGAAAATGAGTTCTCGTGACTCAGTGAGACTACCTGGATAAATAAAGATAAATGAAAAATAAAAGTTTAAAATAGAAATACTCACATCATGAGGTCGAGGTTGTGTGTGTGACGTGCACGTTCCTGAGAGTGTGTGTGTGACGTGCACGTTCCTGAGGTTGTGTGTGTGACGTGCACGTTCCTGAGGTTGTGTGTGAGACGTGCACGTTCCTGAGGTTGTGTGTGTGACGTGCACGTTCCTGAGAGTGTGTGTGTGACGTGCACGCTCCTGAGAGTGTGTGTGTGACGTGCACGTTCCTGAGGTTGTGTGTGTGACGTGCACGTTCCTGAGAGTGTGTGTGTGACGTGCACGCTCCTGAGAGTGTGTGTGTGTGACGTGCACGTTCCTGAGAGTGTGTGTGTGTGACGTGCACGTTCCTGAGGTTGTGTATGTGACTTGCACGTTCCTGAGGTTGTGTGTGTGATGTGCACGTTCCTGAGAGTGTGTGTGTGACGTGCACGTTCCTGAGAGTGTGTGTGTGTGATGTGCACGTTCCTGAGAGGCCACAGACAGAGCAGCTCCAGCTCTTGAGTTCCTGTAGTCCTGCAGTTTTCAAGCTGAAATGAAAAACATCATGAAGATGAACTTTACAGTCTCTAGTTACCTGTTCATAGAAACACATGGAGGTGTCTCACCTTGTGACTCACAATAAAATATGTAACTTTATCAGAGTCAGAGTTTCTTTATTATCATTCGCACCTCATGTGGTACATGTGGTGGAGCGAAATTATGTACACGGGGTCCCAGTTACATCCAACAATAAAATGTATAAGAAAAACAGTAATAACATCTAAGATATGAACTAAGAAAAACATCAACTAAATATACACTAAGCACTCATAACATAAAACAATGAACATCAGCACAAACATGAACATGAGTCTGTGAGCAGATGTGCACGCATGAACACATCAACATTGAAACAGATCAGCAGCAACATGAAACAGATCAGCAGCAACATGATATGGTTTTTCACAGTGATTATTCTAGTTAGAGATTCATGAGTCTAACAGCCTCAGGGTAGAAGCTGTTCCTCAGTCTAGTGGTTCTACACTTAATGCTCCTTAACCTCCTTCCTGAGGGGAGTGGGGCAAAAAGTGTGTGTGCTGGGTGAGTGGGGTCCTTCATGATGCAGGTGGCCCTCTTCCTGCATCTGGAGGTGTCGATGTATGTGATGATTTATGAACTCTAATGAACTTATAATGATGCTCCTACTCTTTGAAGGTGAACCGATGGTACCACACCATCTCTCAGTCGGACAGTCTGACCAGTTTGATCAAAATCCTCCAGTTTAAAATCCTCACTGCTCAGATGAATCCTCCTCAAAGATACTTCCTCCTCTTCCTCACATCTTGTTCTTTGGGAAAACTTCAAAATGAAAACAGGAGATTTGTGTCTACACAAAAACATTATACAGAGGAGGTCAATCTTATTTTCTATTTCCTATATTCTCCCTAGTTTTATTTTTTTATATACTAGAACTTAAACAAAACTCCAGCTCTGATGCATATATGTTGATAATGAACCAAAGCTGCTGAAATAGTGAGTATGATTGTTAGAAAAATATTCCTGTCATCAGATCTCAGTCAGCTTCATTGCAGCTGAACACCGTGTTACACTGAACATCACATCAGCTGGTGGACATAAATACAGTACAGTAATATTATATTCACAAAATACTAACAATAATGTGTTCATCTTACTGTGAAAAGTTATCCCCCGAGACCTGACGTCAACAGTCCGTCGATTAGAACAGAAATAAGCCGCGAAGTGCTGAGACATCTTCTGCTTTAACCAAATAAGGACGACCGCTCCAAGATGGCGGCCGAAGTTCCTGCGCCGCAGCAGCCAATGAGGGATCTAGTGTTTATATGATTTCTATGGGTTACACTGAGTGGAGCGGTCGACCGTTCCAAGATGGCGGCCCTCCGGCTCGTCAGCGCCAATAGCGGTCAATGCTGGATCTAGCTTTTATACGATATCTATGGTTGCTCCCGTGTCGCCCTCCTCTGTCGGCGGAAGCGCTGTTTCGTCCAAAGTCTCGGGAAGAAACAGGCTCGGTTCAGCCCGGCGAAGGTGGAGTCTGTCGGTGGGGAGGGAGAAGAAAGGGGAGAGCACAGAGGAGGAAAACGGCAGATATTACAGAACCGGAGGGAGAACAGTGGATGATTTAAAAGTGACATTACGGCTAATTAACGAGCTGCGGTGAAGAGGACCGGAACAAGATGATAGCGCCTTACTTCCTAGAAAATTTCTGGGTAGGTTATTATTATCATGCAGTTTACGCCGGTGCTACTCCGCATTATTTAACATGTTCATGTCAGCTCGGAAACGAGTAGTATTAGGGTCGCAGAGGCGGACCTATGGCTCTCTGGCTCGGCTGAACGGACTGTCCAGTACCGCCAGTCATACTAGCAACCCCGCGGCCGTCAGTAATTTTCCTCGGGTTGTTATTTAGCCTACCCCGGGGTTTGGGCCTCGGTGAACCTATCTAACGTGAGAGCTTGAAAAGTCCTCCCTTGTTTCCGGTAATTGGCTGCGTCTGGATTACTTGGAATGTTTACGGTCAGTTCCTCGAATGCTATTGGGTAGCTCGGCTGTCAATCAAAGCCTTTCGTTGTCTACGTAATTTTCTTCCGTAAAGAAGTTTCCGTGAGAGCCCAGATGTTGAGTAAGTTATAAAACCTGCTGTAGTGTTTCATGTTTTACAGCTGGCGTTGTGCGCCTGTCAGTGTTATAATGATTGTAATGCTGTTAAAGGCCACTTCACTGCCGATACATCAGATTTAAAAAGTAAGTCAAATATAATCTTTGTGTTTAGTATAAGTAAAATAAAACTTTTGTTTTTACATCATATTAAAAAAAACTAGTTTCATGAAGTAAAATACAAATGGGTAAAAGAACATATGAAGCAGTAAGTTAAAACCAACAGAGTTAATGAAATAATAAATTACAGTTTATTCTGTTATAATTGGTCTACCTCTTTTGATATTAAATGTCATAAACAAATAGGCTGCTGTATGGGGGGGTGGGGGGGTGTTGTTGTTGTTGTTGTAAATACCGTGTAACTGAGTCACCGATGTAATATTCTAAAACCTTTCAGTTTTTGACCGACATAATAAGAGACTCATGACTCGAGACTATTATGGCTGAAGTATGCTAATGAGCTGTCAACCATTACATTATCATTTCTACCTATTAATGACAACTGTTATGACTAAATGTTTGTGTGTTCATGTGTTTGTTAGCAAAATATCTCATGAATCACTAGGTTTGGATTTTAATGGCAGTTTCAGAAACTAATCACTGGATGTGCATGTAGAACTGATTAACTTTTAGAGTCATCCAATTGCAATATGGCAGTCACAGCACATCAACACTGACAAACTAAAGAAAATCTATAACTTTGTGAGGTTATTTATATTGAGCTTTAATTTGATGTGGCAGTAGCTGAGACTGATCCTCAACATATAATCTGAGCACCAACATATCTTGCAGTAATTGTGTGAGGTTGTGCCATTTCCAAGGTTTGACCAAACCAGTTGTAACTTCACCCCTTCCCATATGTAAAATAATCTTAGTCTGGCATAAAAGAGGCAGGTGATATGCATTCCTTATACAAATGCCAGACCATTAATTTTACTTTACATTTATGGTTGTTAACATAAGTTTTACATGCTGAACTGCTTTAGTTGTGCATGCATATTTTTAGGCTGAATCAGTAGTTTATTATTATAACGGATAATCAGTAACTTACCTGGAAATGTATCTTTATTCAAATTGTAATTAGTTTTTGGTATTAGAGGGAAAAGGCTGGAATAAATGACTTCTTACAAAGCTGACAATGGATTTGTATGGAAGCATGTATGTGTAGCTAAAGAGCTTAAATAATTAAAATGCACCATGGTGTTATTCTTCCTCTGGAGGAGACTCCATAATTGCCAAAATGCGAAGAAGAGGAGAGCAGGAAAGCTTGTGATCCTTCAATTTGCCCTTTGTGCTTTGCACTGAGCTACAAGAGCAGCAGTGATGGTATCATCAGCTGTGTGTTTAACATGCCAGGCATGCGCACGCACACACATACACACTAGGGGGATATACCCATTTCCCTTTTGAGCTGACTACAAATCTTCAGCACAAGCAGACGGATAACTCTCATGCGCTGCCGATTCAGATTTGAGCCTTTTCATTATGTTTAACATACAACGCAGTCGGGTTTCTTTCATCGTCTGCCTCCAATAATGTGTTTTGTCGTTTGTCTGTTGTGCTTAAGACAGGGGTGCCCAAACTTTTCCCTGAGAGGGCCAAATTTTAAATCTATCAGAGGGCCGCGGGCCAAATTCAATAATATAACACATGAAATGCAAATACATCTTTAAGTAAAGTCCATTTATTCATTATATAAAAAAACAAAACTGGAGTATGACTTTTTATTATTGTCTATTGTTGTCATCACTCTTTGTTGAAATCAGGTCTCTCTTGTAAATGAGTCCTCGAGGCTCAATGGGATTTACCTGTTTAAATAAAGTTTGAATGAATGAAAATACAGTTATTTAATCTTCCATTCTGTATAAATTTATTAACCTTTATTCAACCAGGCAAATCCCATTGAGAGCAGATCACTTCTGCAAGGGAGTCCTGGGGCCACTGAAGGCAGCCTAACATGCATGTTTTTGATCTATATATGTGAATATGAACATAAATGAACAGCCCCATATATATCCAACATTAAAGTCAATGGGTGGAATGACTGAGTGTTGTACTTTTGTATAGTAGAGTTTTCTGTCCTGCTTCCTTTCTCCTTGTTTTATTTTTTTTAATCTTAGCTTGAATCTCAGACACTAAAAGTGTCTCCCCTTAGCTGACGAAACAACTTCTTTTAGGAACCAGACATGGTGCAGCAATGCTGTCTGTTGCTGGCTACAGTGTTTCCGTTCACTAGATTTACTTGCAGCCTGGTCACAGTTCCACTTTTTCAGAGTATAACATAACTTCAGTGTGTGTGAGTGTGTATGTGTATGAGAGCCATGTCCCAGTGTGTGAGCTGGTGTGACAGCAGGTAGTTTCATGTGCAGTCTGGTAGCCTGCAGCATGTAATGGGAAAACCAGAAAAATTGCATTTCAAAGGCATTTTTGTGAAAATGCAGCGTGAATGCTAAGAGCTGAGTGACTATGCTGAAATTGGTTGAAGATGCTGAAACTGAACTGTTAAAGTTAAATAACCAGAACAAAAAATAATACAGAACAAATGCTAAAAGGATCAGGTCACTAGCTACAACCAGCAGAAGATGAGCTAAAATCATCAAAATATTGAAAAGGTACAATTAGCAGAACAGTAGCCAAAGGGTTAACTGTGCAAAACCATACATAAAATTGGTTAAACAAAATAAAAATATAAGAACAAAGCAATAACAATTCTTTGTTTTGGTTGCACAAAAAACTAAAAGCCCTAGGTGTGAGTGAGAGGGAAGTGGTTGTTTGACTCTGTGGTCCTGTGATGAACTTGTGACCCAGCCTCTCAAGCACTAACAGCTGGACATAGACTTCAACGACCCCTGTGACCCCAGAAGAAAGAAACAAATAAAGATAATGGATAAAAAAAAATTGGTGTCTATAAATTGAAAATGATAAAAACAATAGCTAAAAACTAAAATTATCCAGAACAAAGTTATGTGTCCGTGTGATGGACTTGAGACCTGTCCAGGGTGTCCCCCGCCCCTCGCACAGTGATGGCTGGACATGGACACGCGTGACACCCGCGACCCGAAAAGGAAGAAGCGGGTAAAGATAATGGATGGAAGGATGGAGGATGGATGAAAGCTAAAACTATTATAACTGAATCTAAAATCCAAATCAAGCAAAACCACATAAAACATAAATTTGCACAACTGTGGCTAAGACGTAAAGTTGCAAATCATAGGCTAAATTTAAATTAACAAGACAAGTTAAAAGGTAAAGAAAGTATTGCCCTTTTCTGGCCGATCACCGATTTCTAAAATGTCTGACTGCCGATACCGATTTAGTTTTATAATCACCACTGTCAGGTGTTAAAGGTCACAATGCACCTTCAATTTTCCAACATTATTTTATTGTAAAACATCCCCTTGAACAATATCCTAGAAACAATGCAAACTGGTTTTAACTGGCCATGTGCTCTGAAATATAAATGAAGTCCAGACAATTGTTGTTAAAACTAAAAAAATTGGTGAAATCGGTTTGTCATGCAAGTATCGGCCGATTTCCGATTTCCCCAAATTAAGGAAATCGGGGCCGATAAATAGTCCGGACCCCTAAAAGAAAGCAACTAAAATCTGTAAAATTGAAGCTAAAAGCAAAAGTTAGTAAAATTTTTGCTATAAGCTAAAGTTTTTGTTTTTTTAGATGGCCTCCCTTCTCCCCTTACAGCCATCCTCTCCACACCATTATTATGAAATATTTATTCTAGTGATTATCTAGTGTAGTTTTTTTTTATTTTTTATAATAGGATAGAAAGAAGGAAAAGACAAAGTAAGACTCCAAAATATAAGAAATATACACAAAGAGAGCACACGTCAAAACACCTGGCCACTGTCTGTTCACCTGCAAAGAACATGACAAAACACAGCAACAAAATACATATGTATAAAGAACTTAAAATATTCATGGCTTTGCAGTAAGTTTCAATAAATATATATACCCATACCTACGCCTATATACATACATACACACACATGAATATACATTCATATACATATCTATATATCTACATATAAAGCCTACATAAGCATCCCTGCTTCTATTTGTGTGTGGTTGTGAGCATGCATAAGTGTATAAGGCTTCTCTAATAGAACATTTATTAGTAACTGTGAAGCAGCAGAGACCCGACCCCCAAGACCAGAGGCAGACGAAAAAGGGGGGACCAGAGCCCAAGACCCCAGGAGGGACCCCGACCGCGGAGCCCCCAGGGCCACCCACACAGGATGAACCACTCACCCACCCCCCAGATTGGACCACAGAGGAGAACCGGAAGATCCCCACCAGCGACCACATGCAGTGACCCCCCGGGGCCAACAGCGACAAACTCATAGGCCCCCGCCGGAACCCGCCGTACCGATGCAGTTCCAGGCCCGGGCACCGAGGCCCGGGCACCGAGGCCCGGGCACCGAGGCCCGGGCACCGAGGCCCGGGCACCGAGGACGCACACCACCCAGGCCAAGGCCTGACAGGGCCAGAGGACCCGAGCCCCACCAGGCAGACACCAGGCCGAGCCGACACACGCCCAAGCACCCAGCCCCCGACACCAAGGGCCCCAAGCGCGCCGGCAGGCAAGGGCACACCCCACTAGGGGCGCGATGCCAAGCACCCCCAGTTGTATCAAAGAGGGGGCAGTCCGAGTCTCGGCCTAACAAATACCCATTCATACACAGACACAATCACACAGTCCCAGCCTCATTCTCACACTCACTCACTCAAAGACATACGATAATGATACATTTCATTCTTATTCCCGATACGCACTCTATACCCCCCAGGTCCAAGACGTGTACCCGCCCTCTACAGGGGGCAGCCCATGCCCAAACCCAGGAGGTAAACCCATTCATTCTCGAGCGGAGAGGAGCCAATATCCCACACCCGGCCCAGGCCACGCCCAGCCGACAGGACACCCCCCGGCACGAAGAGATCACGCCACCGACCACCCCCACACACCACCAACAACCAAGCACGCGCCCCCAGCCAACCGCCCGCCAGGCCCCGGCAGCCACCCCGGCCAGCGGGCCAACCATGGCACCCAAGAGCCAAGCTCAGGGGGTCCAAACAACCCCAGGGAGAGCACAGCGCCAGCACCGCCCACGGCAATCCCCCAGACCCCGAACCCCTACATAGTCCTGGTCAACACCCGATGGCCTGCCCTTCTCCCGGACCCCACCCCCGGAATGGCAGTTAGGGAACTAGGGGGGTGAGGAAAAAAAAAAAAAAAGAATAAGACCCCGACACATACACACCCGCCCCTAGATGTGCTGTTGATGTGTGTTGTTGTATAGTGCCATTAAAAAGGAAAGAAGAAGGAGCAAAGGCTGGCATGATGCCAGTTTCCCCTCCACCCCAACTCTATCCAAACGCTAGTGTCTAAATGCAACCATTGTAAGTGAGCACAGGCACAGGGGGTGAGAGTAAAGTCATCCCACCACCCATAGCCATGTGCCCACCTCAAGCTCCTATATGTGAATGTCATGAGGATGTTATGAATGAATGTCTAAGGTGTACAATAAAATTGAGTCCCAGGTGGCTATGGTCAACAAAGATGTAAAATTTTTGCAACACACCCGAGCCCAAACAACCCTAAATGTGTGGAATTGAAATGAAGAGGGTGGAGGTGCATGGTGAAGGATGGGGAGAAATATAACTGTGAGAGCAAATGCTCCCACAGGGAGTCAACTCCCCCACTGACCCAACAGCCAGCCCCCCCAGTCCCCTAAGGTCCACCCAGGGATTGAGGCCAAGACACCTCTCCATCTGGACCGACCGCCAGGCCCGCTGAGCTCCAGACCAGAGAGGGACAGAGCCCCGAGGGCCGCCAGAAGCAGTACCAGCAGCCCACACACCCGAGGGCTGCCAGGACCCCCACAAACCGCAATCAGCCCGCCACCAGATGAAGCCAAACCCCACCAGGACGACCCGGCCAAGAGCGCCCGCCCAACCGCCGACAGAGCCAGGAAGCACCGGGAGCGAGCCCCCACCACAGGAAAGGGGCCAGCCAGTCGGCCATGCACAGTCCCGGGCCGCCCACAAGGACATCCACCCCATCCCCACCCCAGAAGAAATGCTACACCCACCCCTCATTCGGACATCTCTCAAAACACATAGCACACTAGACACCTAGGCTGGGTCAAACTACCCCCTCTTAGGGGCCACTGGTCACATCCCCAAACACCCAATCCCCCAGCCCATGAATAGCTATAAGCTATTTAGCTATAAGCTAAAGTTAACAACAACAAAAAAGTAGCCAAACCAAAAATAAATTGTCATATGCACTGAACAATGTTGAGAACATTTCTGAAGAATTTAAAGAGTTTTGAATGTTTTTATATGAAGATCTTTTGTAAAAACAACAAAAAAGTAAAGAAGTATAAATGTATAAAATACTATAATAGAGAGCAGTAATTTAGAGGATATTGTTGATGATTTTACAACTTCAATGCAAACTTCACTTGATAAAACCATTGAGCTCTCTGAATTCCTTACATAGAGAACTTTACTAATTGGCTTTTCGATGTTTGTGCATGTTGCCCCGAGACAACTTTGTTGTGATATCGTGCTACATAAATAAACTGAATTGAATTGTTAAAAATAATAACTTCATCCAAACCATCCACATGCCTGCTAGATCCCATCCCAACCAGACTGTTTAAAGAGGTATTCCCCCTAATTAATGTCCACATTTTGGATCTACTTAATTTGTCTATAATGAATGGTTATGTACCACAGAGCTTTAAGGTTGCTGTAATTAAACCTTTACTTAAGAAGTCTGACCTTGATTCAGAAATTCTGGCCAACTATAGACCTATATCTAATCTAACTTTCATCTAAAAAATTCTAGAGAAAATAGTTGCAGGTCAGTTTCATGAACATCTACAAAGAAATAATCTGTTTGAAGAGTTTCAGTCAGGGTTTAGAGCTCATCATAGCACAGAAACAGCACTAGTAAAAGTAACTAATTATATTCTCATGGCCTCAGACAATGGACTTGTGTCTCTACTGGTCCTGTTAGACCTCAGTGCTGCATTTGATACAGTTGATCACAATATTTTACTACAGAGGCTTGAATATGATATTGGGATTACAGGAACGGCTCTAAAGTGGTTCAAATCATATCTATCTGATAGATTCCAGTTTGTAAATGTAAATTATTAATCTTCTTACACCAAAGTTAGCCATGGAGTCCCTCAGGGTTCAGTGCTTGGAACAATACTCTTCACTTTATATATGCTTCCATTAGGTAAAGTTATTAAACTGCATATGATATATTTTCATTGTTATGATTATGATGATGTTTTTGTGTGAACCTTTATATCTGTTGCTGCTGTTACACTTGAATTTCCCATCCGTGGGACAATAAAGGCTGATTCTATTCTATTCTATTCTATTCTATTCTATTCTATTCTATTCTATTCTATTCTATTCTATTCTATTCTATTCTATTCTATTCTATGGTACACAGTTATATTTATCCATGAAACCCAATGAATCCAATCAGTTACACAAGTTACAAGCATGTCTTGAAGACATAAAAACTTGTATGACCCTAAATTTTCTGTTTTCAAACTCAGATAAGACTGACGTTGTGGTTGTTTGACCTGAGCAGTTTAGGAATACATGTTGCAGTCTTTCACTTTCTCTGGATGACATTAATTTGGCCTCCAGTTCCAAAGTTAAATACCTTGGTGTTATTTTTGATCAGGACATGTCTTTTAACCCCCATATTAAAAAAGTTAGCCAGCCTGCTTTCTTCCACCTGCGTGATATCACTAAAATTAGAAACATCTGATCTAAAAATGATGCAGAAAAACTGGTCCATGCATTTGTCACGTCTAGACTGGACTATTGCAGATGTTTACTATCTGGGTGTCCAAATACTTCTTTAAATTGAATTGATCCAAAATGATGTTGCTAGAGTCTTAACCAGAGTTAGTAGGAGAGATCATATCTCTCCAGTTTTAGTTTCTCTCCATTGGCTCCCTGTCAAATCCAGAATAGAATTCAAAATCTTACTTCTAACCTACAAAGCTCTCAACAACCTGGCTCCATCTTATATTACAGATCTTATTCTTCCATATTTTCCTAACAGAGCACTTTGGTCTTAGACTGCAGGTTTACTTGTGTTTCCTAGAGTTTCCAAAAGTAGAATGGGAGGAAGATCTTTCAGTTCTCAGGCTCCTCTCTTGTGGAACAACTTCCAGTATCTGTCCATGAGGCTGACACATTATCCAGTTTTAGGACTGGGCTTAAGTCTTTCCTTTTTGATAAATCCTATAGTTAGGGTCGGCTTGGGTTTCCTGAATTGCCCCTTAGTTATGCTGCTATAGACTTAGACTGCTGGAGGACAAATTGACCACATTTCCTCACTCTGCTGCTGTCTTTACTGGCTCTACTCTACCTGTTTGTATTTGTAATTATTTATATTCTTAACATGTTTTTTTTGTCGTTCTTCCAATAGAGGGTACACCTGCACCTGCATTCTGTGTTTGTCTGTCTCTCCTCCCTGTCCTCTCAACCAGCCGGTCAAAGCAGATGGCCGCTTGTCCTGAGCCTGGTTCTGCTGGAGGTTTCTTCTTTTAAAAGAGAGTTTTTTCTTTCCACTGTTGCCACTTTGCTTGTTCAGGATGGGAGACTGTGATGAAGTGAAGATTCATTGCAATCTGCTGCTTCCGTAGATTGATAACTTTACTAATTGGTTTTGTTAATGTAGATGAATGTTTCTGGACAGTGCCCCAAGATGTCTTCTGTTGCGACTTAGAACTATATAATTAAAATGAATCTATTTGAATTAAAAGTCATAACACATTATTCACAATTGAGCCAAATATTTTCATAAATGAAGGGTAAAACAGCACAAAGTATGTAGGAAGTAGTTTGATTGCTAAAAATGTACTAAAGGAACTATAAACAGAAAAACAAAAATCTGAATGCTGAGTCAGTTTTTACACAATAAGATGGAAATATGATAAACTAACGATGTTGACAGAGCCAACAGGACAGGCTCCTCTTCGCTGCTGTGTGTCCCTTTGTTGTGTGTGTGGTCCGATACATTTACACATGAATCAGTCTTAGCACAGAAATTATGGTCAGACATCAGAACTGTCAGATTAGAGCAGAACAAAAAGGTTTTCTCTGGTTGTTTAACAGTAAGTTGCATGCAGGAACTACCGTGTAGCTTTTTTCAAGGAAACAAAGTTATTTTTGCAGTAGGATAATTTGGATGTCTTTCTTAGGAATAAAGCATAGTTATAAAGTAAGAACTGTGTTTAAAACAGATATTATCTTGTGGTAATTTTTAATTTAATTTCTTACATTTACTTCCACAAACCTAAACTAAGTGAAATTGGAAAGTTGTGATAAACGTCCTTGTTCTGTGATTTCTCGTTTTTCAGTTATTACTTATCGGATTGATGTTTGTGTGCGAAGCTCAACCTGCTCTATTCTTCTGTTTGTGTAATAAGTTAGCATGGCATGACATCTAAAGTCGCATGGCCTGAGATGATGTCATCTTGGATTGTGTGTTATGAGTCTAAATTTTGCTGTCAAATTGAAGATCTCATATGGTGGGAAACTGAAACATGCTAACTTGCTTTAATGTTCAAAAAACACATTATTTTTGTCATATTGTACATCGTCTGCTGTCACTTCTCACTCACTGTAATCTTCTAGAATTGTTTGCTGGTTTAGCAACAAACATGAATCACTTTAGTCTGAAACGTGCTTTTTTTCTTAAAGAGAACAGTCCAGTCAACTTTGAAGCATCGGATAGTAATATCCTGATGCATGCTCAATAATCCAGATAAAAAAATCTAAAAAAGTTAAATCTGGTCCTCTGGACATTCAAAAAAACAAAACAAAGTAAAACAACAACAAAAAAAATGTAGAAACGTTTCGTCTCTCATCCGAGAGACTTCCTCAGTCTGAGGTGCTGTTTTCAGCTCAGTCTC
This sequence comes from Nematolebias whitei, assembly GCF_014905685.2. Lineage (NCBI taxonomy): Eukaryota > Metazoa > Chordata > Actinopteri > Cyprinodontiformes > Rivulidae > Nematolebias > Nematolebias whitei. Next base: position 4,645,897 of record NC_056515.1, on the reverse strand, counting down.
TTAAATAGCACCTTCTCAGAGTGGATCAACCAGTTTGCTGCTGTCAACCAGAACCAGCTGATCACATGGTCAAGAAGGACCATCAGCCTAACAATGGATCATTAGCACCTGATGGCTGTTTACTATTCACAGAGGGCTGAGTGATACTAGCAATAACAGCACTGTAAGAGGGGGACAGTTGAACCCGGAGGCCTCCACCCCTGTTTAATGATGGACGATTTCTTTTCCCAAAGATGGCCTCCTTTACTCCTCTCTCAAACCATCGTTCCAGGATGTGAACATCTTCATCCCTGAAAGAGTGACCGCTGGCCTGGAGATGAGTGTAGACCTCAGAGTCCTGGCCTGATGATGTTGATCTTCTGTGCTGGGCCATCCTTTTGGCCAGTGGCTGTTTTGTTTCCCTGATGTAAGACTGATCACCCTCCTGACACTGAACAGCATACACAATATAACTCTGTTTGTGCCGGGGGACTGGATCTTTGGGATGAACCAGTCTTTGCCGTAATGTATTTTGTGGTTTAAAAGCCACTGGGACGTTATATTTAGAAAATAAACGTCTCAGTTTCTCTGATACCCCCTCAACATAAAAAATGTCAGGTTGGCTTTCTTGGACTGTGAGGTCTCAGTCTCTGATAGAGGACATT
>NC_056515.1:4602691-4630253 GCF_014905685.2 Nematolebias whitei | reverse complement strand
TTTCAGCCTACCTTAAAGGCATGCACTCATTCACTCACACTTTACACTTGGGGCTCAGATGACTAAACAAGCAGATATTAAATTATAAAAATTCAAAAGTTATTTTACATTTTACTTTGGTGTGTAATTCTTAAAAAAATCTGGTTTGTTCATTACTAAAGTTGTGTTACCTTCGTAGCTTCTGCAGGCCTTTTAATAATAATTAAAAAAAACACACAAAAATGGCTATAACTCAGTTTGACAGATTTTAAATAAAAACTCAGTGCGGTTGTTGGTGAGAGTCCTTCGCAACACACAGTTTCAGTAATGCACATTGCACAAGATCCTTGCTTAAAAGTTCAACAAAAACATTTGAACTGAGACCTGTTTGTGTGTTAGTAAATGTTCCTACGAACAACTGAGAATGCTTCTGTGAAACTCAAAGTTATTATTGGATGTACCGCGCCAACTGTTCGGAGTCACTTTATTTAATTCAAGATGTCCACCACAGCTAAACGACATTAGCTGACACAAAAATAGCTCAGACTCGATTAATTTTACAGATAGTGAGTTGAAACATGGTGTAGTAGTAGCTGAGACTCTTTCTTCAATTATATTCTGAGGACTAACAGATTTTTATTATTGTATGTGATCACACAAAACGTCATGTTCAAGGTTGGACCAAAATGGCTATAACTTATCACATCTGTTCACAAGGCGGTTGTAGTCTAGAACCTTAACATGATGAGCATTTTTTACAATGAATTTTAGGCTTCTTTTTCAGTACAGAGCCAGAAAGTTAAATTAAGCATATGTACGTAATTAACATGCTTTAGTTGAATATGTTTTGCAGTTTAACTAACTATAAAGCTTGATTGCACTCTTTATTAAAGCAAATATATTTTATATACGGGTATTTACTTGGTGTTCTGTTGCTCTTCAGTGACTAAATAGCGATTATAGACTCTAAGCAACATGTTTCAATCTGATGTGTGGCTCTCTCTTGTGGTGAAATAGTGGTACATTTTTTGTTTATTTCAGCAGCTTTTTTAATTCTATTCTATTCATAAAAGTTTTATAAAGATGAGTCAGAACTGACTGTCTCATGTAAAACTAACTCTTTGCACTGAGAAATAAAAACATTTGCGCACATTTTTATTCTGTTTAAATCCTGAGTGAACATGACTAACATGATTTGCCAGAAATCTCCAGATTAGTTTGTCAAATTTGAATTCAGTATTTACACATCAGTTTATTTCAGTCCTTTAAAACATATGTTGCTTAGTGGGTTGTACATATTTCAAGTAAACATTCTGGTCAGAATTTCTAAAATTATACAAAGTTAAAGTCATTTATGTTCTTGCTAAGTTCTGCGAGCTGGGCCAGCCTTATTAAATTGGGGTTGACAGGCAAAACTATCATTCCCCACTTTTCTCACTTTCACGGGCAGGAGGTGAAGATTTAATCTCACTCTTTAACTTAAACATGAACAAGTTTAAAGTGGAGACGTAAACAATTTTGAAGGTTGCCGATGCAGCTGCTGCCCAAAGATTCAAGACAAACCTTGTTTTATAATTCCTGCCTTTTCTGAGGAGCAGGGGAAGGAGGAGAAACCCACAGTAACACTCTTCATGACAGACAGAAACGCTCACTAGAAACTGAGCCTCAAAAATCTTTACCAGTGCAAAAGCTGAGTTTTATACAAAAACATGAACAGAGTGGCAACAAATTCTGGTGGGTGTGTAAGATGTAATGTTACTACAGTGTTTTATACAGTATATATGAGATGTATTTTATTCTCCTCCAATATTGTCATTTTTACTTTCCATCTCAGTATGGTCTTTTTCCCATTTTAATATTTTTGGAGCTTAGAGACAATTAAAAGATTACAGTAAAAATCACAGTCATTTAAATATAAGTCTTTGAAAATTGCCTCCAAGGTTGACTGAAAAGTCTGAAAATGTCCACACTTCTCTGAAAGTTTTTATAACCAGGTATTTTCTTCTGTTTCCCATCCACACACAAAGTTTAGTGATAAAACTAGATTAGTCTCGCTTTATCCTTATCCTGCTATATTATAATTTTATTTATGTTTTAGTGTTCTCAAAGACTAAAAAGAAAAAAGTTTCAGGACAAACTTTAGCTAATAATAATAATAATGTGCATTTTTTGTGTTTTATTTGTTCTAGTGGCCATCTAGTGGTACTGCATGAGTATTTCAAATGTTTGGACAAAGACAAAATATAAAGAGAGTAAAACAATCCAGATTAGTGTAGAGAAGGCCTTTGAGTTTGGAAAAGTCTGACATTTTAAATAAGGTACTGTGGAGGAACCCTATAATCTCATGTTAGGATACATCTTTAAAGCACACTCACTAATATCAGGACAGTATCTTTCTTGAACAAACACAAGTCCATGCTCAATAATCCAGGTATACAATCCAACAATTTTCAGTCAGTCTCTCGTGAACAGTTTTTTTCGTTTAAATAGAAAGTATATAATATTTGTTTTTATTTTGTTTGATTATGTTTTTTTTCTCCTCTCTAGGAGTACCATAGAAGAAGTCTATGCCAGGTCAATGACCAAACTTGCCAAAGCAGCTGGCAACTTTTCTCAGCTCGGGTGAGTCGAGACATTTTCAAGAAGAAAAGAACATAAATGTGACTATTATTACAATTTGTACGTGCGGTCCTGTCTTACAGGACGTTTGCTCCAGTGTGGGATGTGTTCAAGAGCTCCACGGAGAAGCTAGCTGGGTGTCACTTAGAGCTCGTGAGGAAACTGCAGGAACTTATAAAAGAAGTACAGAAGTATGTGGAAGAGCAGGCCAAAGCACACAAAAAAGTAAGAAGTTGTACGTTTAGATGAATGGGGAAAAATGAGCTGTTTAAAAGCATTGTTAAAAATAATTTAACCAGCAAAAAAATCTATTAGAGCAAGTGTTGATTTAAGGTAATAATATTATTGATAATACGTGCATGACTGTATATACACATCACATAGTTAAAGTACACACTAAACCTCTTGACTCTCACATTTTTTCTTAAATATAGTTTTACAGTATTTACAATACCTCCATTATTTCTGACCAAAAAAAAATCACATTGTTATTTTTGTATTTTATTTTTGCCAAAGCGTTTATTATTGCATTCTCTGGGATATATTCTCTGAATATGAAGCTTCTTTCCCTGCACAGTTCATACATTTTGCTGTTTTCTTTGGCATGTGCTTTCATTTGAAAATGTGTGACCACCTTTGTGAACTACTTTCCTTCTGAAATGTTGGCTGTAATCCAGAGCAGCACAACACACTGTGGCTTCGTATCAACAAGGGATTGTACATTTTTTGCAGACACTAATCAGGATTTCATGCATTGTCTAAATCACAAGACTATTACAGAGAGAGACACATGCTTCAAGCTGGGCTGCCAGCCAGATAGCATCTCTTTATGCTGATGCATTTCGCTCACATTTAAATGAGAGAGTACATGCATACATTTGAGGAAAACCCATATATGTTTATGTAGATTGCTGTTTCCTACAAAAATTGCTTAATTCTCAATTATTGTTGCTGGTCCAACATAAGGTCCAGCCCCTTATTCCACTCTGAAGTTGCCCATGGTGAAAGGCGTCGAGCTGGTGTGGATCTTAGTGTGAAAGCACACGCACTTTTTGCCCCGCTCCCCTCAGGAAGGAGGTTGAGGAGCATTAAGTGTAGAACCACTAGACTGAGGAACAGCTTCTACCCTGAGGCTGTTAGACTCATGAATCTCTAACCAGAATAATCACTGTGAAAAACCACATCATGTTGCTGCTGATCTGTTTCATGTTGCTGCTGATCTGTTTCATGTTGCTGTGTTCATTCGTGCTCATCTGCTCACACAGCACATGTCCGTGCTGCTTTTCGGCGTATTATTTTTATGCTATTGGAGCTTAGCGTATTTTTAGTTGATGTTTTTCTTAGTTCATATCTTAGATCTTATTACTGTTTTTCTTTTACATTTTATTGTTGGATATAACTGGGACCCTGTGTACATAATTTTGTTCCACCACATGTACCTAGGGCTGGACGATATGGTCAAAACTTTTATCACAATATATTTCTTAATTTCGGTCAATAACGATATAATTCGATATCCATATAAACAATATAAAAGCCTCAGAAAAACTGTACAAATAAATTAATGTTCACCTTTTATTTTGTATTTAGCCTTCAAACAAAATTGAAATCACCATCGAATAAACATAAAACTCTCAACTTTGTCAATATTAATAGTTTTAACTTTAAGTTAAAAAACAACATAACCTAACAACCCATGCAGCAAACCATGGTTTCTCTTGATACAGCTGGGGGTGTTGTTTCAGGGACATGTTGGCTCAAACTTTATTGTTTCATCTTGTGACTCTCAGAATATTCTATCAAGTGGAAACTCTTCAGATGGAACAAGTCAGATGTGTTCCCACCGCTGTCACATTTTGCAGCACACAAGGGTGGCTGTGGCTGAGTGGTTAGGGCAGTCGTCCTCCAATGCAAGAGTTGGGGGTTTGAATCCACCAGCAGTCACATGTTGAAGTGTCCCTGGGCAAGACACTGAGCCCCTCATAGCCTCTGATGTGTGTCCCATCAGTGTATGAATGTGATATAAAAGAACTGATTAGTCTCTTGAGTGCTGTATGAATGGGTAAATGAGGCGCAGATTGTGTTGTAAAGAGCTTTGAGTATCTTGATAAGAGAGAAAGGTGCTATATAAGTACAGTCCATTTACCATTTACCATTCACACTGTGAAACCTGCAGTTTATCGGATCTTAGAAAGCCGAACCACTTCCACACCGCCAAATTAGCCTTTCCTCTCTTATCACTTATGTCATCTGCTTTCTCTTCACTTTTGAAAGCTTGTTCAGTCACATTCTGACGGTCATGGGCACTCATTCTGATGCGAAAACTTAACGCGCGTTATAGATTAGCCTAGACTAGCCTACTACCACTAACGCCTTCTGGACTCTAGCTCTGCGTAACATCTACATCACCACGCACTTACGTAGTTGTGGCGCACCTTTTTCTGTCTGGGTTGAAACTGAAGCAGCCGCTTCAACCCGAACAGAAAAAGAAATGAGTCAGTGAAATGCTGTAATCATATTGAAATATCGAAAATGTGATAAAAAAAACCTCATATCACATTATTGAATAAAAGTATATTGCAACATATATCGATATTGAATTATTGTCCAGCCCTACATGTACCACATGCGATTCAAATGACAAATAAAGAAACTCTGACTCTCTGATCTACTCATAGCCCCTGGACTTGGTGCCTGTGTGCTGGAGTTTTCCCCGGTAGATGAGAAGGTAGCTTCCCTGCGCCTTCGGGTTGGGGGACATGCTCGGACAATTGTTTGTGCCTATGCGCCAAATGGCACTTCAGAGTATCCTGCCTTCTTGGAGTCCTTGATGGGGGTGCTGGAAGGTGCGCCAGTTGGGGGACTCCTTTATTCTGCTAGGGGACTTCAATGCCCACGTAGGTAACAACAGTGTGATCTGGAGGGGCATGATTGGGAGGAACGACCTCTCTGATCAGAACCCAAGCAGTGTTCTGTTGTTGGACTTCTGTGCTAGTCATAGTTTGTCCATCACAAACACCATGTTCAAACATAAGGAGGTCCATAAATGCACTTGGCACCATGACGCCCTAGGTTGTAGATCAATGATTGACTTTGTAGTCATGTCATCTGATTTGCAGCCATTTCTTTTGGACATTCGGGTGAAGAGAGGCGCTGAGCTGTCAACTGATCACCACCTGGTAGTGAGTTAGATCAGATGGCGGGGGAAGATGCCGGACAGACCCAGTAATTCAATTCAATTCAGTTTATTTATATAGCGCCAAATCACAACAAAGTTGTCTCAGGGCACTTTACAGGAACATTCACATACATAAAAGCCAATTAGTAAAGTTCTCTATCTAAGGAATCCAGCAGACAAGTTGAATCTTGGCTTCGTTGCAGTCTCCCATCCTGAGCAAGCACAGTGGCAACAGTGGAAAGAAAAACTCCCTTTTAACAGGAAGAAACCTCCAGCAGAACCAGGCTCAGGACAAGCAGCCATCTGCTTTGACCAGCTGGTTGAGAGGACAGGAAGGAGAGACAGACGAACATAGAATGGTAGGTCCAGGTATAGGTCCAGGTGTATCTGAAAGACAAAAAAACACGTTAAGGATAGAAAAAATAATTACAAATACAAAACAGGTTGAGCAGAGTAAGTAAAGACAGTAGCAGAGTGAAAAGTGTGGTCAGTTTGTCCTCTAGCAGTCTAAGCCTATAGCAGCATAACTAAGGGACAGCTCAGGAAACCCAAGCCGACCCTAACTATAGTTAGTAGAAGAGATCATATTTCTCCAGTTTTAGCTTCTCTCCACTGGCTCCCTGTCAAATCCAGAATAGAATTCAAAATCGTACTTCTAACCTACAAAGCTCTCAACAACCTAGCTCCATCTTATATTACAGATCTTATTGTTCCATATTTTCCTAACAGAGCACTTTGGTCTTAGACTGCAGGTTTACTTGGGGTTCCTAAAATTTACAAAAACAGAATGGGAGGCAGATCTTTCAGTTATCAGGCTCCTCTCTTGTGGAACCAACTTCCAATCTCTGTCCGTGAGGCTGTCACATTATCCAGTTTTAAAACTAGGCTTAAGACTTTCCTTTTTGCTAAATCCTCCAGTTAAGACTCTGGCAGCAGCATTTTGGATCAAATGAAGATGTTTTAAAGAAGTATTTGGACATCCAGATAATAAACCATTGCAATAGTCCAGTCTAGACGTGACAAATGCATGGACCAGTTGTTCTGCATCATTTTTAGATAAGATGTTTCTAATTTTGTGATATTACGCAGGTGGAAGAAGGTAGTTCTAGTAACTCTTTTAATGTGGGGGATAAAAGACACGTCCTGATCAAAAATAACACCAAGATTTTTAACATTACAGCTGGAGGACAGATTAATGCTATCTAAGGAGGGAGAAAGACTGAAAAATTCATTCCTAAGGTGCTCAGGTCCAAAAAACAAAATCTCAGTCTTGTCTGTGTTCAAAAGGAGAAAATTAAGGGTCATCCAGGTTTTTATGTCTTTAAGACATGCTTGTAGTCCATGTTGCTGATTGGATTCATTGGGTTTCCTGGACAAATATAATTGTGTGTCATCAGCATAACAATGAAAATTTATTTCTTGCAGTTTAATAACTTTACCTAATGGAAGCATATATAAAGTAAAGAGTATTGGCCCAAGCACTGAGCCCTGAGGAACTCCATGACTAATTTTGGTGTATGAAGAATATTTATTATTTACATTTACAAACTGGAATCTATCAGATAAATATGATTTAAACCATTTTAGAGCCGTTCCTCTAATCCCAATATCATCTTCAAGCCTCTGTAGTAAAATATTGTGATCAACTGTATCAAATGCAGCACTGAGGTCTAACAGGACCAGTAGAGACACAAGTCCATTGTCTGAGGCCATGAGAAAATCATTTGTTCCTTTTATTAGTGCTGTTTCTGTGCTATGATGAGCTCTAAACCCTGACTGAAACTCTTCAAACAGATTATTTCTTTGTAGATGTTCACGCAACTGACCTGTAACTATTTTCTCTAGAATTTTTGAGATGAAAGGTAAATTAGAAATAGGTCTATAGTTGGCCAGAAATTCTAAATCAAGGTCAGACTTCTTAAGTAAAGGTTTAATCAATCAATCAACCTTTATTTATACAGGTAAATCCCATTGAGCCTCGAGGACTCATTTACAAGAGAGACCTGATTTCAACAAAGAAAGATGACAACAATGGACAACAGCAACAACAATAAGCAGTTATAAAAACTCATACTACAGTTTTTTTTTTTTTTTTTTTTTTTTTTTTTTAACAAATAGGATGGCTAAAAGGAAAAAGGTAACAAAACCAAAAAAACTACTAGATTCCGAGACAAATGTATAAAACTAAAAACAGGAACATGTCTGCATTGGTCCCTGCCAGGAGTCCAACAGATTCTTAAAGCCACTTAGAGAGGTCAAGGTCGAGAGCTTCAAATCTTTTTGTAAGATATTCCAGGAAACAGGAGCGGAGTAGGAGAAGGCCCTTTTGCCTAGTTCAGTCCTCACTGAGGGAACACTGCAGGTAATAATGTCCTGAGAGCGCACTCCGTAGCTGCACTCACGCAGAGACATGTAGGAGGAGATGTATGAAGGCAGCAGACCAAGAAGTGATTTAAAGATGAAAATGTACCAGTGAGAGAGTCTGCGTGAAGTTAATGATGTCCAGTTAACCAGTGAATACAGGGTGCAGTGGTGGGTACGATAATCACAGCCAGTTATGAATCTTAGTGCACCATGATAGACAGCATCCAACATCTGCAGGGTTCTTGTAGGAGCGTTCATGTAAATAATATCACCAAAATCAATTGAGGGAAGGAAAGTCACAGATACAAGGCGTTTTCTAGCATTCAGGGTTAGACAGGATCTGTTTCTGAAAAAGAAACCCAGTTTAACTTTCAGTTTCTTTACCAAGTTTTCCACATGGAGCTTAAAAGAAAGATGTGAGTCGACCAAGATACCCAAATATTTATAGGAATCAACAAACTCAATGGGGACACCATTTGAGGATAAAATCGGAGGAAGAACTGCTGGGACCAACTTCCTATTTGAAAAAAGCATCCCTTTGGTTTTTTCGGCATTTAGGACAAGTTTGAGGTGAAACAAATCAGTCTGGATGTAGTTAAATGCAGATTTCAGAAGCTGGAAAGCCTTAGCAACTGTTTTAGCTCGACAATAAACAACTGTGTCATCAGCATAGAAATGTATGGATGCATTAGGGATGTTTTTACCTACATTATGTATGTAGATTGTAAAGAGGGTGGGTCCTAAGACTGAGCCTTGTGGTACACCATTGTTGACTGTTAAATAACTGGAGGAAGTACCATTATGTTGAACACATTGCCTCCGGTCTGAAAGATAGTTAGAGAACCAACCAATGGTGTGATCTGAGAAACCGATTTCAGAGAGTTTATGACACAAGATGTTCTGATCCACAGTGTCAAAAGCTTTAGACAGGTCTAAGAAAAGTGCAGCACAATAATCCTTAGCATCCAGTGCTTCAACAACGTCATTAAGAACCTTCAGTGAAGCAGTGGTTGTGCTGTGTTGTTTCCTGAAACCAGATTGATGTGGAGGTAAGATGTTAAATGAGTCCAGGTAATTTTTGATTTGAGAGTTTATCAGTTTTTCTAGAACCTTGGCTAAAATGCAGAGTTTAGAGATTGGTCGATAGTTGTTCAGTGAGGTGGGGTCTCCTCCCTTCAGCAAAGGAAGAACAAAGGCTGTTTTCCAAGTGTCTGGGATGGAGTTTTGTCTTATGGAGAGATTGAAGATGTGGGTCACAGGGACTGTGATGATATGAGCAGCCAGCCTTAAGAAATAAGGTGGAAGTTCATCTGGACCTGCAGATTTTTTAGGATCAAGATCTTTTAACAGTTTATTGACCTCACTGACTGAGAATGGAGAAAAAGAGAAGGTGTGATTAACTGAGGATTGACTTGTAGGAGGGATTTGATTTGTAGAAGTTTGGTTATTAAGTGAAGTGGCTGATTTTCCATTAGTTACTGTGTCAAATAAAGAACCAGAAGCAACAAAATGTTTGTTGAGACAGTTCAGGATCTCGTGCTTATTTGACACAGGAGCAGAGTTAACGAGAAGTTGTGATGGGAGGTCAGATGATTGGGGGGTGCCTGAGAGAGATTTAATTGTTTTCCAGAATCTGTTAGGGTCATTTAGATTTTTGGAAGTCTGAGATAAGAAATAGTTTCGTTTTGCTGCTTTGACAGCAGTTGTACATTTATTCCTCATCTGTCGAAAACTCAACCAATCAGTGTCTGAGTCAGATTTTCTCGCTGCGGCCCAAAGATGATCTCTCCTGTGCAGGAGGTCAGCTAGCTCTGGAGTAAACCAGGGGCTGTCTCGTCCCTTTATTCTGAACTGACGAAAAGGAGCATGTAAGTTCAGGAAATAAATGAAATTATTATGGAAATAGTTCCAAGCAGAGTTCACGTCATCAGTTAACAGAATACGATGCCAGTCAAAGTGAGACAGATCCCAGAGGAATGACTGTTCACAGAAATGTTTCAGATCCCTTTTTTTAATTAATCTGGGCTTAGAAGGTGGAAGTTTACTATTTCTTAAAGCCGCTGTCACACAATGATCACTCAAAAGATCAGCGAATACACCTGTACCAGGGAATTTGTGAGGCATATTAGTTAGAAACAGGTCTAAGATGGAGGAATTGTCAGGATGGCTTTTATTTAATCTGGTGGGGGAGTCGATCAGTTGGGTTAAATTAAAAGACAAGCAACATTCCTTGAATTTGTCACAGAGGGGGGTCGACTTACACCAATCAATGTTGAGATCTCCTGCCAAAAAGATCTCTGTGAATTTTAAATTACCAAGGAATTCCTTAATGGCATTTAATGCTTCAGGTGAAGCTGTGGGGGGGCGGTAGCAGCAGACTACAGTTAAAACCTGGCCTCCATTCAAGGTGATGTTTACAGATAAAACTTCAAACTGGTTTGGAATTGTTTTGAAAGTCACAAGACTTGAAACCAGAGTGTCTCTAATGTAAATAATGACTCCACCCCCCCTTTTCTGACGATCACAGCGGTAGATGTTAAATCCATTGATTGCCACGTCATTATTCATTACAGATTTGTTGAGCCAGGACTCAGAAATAAAGATAACATCAGCCCCAGAAGAACTGACCAGGATTTTCACAGCATCAAGTTTTTCAGAAGGCTACGAGCATTTACATGCAGAAAATGGAGCCCAGAGGCGTTTTTAAAGTCATTTGGTGTGCTGTAATTAGTGGGGGGTCCAGGATTAGGTTGAATTCCTGAGAGCAATAACAACATTATTATCAGACATTTTTTTGAGTTTTTTGTGACTGATGTGTAAATACAGGAGTTAACAGTGTGACAATTAGCCCCCATAATCGAACCATGAGAAACATTAATGAAGACGCGATCATTCAGAACCCAAAAACAGTGAAAGTTGCAGTGATGGACAGATTCAGGTGTATTAACAAGATTCAGTGACTCCAGATAATCTGAGAACTGAAAATAGTGACAGTAATATGAATGATGCAGAAAAGATTCAGACCATAAAATGTCACAGATCAAATGGGCAAACAAACCCGACGAGGTGGCCCAACTGCAGTTTGAGTCAGGCTGAGAGGGGCTCCGGCCCCCCTGTGAAGATGGATGGATGGATGGATGGATGCTCCCATGAGAAACAGAAGCTGGGTCCAGAATCAACAGGCCGAAACAGAAACAGAAAATTCGCAGCAAATAGCAGAGCGAGCTGTCAGAAAGTCCTCCTGAAGTGAAAGGCATGGTCCAAGTTCGTTTCAGGTCAACAGGGGCCAACAGCGTGATCCGGAATAAAATTAATTATTATCCAGGTGAGTTTGGATGGAGGCCTGCAGCAGCTCCGATACAAACTCCAAACTTCTCTCGAGCACCACGCAGCCCTGCTCCTCCACGCTGCTCCTCCACGCTGCTCCTCCGCTTCTCAGCACCCGACAGCACGGGGCACCCCTGGTGAAAAACGAGACTGACCGGAGAGGCTGAGGCTGAAGTCGGCAACTGGTCCGGTCCGGTTCTGCTCCAGTTCGGCTCCGGCGCTCCAAGCACGAGAGACGAAGAGGCTGAAGATATCCCTGGCCCGGTTTTGCTCCGGTCCGGCGGCCCAGTCCGGCGGCGCGGTTCTGCTCCGGTCCGGCAGCCCAGTCCGGCGGCGCGGTTCTGCTCCGGTCCGGCGGCCCAGTCCGGCGGCGCGGTTCTGCTCCGGTCCGGCAGCCCGGCGGCGCGGTTCTGCTCCGGTCCGGCAGCCCGGCGGCGCGGTTCTGCTCCGGTCCGGCGGCGCTTCAAAGCACCGGAGCGTCTCCTCCAGGTGAACACAACGACTCCACGGAGGTGGATCGTCCTTCAGTAAAAGTAACGGGCTGCTCACTGAAGCTGAGACCGGCTCTGTAGAAGACGAATTTCCCCACAGCCACCTCGATTCGGTTCTGGTCCAATTCGAGGGTCACAGGTACACTTCCCCCACACCTATGGAAACACCACGAGGGCCAGTCTAGCTGAAAACCAGCGAAATACCACCCAGCGATATTTGTCAGAACCAGGTAGAACCACAAAGTTCCAGATAAGAGTTTGTTGAGGTCCAGGGAGAGAGAGAAAAAATTACAGCAACCTTAAAGCTCTGTGGTACATAACCATCCATTAAAGACAAATTAAGTAGATCCAAAATGTGGACATTAATTAGGGGGAATACCTCTTTAAACAGTCTGGTTGGGATGGGATCTAGCAGACATGTGGATGGTTTGGATGAGGTTATTATTTTTGACAATTCAGAGCTCAACAGGACAAAAACTGTCCAAACATAAATCAGGCTCTAGTGAAATTTTTAAAGTTGTCTCATTTGACAGGGGACTAGAGATAGTAGAAGGAAGGATGGTTTGAATTTTCTCTCTAATTGAAATAATTTTATTTATAAAGAATCTCATGAAGTCATCACTACTTATAGTTGTAGGGGTACATGGTTCAACAGAAATGGGACTTTTAATTAGTCTAGCAATAGTACTAAACAGAAACCTAGGGTTATTTTTATTCTCCTAGACCCAAACATGTAGTGAGAGTTTGCTGGGAACACCTGGCAGAAGAACCCGTCAGAGAGATATTCAACTCACGCCTCCAGGAGAGCTTTAACCGCATCCCAGCTGAGGCGGGGGACATTGAGTCCGAGTGGGCCATGTTTCGTGACTCAACTGTTGAATTGGCTGCCTTGAGCTGTGGCCACAAGGTTGTTGGTGCTTCTTGCAGTGGTTTGCTTCCTGAAACTCAGTAGTGGACACCCCAGGTTAGAGAGGTTGTCCAGTTAATGAAGGAGCCCTCTCAGTCCTTTTTGGCTGGTGGGACTCCAGAGGCAGCTGAGGAGTACCGGAGGGCCAAGTGGTCCACAGCCTTGGCTGTTGCTGAGACAAAAGCTCAGATGTAGGAGGAGTTTGATATGGATATAGACTCTCGGTCGGCTCCGAGGAGATTCTGGCAAACCATCAGGCAGCTGAGGAGGAGAAAGCAGCACTTTACTAACACTGTGTTCAGTGAAGGTGGGGTGCTGTTGACCTCAACCAGTGATGTCGTTGGGAGGTAGAAGGAATACTTCTCGGACCTTCTCAATCCCACTGGCACTTCTTCTATGGAGGAAGCTGAGTCGGGGGACTTCAGTGATGGTCTGTCCATAACTGTGGCTGAGGTTACAGAGGTAGTTAAAAAAAACTATGCGGCAGCAGTGCTCCCGGGGTGGATGAGATTCACCCTGATTTCCTTAAGGCTCTGGATGTTGTGGGGCTGTCTTGGCTGACACGCCTTTGTAACATCACGTGTACATTGGGGACAGTGCCACTGGATTGGCAGACTGGGTTGGTGGTTCTCCTCTTCAAGAGGAACCGGAGGGTGTGCTCCAATTATCGGAGCATCACTCTCCCTAGCCTCCCTGGTAAGTAAGGGTTTGAACGACTACATAATTTTTAAACTCGACATTAACATAATAAAACTCGAGCAGAACTCGAGAAGTTGATGACGCCATAGGATTTCATGATGAAAAGATAAATAAAAAAATTAAACCGCAAAAAAACATAATTTATTATTTACAAAAAAAAAAGACCAACAAAATATTGGGAGCGTATATTATGCTCCTACCATTTATCATACTGCAAATAAGTCACAGAAAACCAAAACTATTAGTTATTATTTTTAAGCTGCATAAGTGAAAGAAATAACGTGCAGCTCATCAAAAACGAAACTAAAAACAGTGGGGTGGATGACCACCCGCCAGCTGTGGTGCGCATTAGGTTTAGTTTTAGAGAGTAATATGTTTATAGGTTTTTTTATAGGTTTAGAGATTAATATTTTTTTGCTTTTAGTTTGTGGAACAAGGTCAGAAGGAAGCTGGTTCTGGTTCGGTTGATTGGACCTGGTGTTACGCCATATTCTGTGACCTGCAACAGTGCATGCAACACCGCCCCCTATGGTCACAATATATGGTGGTCACAGAATGTGGTATAACACCGGTTCGCAACGAGCTCCATACAGTCAGGAAGTTGATTCATTTTCTGTTTCCTTACGGTAGTTGAGCCAGAAGATTCATCTTTAGTGAAATATTTCCATACTATTGATGCATTTCTACCTGTTTGCCAAGACTGGGCCTGCTCTACTCCATCCGTCTGCTTGGAGGAATCCATTTGGTAGCTTCTACTAGTAGCCCGGTTCGGATCACGTGACACAATGACGTCACTGCGAATACTCAATGTGAAATTTAAAATCTCCCATAGATGTCCTAGGAATCGACCTGTCAATTACTCGAGTAGTCTGTTAAAGCCCTACTGGTAAGGTCTATTCAGAGGTACTGGAGAAGCAAGTCAGATCATTGGTCGAACCTCAGATCCAGGGGGAACAATGTGGATTCCACCCTGGCCATGCAACACTGGACCAGCTCTTTACTCTCATTAGGGTCCTTGAGGGGTCATGGGAGTTTGCCCATCCAGTCTACATGTGTTTTGTGGACATAGAGAAGGCATTCGACCGTGTTCCTCAAGGTACTCTGTGGGGGGGTGCTCCGTGAGTATGGGATTGGGGGCTTGTTGTTACAGGCTGTTCGGTCCAGGAGTTTGGTTCGCATTGCCGGAAGTAAGTCGGACCCCTTCAGGGTGGGAGTTGGATTCCGCCAGGGCTGCCCATTGTCACTGATTCTGTTCATAACTTTTATGGACAGAATTTCTCTGTGCAGCCAGGGGGCAGAGAGATTCTGGTTTGGTGGCCTCAGGATTCCATCTCTGCTTTTTGCAGATGATGTGGTCCTGTTGGCATCATTGTGCCGTGATCTTCAGCTCTCACTGGAGCGGTTCACAGCCGAGTGTGAAGCGGCTGGGATGAGAATCAGCAATGCCAAATCTGAGGCCATGGTCCTCAACCGGAAAGGGATTGCTCTCTTCAGGTCGAGGGTGAGGTTCTGCCTTAAGTGGAGGAGTTCAAGTATCTTGGGGTTTTGTTCACTAGTGAGGGTGAATAATGGAGTGTGAGATTGAAAGACGGATTGGTGCAGCATCTGCAGTATTGCTGCCGCTGTACCGTTTGTTGTGGTGAAGAGAGAACTGAGCTGTAAGGCAAAACTCTCTGTTTACTGGTTACTCTACGTTCCTACCCTCACCTATGGTCACAAGCTCTGGGTAGTGACCAAAAGAATGAGATCGCGGATACAGGTAGTTGAAATGAGTTTCCTCCGCAGGGTAGCTGGACTCTCCCTTAGAGATAGGGTGAGAAGTTCAGTTATCAGGAGAGACTCATAGCGGTGCTCCTCTACATCGAGAGGAGCCAGTTGAGGCGGTTCGGGTATCTGGTAAGGATGCTCCCTGGGCGTCTCCCTAGAGGTGCTTCGGGCATGTCCGTAAGGGAGGAGACCCCATGGAAGACCCAGGACACGCTGGAGAGACTATGTCTCTCAGTTGGCCTGGGTACTCCTTGTAGTCCTCCCAGATGAGCTGGAAGAGGTGGTTGTGGAAAGAGATGTCTGGACCTCCCTACTCAAGCTACTGCCCCCGAGACCTGACTTCAGAACAAGCGGAAGATAATGAATGGACTTTGCTGTTAAGGCCCTAGCTTACTGGTCTCTGAGTAGTTGTCAGTATTCATGAGGGAGTCCCAAATGTCTTCAGAATGTCTCTTGACTTACGCAGAGTTCTCATCTTCCTTGCCTAAGTTTCAGAGGCATGAAGCTCCAATGTTTGTTTTGAACAAGTTTTTTTTCCCTCAAAATAGACACAAAGCTGTCGTAGGTGTCACCAGCTGATCTCAAAATCACTAAAGCTGTGTTTTAACATCTGTAGGGGATTCTGCTCTGACAAAAATCATCTGAGGTAAATGTCCAGGTCTAAAAAGTATGTTAATAATAAATAACAACTGTTACAAAACTGGTCCAAATCTGTCTTCACTTCTTTAAATGTACTGCTGCTGAATAAATAAATGTGGGCTTTGGTTGCCGAGTTGAGCTACAAAATGCAACAATAACTCTAATTAGTAATTCTAGTTTCTTTGGTTCCAGCAGTTGATTTGTATGTTGAAACGTCACATTTTGAACAACATACCATTAAAATAATGCAAATGTCATGATAATTTTCAATTTACAAAGAGCTGATTGAGAAGGAAAAAAGTTAATGTTTTCAATTGACTTCTGAGAAGTCAGGAAAGATGCTCTCCTTCCTTCAAAGTTTTGCACCGAGTCCTGATGCAGGACTGACTGAACTCTTATCACTGTCTACACTGGTGCACATACATTTGTTTCAGTCTGAGCTTCAAAACATGACAATGAGCCAAAACAATTTTTAATGCTAACAGAATTATAGTGCATGGCCAAGAATTCAGGTTTACAATCTGTGCACATTAAAATAGGACAAGATTTTCAAAAACGGACCTCTCAAAATGCAGGCACACAGGTTGCTGGTCAAACACCCAGAGTTTACTGAGACTGCAGCTGATAATTCACTTAGACATATTTTCTCACCACCTAGTCCCCATCAGACATTGTGAGATACCACCTATTGTTATTCTGCATGTTCCATGTTTCTGCATTGTTATTTACTAAAAAGAAACAAAACTAAAGGATTGCACACTGACCGATAAATTAAATGTACCGGTAATTGTAATTCATTGCACCATGTTTGCACTGTTTTACTTTAATTCTTAAAGCTGATACGAATGGCTGGAAAACTAGAACTGTGTTTTGATCAAAAGCAGATTATTTACATTTTTTGTAGCTGTTATTTAGCTTTAATTGCTTCCTTCTGTGCCGTGCTAAAGGTCTGTGCCTCGTGTGTGAATTAAACAAAAGAGCAAAAAGAGTATTTTAGCAGAGCCCATGTCTACACTCAACTTGAATCTGTTGTTTTTCCAAACTCGTATAATAAATGAGAGTGTTCCAGGACAAGTCCTGAGGGAATGATTGTTGGGCCCATGTAAACGAGTTGGTGAACCCGACTTGTACTTTCAGACAAAGGAAGAAGTGGCTCCAACTCTGGAAGCTGTGCAGAACATTCAGAGCATCTCTCAGGCTCTTCAGAAGTCCAAGGAGATCTACAACGCCAAAACTGTGGAGCAGGAGCGTCTCCGCAAAGAGGGGGCCACCCAGAGAGATGTGGACAAGGTGGGAGGTCACTCTTACACACACACACGCACACACACGCACACACACCCGCACACGCACACACACACACACGCACACAAACGCACACACACACACACACACACACACACACGCACACACACACACGCACACACGCGCGCGCACGCACACACGCACGCACACACACACACACACACACGCACACATGCACACACACATCATTATGGTAAAAAGGTATGATGAAGTGTTTCAAGGTTGGTGTCCACAGAATCTTTAACAATGGATGGTGATGATGAGATCAGTTTCTCTGCTGATCCAGGGAGATAGAAAGTTCAAGTTTAAGAATCTTTATTATCCCCGAGGGGCAGTTTGCTTCACAGTCAGTAGGTACACAAATCATCCATACTACACAAGACATTGAGACTAGGGGTGCACCAATAAATCGGCCGGCTGATTTTTCGGCCCCGATTCGATTTCCTTAACTTTGGGAAATTGGAAATCGGCCGATACTTGCATGAGAAACTGATTTTACCGATTTTTTTAGTTTTAACAACAATTGTCTGAACTTCATTTATATTTCAGAGCACTACCTCATGGCCAGTTAAAACAAGTTTGTATTGTTTCTAGGATATTGTTCAAGGGTATGTTTTACAATAAAATAATATTGGAAAATTGAAGGTGCATTGTGACCTTATAACACCTGACAGTGGTGATTATAAAACTAAATCAGAATCGACAGGTCAGACATTTTAGAGATGGGTGATCGGCCAGAAAACTGTGATCGGTGCACCCCCAATTGAGACATTAGAAAACAGTGCAGAGCTCATCACTGTTTGTTGAGAAGCCTGATCACTCCAGGGATGAATGAGTTTTTCAGTCTGTTCTACATCTGGGCAGCAGATACCTGCGTCCAGATGGAAGCCACCTGATCTCACCATGGAGTGGTGATCAGGATCTGCCAGAATCAGCCTGGCCTTGTTCACTGACCTCGCCTTGTGTAGGTCAGTGAGGTTCTGTAAGGCTACTCCAGCAACTGCTGGAGACTTTCAAAACTTTGAAAGTCATTGTTTGCATTAAAACCATGTTACGTAGTCCTTTAACTGTTTGTTTACACTTTACAGGCTGGAGTGAAAGCCAAAAAAGCCACAGAGACCTACAAATCATATGTGGAGAAATATGCCACAGCCAAGTCTGAGTTTGAACAGAAGATGGCAGAAACTGCACAGGTATCATAAATCTCCCTCTGTGTGCTTTAATGGAAAACTCGGCTTATTGTCTGCCTTTGTGCTATCAACACTTTATTGTGTAATCAGTTAGACTGCTCTGCGTCTGCTTTACGTTCTTCGCTCTGTATCATCTCCAGATTGTTTTTTCCTCTGTAACGGAATCATTCTGCAGCGCTCTGATTGGGTCCATCTGAGGGGCTGATTAGATAAACTCCAAATAAAAATCAGATCTGTTGAATTTGGCCTCCACCTCCTGCTGTACCGCAGCAGAGCTGGTTCTAGTTAGTTGTTGTTTTCACCTCAGACAAAGAGGCATTGCAGCTCTGCTTCCCTGGGATCATAGTCTACGGCTCATCTCCCGCACCACACATGAATGTATATTATAAACACCAAACATATGTGCTCTCTGACATCAGTAGAGCTCCTTCATGTGTGTTCTCTTTGAATGTGTGTGTGTGTGTGTGTGTGCTGAAAGACTAAAGTAAAATCATGAGAAGAAAGTCCACTCTCTCCTAGTTCAAGAATTTTACACATTAGGGCATATTAACTGATCTAGTTTCATGTTTAAAATAGTTCATATTCAACCTTAAGTGCCAAAAACACACAACAAATTCCTTCATTCCAATATGTATTCAACAAAAATAATGCCAAAATGGTCAAGCTGTGTGTGGAACAACCAAGTCCAGGCCCTGATCCAGCAGCTTGTTGCGCCTCCTTTAGCAGCAAACCTGTCTGTAGTGGCTTTCCATAGAACTGAATGTAGATGTGGAGCAATTTTGTGCCGCTCTTCTTTCAGTGTCCGTTTGTTGAGGTTTGAAGAGATTTGTTTCTTCTCAGCTCTCTTCAGGTCCCACCACAATGTTGCAGTCAGGTTGATGTTCTGGACTTTGACTGGACCGTTGCAGCACCTTGATTCTTTTATTTTCCAGCGGTTCTCTTGTAGATTAGCTGCTGTGTTTGGGTTCATTGTTCTGTTGCATCATGACTCAGTTAAGGCTCCCACAGACTCGGGCGTACGTCAGTCCGCGGAGGTCCGTGCATACCGGATTAGACTCTGAAGCGGACGCCTGCAGGGCATGTCCGTGCAAAGATACATTTTTACATACGCGTACTTGGTGTCACACAATAAACTGCCCGGTGACGGACTGTTTTGTATGTGACACCAATGTATTAAATTTCCCTTCTTCATCCCTGATCTGGTTTAATGGCCTGTTCTTTGTTTTTTTCCAAGAGGCAAGTTCCTCCTCCGTTGACGCCATGACTGAAATTGTGAAAAATGAAGGAATTTGTCACGAGCGAATTAAAATCAGGTCCAGCGTGGCTGCGGGAGGGTCTGGAGATTTCCTGGTGGGCCAGTCAGATGTGTGGGCTGCAGGGCCAGCGCTCCTTTTTATTTTTTAGAACTTTTTATTAACAACATATAAACAGAACACTGCTGCCACTTGCTGCCAGCTCTCTTTTTTTCCCTGACCTGTCAATCAATCGAGTAGGCGTGTCAGCAAATGACCAATCGGCAACCTCAATTTGTCCCGAAGGTAAACGCCCCTTTCCTGCTGCGCTGGCCTGCAGCCGCTCAGGGTGGACGTTCAAGTTTAAAGTCTCAACCGTCTGCGGACAGTGTGCACAGTTTTCACACGGACTGAGGTCCAGATGAGTCTGTGGGAGCCTTTAGGTCCAAACCAGCTGTCAGACAGATGTTCTCACATTTGACTCTCAAATCCTTTCATCAGAGAAGTTCATGGTCGACTCAGTGACTGTAAGGTGCCCAAAGCACCAGCCCTCCACCACCGTGTTTAAACATTAGTATCAGGTTTTGGTTAAGATTCACTGTTCTCTCTAAATATGCTGCTGTGCATTACAGGTAAACATACATACTTTGGTCTCATCTGTCCAAAGGGCATTCATTGTTCCAGAAGTCTTGTGGTTGTGTTCAGATGAAGTCCTGCTGCAGTGTTCTCTTTACAGAGAAGACTTCCAGCTCCTTTTATTTCTTCCGAACAAGTCCTACTTTTTCACTGTTATTTTTAGGGTTCTGTCATAAACCTTAACCTTTAACCTGCTTACTGAATCTAGTAGAGTTTGAACTAGAGCTCCATTTTATTTGATAATTTCTCTGAGCATTGCACAGTCTGACCTCAGGGTGAATTTGCTTTAACATCCACTTTTAGGGACACTGGCAGCTTTTTGAAACTTTTTCCACTTGTGAATCATTTGAACCATTCTCAGATTGGTGGGCAGCAACAGTTGCTTCACAAAAGTCATTGCTGATGTCTTCCTGCCTTGTCGTTGTGTGGAGAGATGAAGCAGCAACTGTCAAACGCCTCTTTTAGAAGTGGTCACACTGATGCTGATCTGTGAATCAATACAATTGATCAGAAGCTCTTGGCTTTTGTGATTTTTGAAGGTTAAATTCCAAAGTAATGTGCAAACTGTAATGAATGATTGTCTCTGTTCTTGTAATTTTACTGTGAGGGCACAGAGCCTTTACCAGCTTTCAATTCTGCTTCAAACTAGAAAGGATCTGATTTTTTACATACCATGAGCATGACTGGCATGTTATGAAAGGGCTTGTGTGTGTGTGTGTGTGTGTGTGTGTGTGTGTGTGTGTGCGCGCGCGTTTTCTTGGCTTCATTTTTCCACATTTTTTTGTTTTGACATCTGTTAGTTGACAATGACAGTGATTTAGTTAATCTGATTTTATGAGGCCAGTTTGTTGCTGCATCATAACTATTTTCAATCCGTTTTCCAGAAATTCCAAGACATTGAAGAAAACCACATTCTCCAAATGAAGGAGATCATTCAGTCCTACTCGCTGTCTGTGGAAGAAACACACGTTCAGATCGGAGAGGTGGGTGTTTGTGCGCCGCAGTGCACGTACATGCATACAATGGGACGTTCCTGAGGGCGCATCTTCATGCTGTTTGACCTAAGCCTGTGCTCACTGTGTGTCATGTCAATTAGTGTCAAATGTCATATTGTTAATCATTTAGCTCAAAAGCAAGAAACATGTAATTCCTCCTTATTTACTGAGCAATTACAATCTGATCAAAACTTCCACTCTGCAAATATTTTTCAGATACGACGTTTGAAAGTTAAGTTTTGCCTGGCCCCTATTGTTTCTAGAAATGTGTGTTTGAGAAAACAGCACTGAGTCAACTTGTAAAAGCTTTCAAACTGTGTCTAAAATGGCATCAATCAGAAGTTAACCTCAACCAGCGTTTTGTATTTTTATGTATTTATTTAGCATTCTCAGCTAATAGTGCCCACACAGAATAACACAAATGTACATTGTGCTGGTGCCTTGAACAATTTGTAGCAGCTCTTTAATGTTACTGCTGCTTGTTTGTTGATAGCCTCCAGAGGGCGACACAGTTTCACAGAAAACATCCCACTCACATGCATCTGGTACTGTACACAGAAAAAATGAGGTGTAGCCATTATTGTTGTCATCAGTGTATGTTTCTGTACAATGATGAAGTCAGTTCTCTGCATTTAACCCATCACATGTGAGATACACCCAGGTGGAGCAGTGGGCAGCTATGTAAGTGCCCGAGGAGCAGTTAGGGATTGGGCGTCTTGTCAGGGACACCACGACATGTGGGAATGGCTGGGAGTTGAACTGTGACTTTCTGGTCCCAAGTCGGCTGCTCTACCTTTACACCATCTCAGCCCCACTGTCTTGAGCTGCTTATGAAAATGTGATGGGGTGTTAAATATAACGTTTGGTAATATTGATATTTGAATAAATATATAACAGGAATGTGGTAAAGAGGTGAAGAAGAGAGTCCAGGCAGGATGGAGTGGATGGAGAAAAGTTTCAGGAGTGATTTGTGACAAAAGGGTGTCAGCAAAGGTCAAAGGAAAAGTTTACAAGACAGTGGTGAGACCAGCTATGTTGTATGGTCTGGAGTCAGAGACATGGTCTGGAGACAGAGACATGGACAAAAAGACAGGAGACAGAACTGGAAGTGTCAGAAATGAAGATGTTGAAGTTCTCCTTAGGAGAGACAAGGATGAGCTCATCAGCACAGGTTGAACAACTGGGAGATAAAGTTAGAGAGGCCACACTGAGATGGTTTGGACATGTCCAGAGGAGGGACAGTGGTTTGGACATGTCCAGAGGAGGGACAGTGGGTATAGGCCTATTGATAGAAGGCTGTTAGAAATGCAGTTGTCAGGAAAAAGACCAAGAGGAGAGATATGGATGCAGTTAGAGGGGACATGGAGGTAGATGTAGTGAGGACAGAGGATAAAGAGGACAGATTGAGACGGAGGAGGATGACTCACTGTGGTGATCCCAAGAAGAAATAATCATATACCAGGAAGGAGAAACTGCTGGACTTGGTTAATGCCTGTGAACTCAGTAGTGATGTGCACTGGTGTTTACGTAAACAACATCAAACATCTGTGAAATATAAATTATTGTTCATGGTCTGTTAGTTAATTTTCTGCCTCTCCAGACATGCAGCTTTTATTGTATAATTCTCATTCGTTAATCTTTTTATTCTTGATCATTTCTCTCTCTGTCTTCATGAATATGAAACTGTTTAAAAGCTGACCTTTAAAACTCTGTGTTTAATCTCATAATCTATCTAAAAAGCTTTTACTCATAACCAGGGTGCAAATTATACAGGGACAGTTGAAAGAGGGTTCATTTTTCTCTATCCTACAAACCTGTGCTTCGGTTGGCCGAAGCCTTTTAATCCCCATCAGGACTTTTTCAGTTTTACCAGGAAGTGTCTCATCTCTGTGGATTATTATGAATGACATTCAGTCCAAGGTTCACATAACATACAATAATTTCTGTAATCGAATGTCACAAGCAAAATATTCTGGAGCAAAAATTTCCAACAAAACAAATCACAATGTTCCAAACATCTCTACTAGATTAGCTCCGTTCATTACTTTGAAAGACTACATAATCATGTAATTAGATTTTTAATGGCACCGATGCATATATACAATTATTCTGTTCACATTTTTCCTTCCTGACAGCAAAATAAATAAATAAATAAGTAAGCGTGCAAATTTTGCATGAAAATGTGCCGCTCAATTGGTGATGGTGTTGTGACATATGTTGTGGAGGAAATTTACAAAAGCTGCAAAGTTCTTGACACACAACAGCAGGGTTTTGATGCCTACAGTGGATAATCCCAGCCCTGTTAGGAGCTATGTGGTTCAGACACACACCCTGTAGAAACGTCCATCAAAGTTCAAATGAGTCACAAATCAGGCTTATATGTGGAACCTGCCATGTTGATGTTTTTAATGTTTCTGACACAACCACAGTTTAGTTTTTTTTAGTTAACCACAATTCTGTCAGTCAAGCTTTATTTCTATTGCACCTTTAATACAAATCAAATGCAATTCAAAGTGTTTTACAGTGGAGAATTTTTTTTTATTAATCTATCCTAATTAAAAGGCAGAGCAAACCGAGTTGGGTCTTTAGTCTACATTTAAAAGTATCAAGATTATGGACTCCTCAGACCCTCCAGCACTTCCTCAGTCTCCGTGTGTATGTATTAAAAGCAGAATCACCAACTTGTTCTGCTCTGTGGATCATAGAAGAACAGTGAAAGAGCCTTTAGGCTTCTCGTGAGTGTCTGTCACTCCTGCAGGAGCTGCAGCTCAAGTGTACAAAGAGAGCACAGCCAAGTTCGATACATTTTAATTACATTAAGCTCAAACTGTCAGCTCCCAAACTGGGTTGCATTTCCCGTGCGTGGCCATCAGAGTATTTTGTTGCTCTAGGGTTAATAGTTTTTAAGATCTCACTTAACTTTCTACATATTTTTACCTCCAGATTATAACACAAATTGGAGTTTTGGGTGGCAGCTGGGTTGGCACTCCAACATTTCATCATTTTTTTTTTTTGTTCCATCAGCTATCCTATTAGAAATAGTCTAATAATCAATACTTACCAAAATCAACAACTGATAATGTCAAAATGAAACCTAAACAATTAATTTTGTACAAAGTTATATGGAGATAAAGGTCATGATCAGATTTCAAAAGCTCAAATGTTGAATTCTGAGTTAGTCTGATCTTTAATCTAATAATTCTAACCAAATATGTTTCCCATCAGTTGACAAGTTCTGAAGGTAATGTTCTTAAAACCATTTATTTTTTAACATTTTTGCCTCTTTTCAGTTTTAAGTCAGTGTGCAGGGGACAGAAATGATCTTGACAAGAATCTAACGATGAAAACAACTTACCTTAAATACTTATAATTCCTTGAAGGAGTGCACATCACCAGCATATTCACGCTTGCCTGTTTTAAACGAAGATCATCGTATGATGTGAAATGAATGAGTTATGTTGCTCAAACTTTAAAATGATCATTATTTTATTAACCTTTTTTTTAAACAGTAAATCCCACTGAGATCACAGATCTCTTGCAAGGTAGGCCTGGGCCTCACATGAGCTTGAACAAAAAGACGTTTTGCTTAATGCAACATTGCAAGTTCTTGCGAGATCTCTTACTGCTCAGATTATGTGTTGTGAAGGACTCAGCCACTACAACTTTAAATTTTAGCTCAATATCTGAAGGACTGACTAAACTGTAGTAATTTATCTGATTTGTATGGTCAGATGGTTGTGGTGGCCATAGTTAGGTTGGCTCCAACAGTTCTTCACTTGTAGATGACCAGTCGTATTATTTAATGAAAGTTAAAAACAACATTTGCCCAGTGTTTCATAAGGTATTTTGCTAACAGACAGACAAATGAATACAGAAGCAAACCAGAACAACCCGTATGCCTTCTGGTGTCATATCTTCTACTAACATGCTCTTCTCCTAAATGGCAATAATAGAAATAATGTGCCAACCTGTTGCGTGAATACATCTCAGTCATGTTTTATCAGTAAATGTTTTGGTTGTTCCTGTCGGGGGAAGTGAAATCATTGATTGTAAAAATAGCTGCTGGGCTCATCCAGGACACTTGAATGCAGACAAACAGAACGGAACCAGACCTGGTCTTAGCTGCCCATCGGTAAGGATCATGTCTGTGCAGTTGTAATAAAGTTCATATGTTGGGCACGATGCATACAGACGGTTGTTCTGTGGTGTACGCATGTGCGTGCACGTGTGTGTGTGAGGGGTTAAGCTCACACACTCTGGAGGCAGGTGTGTCTGTCACTAAGTTTGTTTTTGTAAGTGAACATTTGTGCATGAGCGAGGATCCCTTCGAGGCAGACGCATGTGGGTGAAACTTGGGGAATGAGGTGTGTGTTGGGGGTGGGGGGTGATAAGAGCCCTCATCATGGCAGCAGTGCAGCAACACCTGACAGATTGCGTGTGCTGCTCTGAGCAGACTTTCTCACCACGGCAACCTCTCTGGCACCTCACCCCCACCCCCCCCAACATCCTCTCCAGCCAGACAGTGCATATATGGCTAATGCTCTCCATCTCACCTCTGAGGGGGGTGGCAGGCACACGTGTTAGTGTATGCACCTCGGTTTGACAGTCGAGCCTCTCTGCTCTTACAATATCACACACATTTAAATAGTTTGTTGCGATGGCACAATTGACCTCTGGTCCTCGTGTTTACACTGGAACATGCAACGCCCTCCCCCCCCCCCCCCCCCCACACACACTTTTCACCTTCAAAACACAAAAACACACATGCACATCAAAAAACAGACAAGGTAACAAACAGACATTTGTGTGATAATGTCCAAAGGACAGTTTGTGACAAACTTGCACTCTGGCGTTGTAAATTCATTATAAAGTTCAGCACATATCCACGTGCCAAACACTAACAAAAGATACAAAAAGACTGACACTGAAAAATATTTTCTTTACACTGCTCCCTGTTTTTTATATCACAAAATCTGAAATCAAGTATAATATTTTTGTCTCATTTGTTTTGTTTTTATCTACTTTTAGGACTTCTAAGAAAATCTGATGAGGTCATATTTATCAATCAATCAATCAAACTTTATTTATAGAGCCCTTTCCAGCAGCCAAAAGGTGCACAAAGTGCTGCACAGTACAGAAGTTAAAAACAAACAAGAATAAAAAATCAGTCAGTTAAAAACAAAAACAATTACAATTAAAACATAGCAAAATTGTCAAAGACCTACTAGGTTTTAAAAGCCTGCCTGAATAAAAAGGTTTTAAGATTAGATTTAAAATGCTCCATGTCAGTGATGGAGCACAAGTCCTGAGGTTGCTGGTTCCAGAGTCTGGGTGCGACAACCGAAAAGGCCCGGTCACCCCATCGTTTGTAGTTGGATTTTGGAACAGAGAGTAGAAATGTATTAGAAGATCTCAGTGTTCTCCTATATTCACGGACAACTACAAGATTAGTCAAATATAGTGGAGCAAGACCATTGAGAGCTTTAAAAGTGAATAATAAAATTTTAAATTTAATTCTAAAATTGACTGGAAGCCAGTGGAGAGAAAATAAAACGGTGATGTGCTCACGTCTGGAGGTGTTGGTTAAAAGTCGAGCTGCAGCATTTTGGACCAATTGCAGGCGTCTAATGGAGGATTGGGAGATTCTTGCGTATAGGGAATTGCAGTAGTCGAGCCTTGAAGTTATAAAAGCATGGATGGCCTTTTCCAAGTCAGAACAATTTAAAAAAGGTTTAACTTTGGATAAAAGACGTAACTGATAAAAACAGGCCTTGACTACTATTTGTTTATCAAACTTTAAGTCCTTATCAAATGTCACCCCCAAGTTTTTAACTGTGGATCTGAACTTGGATGTCAGAGCACAAAAGTTACAGGGAGCATCACCACCAAAGAAGATGCATTCTGTCTTTCCTTTGTTTAAAAACAAAAAATTACGATGAAGCCACTGTTTAATGTCGGCAATACAATCAGCGAAAGGTATGAGAAAGTTACTGTTTTTAGGATTCATTGGTAAATAAATTTGTACATCATCAGCATAGCAGTGAAAAGGAAAATTATGTTTGGCTATCACTGATCCAAGGGGCAGCATGTACAATGAGAAGAGGACAGGACCAAGAATAGAAACCTGTGGCACACCACAAGAGAGAGGGGCAGTGGAGGAAGACAGATTATCCAGCATGACAATTTATGTAAATATACATAAATATATATATATATATATATATATATATATATATA
>NC_056515.1:4601742-4602591 GCF_014905685.2 Nematolebias whitei | reverse complement strand
ACCTTTCACACAGGGAGGATAATCGTCAGGAGGGTGGGAAAGGTTTGAAAGAAGCTATCATTATGGTATTTTCAAGCTGCAGACACTGACTGGGTGCAACATGAAGCAAGTTAGAGCTGGGCTTCAATTTAAGCTCTCTGTACAAAGAAGTACAGTTTGCACAATACTCACACATGCACTGACAACAATGAATAAATCATATTTATTTTCATGATGAATATTAGCTAAAGACTTTTCTAGATAAATTATAAAATAATTAATGAGTAAGAACAATTGATGAGAGAGTTGTGCATGTTTTGACACAATTATTGACATTTTGTAGTACAGTCATGGGAAAAAAAGTCAACCATATTTCAGCGCTGGGGTTTTCCATATCAAGGTATCATCTTGTTTTCACCAAGTTTTAAATTTATTCTACTAAAACCTCAAGTGAACAAAAACACACAACAGATTAAATAATTCTATATTTATTCAACAAAACAGCCAAAATTGAAAAAAAGACCTGTCAAAATCTGTGCCTAGCACCTGATCCAGCAGCTTGTAGAACATATTTTATAACTCTCTGTATCTCATTATTAACCAATATAACTTAGTATTAACTAATATAACTCAATATTAACTAATGTAACTCTGTATTAACCAATATAAACCAATATAACTTAGTATTAACTAAAATAACTCAGTATTAACTAATATAACTCAATATTAACTAATGTAACTCAGTATTAACTAATATAATTCAGTATTAACTAATGTAACCCAGTATAAACTAAAATAACTCAGTATTAACTAATATAAATCTGTATTAACTAATGTAACCCAGTATTAAGTAATATAACTCAGTATTAA
>NC_056515.1:4596643-4601732 GCF_014905685.2 Nematolebias whitei | reverse complement strand
CTCAGTATTAACTAATGTAACCCAGTATTATCTAAAATAACCCAGTAATAACTAAAATAACTCTGTATTAACTAATGTAACTCTGTATTAACTAACATAACTTAGTATTAACTAATATAACTTAGTATTAACTAATGTAACCCAGTATTAACTAATAAAACTCAGTATTAACTAATGTAACTCTGTATTAACTAACATAACTTAGTATTCACTAATATAACTCAGTATTAATTAATGTAACCTAGTATTAACTAATATAACTCAGTATTAACTAATGTAACTCTGTATTAACTAACATAACTTAGTATTAACTAATATAACTCAGTATTAACTAATATAACTCAGTATTAACTAAAATAACTCAGTATTAACTAATATAACTCGGTATTAGGCAGTATTAGGCGGCGCAACTGGTAGAGCTGCTGCCTCTCAGCGAGCAGGTCCCTGGTTCAAACCCCGGTCCAGGGGCCTTTCTGGGTGGAGTTTGCATGTTCTCTCCGTGCATGCGTGGGTTTTCTCCAGGTACTCCGGTTTCCTCCCACAGACCAAAAACATGCATGTTAGGCTGATTGGTAACTCTAATTGTCCCTAGGTGTGAGTGAGAGAGTGAATGGTTGTTTGTCTCGTTTGTCTCTATGTGTCCCTGTGATGGACTTGTGACCTGTCCAGGGTGTACCCCACCCCTCGCACAGTGATTGCTGGACATGGGCACCGGCGACCCCTGTGACCTAAAAAATGGAAGAAGTGGGTAAAAGATAATGTATGTATGTATGGATGGATGGAACTCAGTATTAACTAATATAACTATGTATTAACTAATATAACTGCATTAACTAATATAACTGCATTAACTAATATAACCCAGTATTAACTAATATAACTAAGTAATCTAAAAAAGTTAAATCTGGTCCTCTGGACATTCAAAAAAACAAAACAAAGCAAATCAACAAAAAATGTAGAAACGTTTCGTCTCTCATCCGAGAGACTTCCTCAGTCTGAGGAGCTATATTCAGCTCAGTCTCTTAAATAGCACCGTCTCAGAGTGGATCAACCAGTTTTGATGCCTTCTCCAAGTCCACAAAACATATGTAGACTGGATGGGCAAACTCCCATGACCCCTCGAGGACCTTAGTGAAGGTAAAGAGCTGATCCAGTGTTCCACGGCCAAGACAGAACCCACACTGTTCCTCCTGGATCTGAGGTTCGACCAACGATTGGACTCGCTTCTCCAGTACCCCTGAATAGACCTTCCCAAGGAGGCTAAGGAGAGTAATGCCCCTATAAATGGAGCACACCATCCAGTCTCCCTTACCGAAGAGGGAAACCTCCAACCCAGTCTGCCAATCCAGTGGCAATGCCCACAATGTTCATGTGATTGCAAAGGCATGTCAGCCAAGACAGTTCAACAACATCCAGAGCCTTAAGGAAATCAGGGTGAATCTCATCCACTCACGCAGCCCTGCCGCCTCAGATCTTTTTAGCTATCTTGGTGACCTCAGTCACGGTTATGGACAGACCAACCATAAAGTCCCCCAACTCAGCTTCCTCCATGTAAGACATGCTGGTGGAACTGAGAAGGTTCGAGAAGTATTCTTTCCACCTCCCGACGACATGACTGGTTGAGGTCAACAGCACCCCACCTTCACTGAACACAGTGTTAGTAAAGAGCTGCTTTCCCCTCTTCAGCCACCTGATGGTTTGCCAGACTCTCCTTGGAGCCAACCGAGAGTCTCTATCCAAGGCCTCACCAAACTCCTCCCACATCCGAGCTTTTGTCTCAGCAACCGCCAAGGCTGTGGACCACTTGACCCTCCCAGTACTCCTCAGCTGCCCTCCAGAGTCCCACCAGCCAACAAAGACCGATAGGACTCCCCCTTCAGCTTGACAGTCTCCCTAACCTGGGGGTGTCCACCACCAAGTTCATAGATGGCCACCGTGAGATGCACAGACAACCTTGCGGCCACAGCTCAAGGCAGCCGCCTCAACAATTGAGTCAGTCAGACTCAAAAGTCAATGTCCCCTACCTCAGCTGGAATGCGGTTAAAGCTCTCCTGGAGGTGTGAGTTGAACGGCTCTCTGATGGGTTCTTCTGCCAGGCATTCCCAGCAAACCCTCACTACATCTTTGGGTCTACCGAGTCTGTCTGGCATCTTCCCCCGCCATCTGATCTAGCTCACTACCAGGTGGTGATCAGTTGACAGTTCAGCTCCTCTCTTCACCCGAGTGTCCAAAACAAATGGCCACAAATCAGATGACACGACTATGAAGTCAATCATCGATCTACGACCTAGAGCGTCCTGGTGCCAAGTGCATTTATGGACACCCTTATGTTCTAACAAAAATGGTAAATGGACTGTACTTATATAGCGCCTTTCCATCTTATTTCAAGATACTCAAAGCACTTTCCACTACAATCTGTGTCCTCATTTACCCATTCATACAGCACTCTACATCTCTACAGCTAATTGAACAAATCATTCTAATGAGACTAATCAGTGCTTTTAGATCACATTCATACACCGATGGGACGCACATCAGAGGCTATGAGGGGTTCAATGTCTTGCCCAGGGACACTTCAGCATGTGACTGCTGGTGGATTCGAACCCCCAACTCTCGCATTGGAGGACGACTGCTCTAACCACTCAGCCACAGCCGCCCCATGGCCGCTGTGGACATGGTGAACATGGTGTTCATGATGGACAAACTATGACTAGCACAGAAGTGCAACAGCAGAACACTGCTTGGGTTCAGATCAGAGAGGCCGTTCCTCCGAATCATGCCCCTCCAGATCCCACTGTCATTACCCATGTGGGCATTAAAGTCTCCCAGCAGGATAAAGGAGTCTCCAGTTGGCACACCTTCCAGCACCCCTGCCAAGGACTCCAAGAAGGCCGGATACTCTGAAGTGCTGTTCGGCACATAGGCACAATTCAATTCAATTTGAGTCAATTCAGTTCAGTTTATTTATATAGCTCCAAGTCACAACACAAGTCATTGCAAGATACTGAACAGAAATATTCATATATAAAATAATACATTAACAGACAACAGTCAGAGGCTGTCGCCCCTGACCATAAGGCAAAGGGAAGCCACCCTCTCATCTACCGGGGAAAACTCCATCACACAGGCACCAAGTCAGGGGGCTACAAGTAGACCCACCCCAGCTCCACGCCTCTCACCATGGGCAACTCCAGAGTGGAATAAGGTCCAGCCCCTCTCAAGGAGATTGGTTGCAAAGAGACCATGTTGTGCGTCGAGGTGAGCCCAACTATATCTAGTCAGTACCTCTCAACCTCACGCACAAGCTCAGGCTCCTTCCCCATCACAGGAGGTCAAGTTCCATGTCCCAAGAGCTAGCTTTGGTAAGCCAGGGACAGAGCGCCAAAGAACCCACCTTCAACTTCATGCACTCAACTTTTATGGCCCTTCCTGCAGGTGGTGGTAATATAACTCAATATTAGCTAATTTAACTCAGCAGTATTTCCCCTACCATTATACAAGCGGGGTGCCCCACCCCGTCAACAGAACTGAGCACCCCGCCTACCAAACCAACCCCACCACCACCCCCGGCACTGACATAGCGTTAAGCTAGCGGCACGCGATACAGGTGATCTAGCTAAAAACCTAAAGGTGACTCTTCCCTGATGCTTAATGTCCCCCACCGCTCTCGCACAAAAACTGTTTGTACAAGCTGTGCTCAGACATGTCTCGGTCCCCCCCCCCCCCCCCCCCCATCAACAAAAATCATGGATGGGATGAGCACCCTGCCATAGCAAGTTAACTAGGGGAAACACTGCTCAGTATTAATGAATATAACTCAGTATTAACAAATATAAATCAGTAGTGGTGTAATGGTACATGTGGGTGTATTGAACCGTTTCGGTACAGCATGTTTGGTTCGGTCCACGTGTGTACCGATTCAGTTTTTTTTTCCACTCGTTAAATTTTATTATTAATGAGAGATTATGAGCCGCGGAACTAAAGTTCCTTAGCGTGTTTCATCACGGCACTATTATCTTGCAGCAGCATAGCATTAGCAGCTTAGCATCTCGTTGCGGTCTCCTGTTTGGGAACATTATGGCTTTCTTGTTAAAGGACAAGTGTAAATCCAAAGCTGTGTGTCGATGTTGTTTCACAGAGATTGGATCTAACACGTCTAACTTGTTAACACACTTGAAACAACGTCATCCGAATGTGAACGTAGCTTGGTGCAAAGACTGATAACGGCAGCATTTAAACAACCTTTATCAGGTAATTCAGATTGGTCCAAAGAAAAAACACAAGGTGTAGGAGATTTTAAAGCTATGGATCTACGTCCGAATGTTGTTGATGCGCCGGTTTTAAGCATATGATTAAAGTTTTTGAGCCCTGCTGCCTAGGAAATCCCATCAATTCAGCCAAAAAGTTGTAGTAGCACTTTATGAAAAAGCTAAAACTGATCGTCAACAAGCCCGACCCCAGATTTAAAGCCACCTCATATGATGACGATGAGAGGAGGTATTGTTATTGTATTATTGTGATCTAATTACCTTTTTTAATTTAAAATTATAATCCTGATGCATGCTCAATAATCCAGGTAGAAAAATCCAAAAAAGTTCAATCTGGTCCTCTGGACATTCAAAAACACAAAAAACAAAACAAAGCAAAAAAATATAGAAACGTTTAGTCTCTCATCCAAGAGACTTCCTCAGTCTGAGGTGCTGTATTCTATAGGGGACTAAGGGGAGCAATATTATAGGCAGAAACATGGGTGTGCTATGGGGTCTCCAGTTTCTCCTATTGTTGCCAACCTGTACATGGAGGAGGTAGAAAAGAGAGCCTTGACGTCCTTTTCAGGGACACCACCAAGTCATTGGTTCAGGTATGTTGACGACACCTGGGTTAAAATTAAATCTCAGGAAGTCCAACATTTTACTGACCACATCAACTCTGTGGATAAATACATCAAGTTCACACGAGAAGATGAAAAAAATGGCAAGTTGGCTTTCTTGGACTGTGAGGTCTCAGTCTCTGATAGAGGACATTTGCAAACTGAGGTGTACCACAAACCCACCCACACAGACCAGTATTTGCAGTTTGACTCCCATCA
>NC_056515.1:4588825-4596543 GCF_014905685.2 Nematolebias whitei | reverse complement strand
CACAAACCCACCCACACAGACCAGTATTTGCAGTTTGACTCCCATCATCCTTTGGAGCACAAGTTAGGAGTCATCAGGACTCTGTATCACAGAGCAGACAGCGTCCCCACTAGCTCAGGAGCCAGGCAGAAGGAGAAATCCCACACAAGACAGGCTCTAGAGCAATGTGGATATCCTAACTGGGCCTTCCTGAAAGCAGAGAAGAAACCCAAAGAGGACTCCAGTCAGCCAACAGGTGAAAAGGAGGAAACCAGACCCAGACCAGTGGTCATTCCATATGTTGAGGGAGTATCAGAGAAACTGAGATGTTTATTTTCTAAACACAACGTCCCAGTGGCTTTTAAACCCCAAAATACATTACGGCAAAGACTGGTTCATCCCAAAGATCCAGTCCCCCGGCACAAACAGAACAATGTTGTGTATGCTGTTCAGTGTCAGGAGGGCTGTGATCAGTCTTACATCGGGGAAACTAAACAGCCACTGGCCAAAAGGATGGACCAGCACAGAAGATCAACATCATCAGGCCAGGACTCTGCGGTCTACACTCATCTCCAGGTCAGCGGTCACTCTTTCAGGGATGAAGATGTGCACATCCTGGATGGTTTGAGAGAGGAGTAAAGGAGGCCATCTTTGTGAAAAGAAATCGTCCATCATTAAACAGGGGTGGAGGCCTCTGGGTTCAACTGTCCCCCTCTTACAATGCTGTGATTGCTAGTATCACTCAACCCTCTGTGAATAGTAAACAGCCATCAGTGTGCTAATGATCCATTGTTAGGCTGATGGTCCTTCTTGACCATGTGATCTGCTGGTTTTGGTTGTCAGCAGCAAAACTGGTTTATCCACTCTGAGAAGGTGCTATTTAAGAGACTGAGCTGAATACAGCTCCTCAGACTGAGGAAGTCTCTCGGATGAGAGACGAAACGTTTCTACATTTTTTTTGTTGTTTTGTTTTTGTTTTGTTTTTTTTGAATGTCCAGAGGACCAGATTTAACTTTTTTAGATTTTTCTACCTGGATTATTGAGCATGCATCAGGAAACGTTTCTATATTTTTTTGCTTTGTTTTGTTTTTTGGAATGTCCAGAGGACCAGATTGAACTTTTTTGGATTAAAATTATAATGTTGTTAACTCCATTTTTTTTTTTTTATCTATGTGTTGTTTGCAGTCTGAGGATGATAGCAGCTGAGTCTTCTTCATCCACCAGATCACCTCCAGCTAAAAAGTTTGTTATGACCGAACATGTTTACTTGGCATATTTTCAAAATAAACATTTTGTAAGTCTTTTTTTGGCTTTTTTTTTTGTACCGAAAATTAACCGAACTGAGCCCTCCTTGAAACTGAACTGAACCGAAATGTGATTTTAGCGTACTGTTACAACCCTATAAATCAGTACAACTAATTTAACAGTATTACCTAATATAACTCAGTATTAACTAATATAACTCAGTGGGGGTTTTCTGTAGGACTTTGTTGACCTCACATTTATTGTTGGGGGATTTTGTGCCACTTTTCTTTCAGTGGTTGCTTCAGTTCATTGTTTGCAAACATTTGTTTCTGCTCAGCTCTCTTCAGGTCCCACGTTGCAGTCAGGTTGATGTTCTGGACTTTGACTGGACCATTGCAGCACCTTGATCGTTTTATTTTCCAGCTGTTCTGTTGATGATTTGCGGCTGTGTTTGGGTTCACTGTTCTGTTGCATCATGATCTGGTTAGGCCCAAACCACCAGCCCTCCACCACCGTGTTTAAACATTAGAATCAGGTTTTGGTTAAGATTCACTGTTCTCTCTAAATATGCTGCTGTGCATTACAGGTAAACATACATACTTTGGACTCATCTGTCCAAAGGGCATTCATTGTTCCAGAAGCCTTGTGGTTGTGTTCAGATGAAGTCCTGCTGCAGTGTTCTCTTTACAGAGAAGAGGCTCTGTCCTGCAACCCTTCCAAACAAGCCATACTTGTTCAGTCTTTTTCTAATTGTCCTGTCATGAACTTTAACCTATTCACTGAGGTCTGTTGGAGCTTTTGGGTTTGTGGTCATTTTTCTGAGCATTGCACAGTCTGAACTTGGGGTGAATTTGAAGGATGTCATCTCCTGCGAAGACTGACAGCTTTCTTAAATGTTTTCTACTTCTGAACAATCTTTCTCTGTGTACGATGATGGACTTTAAATAGTTAGGATATGATTTTTAACTTTTCCCAGACTGATGTGCAGCAATAGTTTCTCTAAGGTCAGTGCTGATGTTTTCCTGTCTTGACATTGTTTAACACACATGTATCCAACAGAGCAGCAAACTGACATAATTCCTGCTTTTATTAAGGAGCTGATGAACTGATGAGTTACTCAAGACATTTGATCAGCAGCTCCTGGCTGATAATGAACCTCTTAAATCCTGTGGAAGCGGCAAGGATGAACTTAAGTTTTTAGCACAGAGCATTAATTACATTTTGACATTGTTTTGTTTAATAAATAATATTTGGGCCAAGACGGGGTAGAGGCAGGGCAGCCGACTAGGGACTGGAAAGTCCCAGGTTCAATCCCCAGTTATTGCACATCTCGTGGTGTCTGTGAGCAGCACACCTTTTCCCAAATTGCTCTCTGGGCGCTTTCAACAGCTGCCCACTGCTCCACCTGGAGGTGGATGGATTAAATGCAGAGAGCTAATTACGCCATTGTATGAGAACATATGATGATGACATTACAGAACACATTATAATATGGTGGAACCTGTTGTGTTAGATTTAAACACATTTTGAACCTAATAAAGACTAGATCAGTTTTATCATGCCAGGATATGTAAATCCCTAGATGGTGGACTTTTTTTTTTGTTTGTCCCGTGTTTATTACTTTTGTAGAGTAAGAAACTACAACAGGCTAAGAGTTGTTACTTGCATAGGAAAATCCCATGTGGCTTAAAATGAGCTAATGTGGTAAACTGGTAAGCAATTATTAACATGCTCATCTAAGAATTAGGGTATTATTAAAAGAAAAGTGCAAGAAACTGAAAGTGCACAAGTTGAACTAACTGGACAAACTGGACAAGGCTTACTACAACAAAATCTAAATGAACATTGTTCCCAGCACAGTTTGACTTGAGATATCAAGACAAGCAGGAGAGTAATAAGAGCTGAGTTCAGAGGAAACTGCTCTCAGCAGCGTTAAGTCCAGGTATGCAGTATGTTCAGGTGCAGAAGTGGAATGCAGCTCTCCTTATTAAACCCGGTTTTTAATTTCAAGTCAAAATGTCCAACGTGAAGTCGGTTGTTAAAGAGCAAAGCCTTGTTAACCAGTGTCATCACTGTTTCAATTAAAAACAACAGCTTATCTCACCTTTCTCTAATGAAGTCCGTCAGCTCCTTGGTGGAAATTTGTCCATGTTTCATATTGTGGTAGAGCACATCAAAGCCATTATTCTTTTCTCCCTGAGACAAAAAGAGGTGAACAAACGATAAGTTTCTAAAAATAGAGACTTCAACATCCCAGTCCTTCAGCCACAAATTATACATTACCATAAAGGCCTTTTCTGCTATCAGCATTCTCATCGCCTGCATGGCGTCTAGCTGCATTTGCAGAAGTTTCTGATCGATCATATTCATCACGGCCATGTCTAAAACAACGGCGGACTGGTTTAGTGCTACAAACTAAAATGTCAAAGTCTGTTTGTGGTAACGACGTACCAGCTAAGAGTGTCCAGTTGCACCAGTGTTTAAAAATGCAAATGTTGTCCTGAATAATTAATATATAAAAAACAATGTTGGGTTTAGTTTTAAAACATGTTCTACAAAATCTAAATGCCATAAAACGTGGACCTTTTATTAATACTTTCTTTTAATTGCGTAAACACTTCACTTTGATTTCCATGAAATAGGGAAATGAAAGATAAATAAATAAGTCATAAAACCAGTGGAGAAATGAAACCAGTGCAGCATGAATGTACTGGGGATCACCGTCAGCTACTACCACACCAAACTGTGGCAGCCATTTTGAAACAGATTGACTCTAAAGTTAATTAATTGTAGAAGAGCACCCAATGATTGCTTTCTGAACTTTTCATTAAAATGTGTTCAGTGCTTTATGAGATGTGTTGGTAATAGACACACCTGAACACACAGACAGACAAAAAAATGTTTGTCTTCATTTGTCTTTTGCAACAGGCAGGATTAAATTACACCTTTATTGTGCATTTTTATTATTCTGATTATTGGTCTAAGTCTGAGGTAACTTTGTGTCCCTTTAACCCCCAGCTATAGCAGATGTTCGGAGTTCCTGCACTGATCCACTGTCAGCAGCTTTGTCTCAAGACCGGAGCAACTTTCCTGCTTCAGCTTTGCTTCTTCAACCAAGACGGAAGTTGAGAAAGTTTAGCGTCAGAAGACTAAAGCTTTATCAAACAGAACTACAGTACATTTATATATATACAGGGCTAAAAGATATTAAAAATAAGAACCCCCTCCCCCACGTCCCGAGCCTGCAGTTTACCTCAGACCACTGTACTTCCTGTTACAGCAAGAATTATTAAAAAAAAACTATTCAAGTGAAACTATTACAGAGAGCCTGATATGAAAACTATTTCTGATGTCACAATGGTACAATGAGGCAGCTTCACACCGTGCTGCTGAGTAAGAAACACAGTGAGGTCCAATGGGCCCACAAAACCAGGAAGTGAGGACAGTGAGTGAAAAGTCACGGCAGCGCACAGAGCAGAACAGAAACCGGAAGAGTCCATTCTGTGCAAGAAGCCTGCTCATGTGGAACATGACGAGACCAGTGAATGGAAGAGAAAAATGAAAACAAACATGGGAAACAGCTCGGCCCACTTTGGACTTTTCCCAGGGAGCAATGAATTCTGGGAGAAAAACGTTTTAAAGCAGTGACTAAGAATGTCATAAACAGAAATATTAATGTTTTTTATTATTAATAGCATAAAATGATTAAAGCTCTTGCACTCCTTAAATGAATGAATAAAAACTCTAAAGTCTAAAAGGCCTTTGTACATTAAATTCATCTGATGCTGCACAACGATGGCGTCGAAGCCGTTTAGGTCAAACCTTGAAAATAACTCATGCTCTCTCTCGTGTGTGTCTCTTACTGCCCAAGAGTGTTAACATGCTCAACTACTACCACACCAAGTTTTACTTCAATGCCTGCAAATGGACTGAGTTATAATAACTTTTGTGTTTCTTATGTTTGTTTAGCTGTGGCAGCCATCTTGAATGAAGTGACTCCAAATATTAATGGTTGTAAATGTGCATCCAATAATTTCTGTTTATGAGTTTTATTAAACTCCGTCCTGTGGGTCATGTGCCAACAGACAGACACACAAACACACAATCTGTCACACCGGTGGGCAACATTAACAATTAACAAACTATACTGGTAGTTCAATAACGCCCCTCACACAAACCTGCTTTAAACATGGACTTTAAACCATGTTTTGGGACTAATGCTTAAAAATGTTGGTATTTTCTCTAAATTTAACAAAAAAAAAAAAACCTCGACCTAAAAGCAACGTTTTCTTTGGCTTATGCAGTTACAAATCTTTATTTCCTCAGGTGTACTTTACTGGTTGAAATGAATTAATCCGACTACACCATCCCAGACTGCAGATATACTTTATTTTCTGTCATTTTAAGAAAAGGTCAATAATTCAGAAAAATAACATATCAATTATTAGATTAGACTAACCAACAATAAAGTGATGATTTAAAGAAAGAAAAATCAGCAGTTGCAGCAGGGTACAACATTCCTGCTCTCATATTAAATTTACTTTATTTCATTTGTTTCTCTCACTGACGCTAAAATCAGTTTAGAGATGTATGAGTCAAACTCGAGACAAAAGGAGTTGCATCAGCAAAATGCTTTGCACAAACCTAATATTAGAGTCGTGTTTGCAAAATGCAATACATTTTTCCGCATCACAAATATAATTCTGGTGAAAACCCTAAAGCAACGGACATTCTCAATCTAAAACACCACCTTGGACAAGAGACACTAAACCGCAGCCGTTTATCAACCAACATCTGCTGGGCAGGAGGAGGACAGGAATTCAACACACACACACACACACACACACGTGTGCACACACACACACACCGTCCTTTCAGTTCAGGTTCAATACAAGCAGTAATATCCTGTGTGTTTACGGCCTTACAGACAGACACTGTACCATCGGCTCAAAGACAAATCTCAGGTTTTACCTGCTCCTCAACAACAAACAGAAACTAGCATGAGAAGGAAAATTAGATTTTAATTTCACAATGATGGGTTTATTTTTTATAATCTCTTCAATTTTAACATGCATCAAACTTCGGTTGTTGGTACTTAGTTTGTAAACTAAGCGGGCGGCTGTGTCTGAGTGGTTAGAGCAGTCGTCCTCCAATGCGAGAGTTGGGGGTTCGAATCCACCAGCAGTCACATGTCGAAGTGTCCCTGGGCAAGACACTGAACCCCTCGTTGTCCTGATGTGTGTCCCATCAGTGTATGAATGTGATCTAAAGCTCTGATTAGTCTCTTTAGAATGATTTGTTCAATTAGCTTTGTAGAGATCTAGTATAGAGCTGTATGAATGGGTAAATGAGGACACAGATTGTTGTAAAGAGTTTTGAGTATCTTGAAATAAGACAGAAAGGTGCTATATAAGTACAGTCCATTTACCATTTTAAACTAACACACATAATGTTATTTATAGGGGTGTAAGAATACATCAGTTTAAATCGATATCGATTACATGAGTAATGATTCAATTATATCGTGGCAAAACTAAAACATCGATTCATATCGTCATCTTTAAAATATGCTTTTATTTTGAAATTTCCAAGGCACGTCTGTGTCACCATGCGCAGCTGTGCTCTGCGGCCGCCTCAGCAACATGGCAGACCAGGCAGAAAACACAGCCAATGAAATTCACTCTCCTGCTGGATTTAAATCAACTCTGTGGAAATATTTTGGATTCCAACAGAAGAACGGCTCAACAGACGGAACTCAAGTCGTGTGCAACAGGTGTCAGTGTGAGTTCAAATACTCGGGAAATACTATCAATGTGTCCGTTCACCTGAAGAACAAACACAACATTCATAGCCATGTTATGTAAGCTTAATATCTATTTTTGTTTCTTTATAGCTGAAAGGTTTAAATGCCTGGTGCCTGTAATAACAGAAATAAAATGGTTAAATCATATGTGAATTGTTTTTGTAAATGTATTTAAATGTAAATGAGATGGGCATTTGATATCACAATATATCGATGGCAGACTTGTGAATCGAATAAAATCTAAATTGTATTGTGCTTTGTGATATCAAGAAAAATCGTATCATACAAACAAATCAATATATCGTATCGTGGTAAAGCTGGTGATTTGCACCCCTAGTTATTTACAAGCTGATTTGGAGAGATTTATATCATTTTTACTCACAGACGTGCTGTAGTGAGACTGTTCAAAAGAAGGATCTCAACGTACGACACGTTTCAGGTTGGAATCCTGATTCTTTTGAAACAAATTGCCATAAGCAGGTGTATCTTTGTATGAAACAGATTTTATTTATAGTATCAGGAACACAGATTTAATCCTTTTTTGTCATAGAGTTACCAGAAGCATTCATTCATAACTCAACTTCTGGTTTATTTTATATTAATATATAAATAAAACTGTTACATTATTGAGTTTACACACAGATTTGGACATAAATACACAGACAGGAACTATTTTAAAAAAATGTGAGAA
>NC_056515.1:4585802-4588725 GCF_014905685.2 Nematolebias whitei | reverse complement strand
CACAAACCCACCCACACAGACCAGTATTTGCAGTTTGACTCCCATCACCCTTTGGAGCACAAGTTAGGAGTCATCAGGACTCTGTATCACAGAGCAGACAGCATCCCCACTAGCTCAGGAGCCAGGCAGAAGGAGAAATCCTACACAAGACAGGCTCTAGAGCAATGTGGATATCCTAACTGGGCCTTCCTGAAAGCAGAGAAGAAACCCAAACAGGACTCCAGTCAGCCAACAGGTGAAAAGGAGGAACCCAGACCCAGACCAGTGGTCATTCCGTATGTAAGATCCAGTCCCCCGGCACAAACAGAGTAATGTTGTGTATGCTGTTCAGTGTCAGGAGGGCTGTGATCAGTCTTACATCAGGGAAACTAAACAGCCACTGGCCAAAAGGATGGCCCAGCACAGAAGAGCAGCCCCATCAGGCCAGGACTCTGAGGTCTACATTCATCTCCAGGCCAGCGGTCACTCTTTCAGGGATGAAGATGTTCACATCCTGGAACGATGGTTTGAGAGAGAAGTAAAGGAGGCCATCTTTGTGAAAAGAAATCGTCCATCATTAAACAGGGGCGGAGCCTCTGGGTTCAACTGTCCCCCTCTTACAATGCTGTTATTGCTAGTATCACTCAGCCCTCTGTGAATAGTAAACAGCCATCAGTGTGCTAATGATCCATTGTTAGGCTGATGGTCCTTCTTGACCATGTGAGCAGCTGGTTCTGGTTGTCAGCAGCAAACTGGTTGATCCACTCTGAGAAGGTGCTATTTAAGAGACTGAGCTGAATACAGCACCTCAGACTGAGGAAGTCTCTTGGATGAGAGACGAAACGTTTCTATATATTTTTTGTTGTTTTACTTTTTGTTTTTCTGAATGTCCAGAGGACCAGACTGAACTTTTTTAGATCTGATAGTAATCAATGATTTGTGCCGTATCAGCCATGCCAACAATCACAGCACAGAGGATGGAGATGGAGGAAAACCTCTTCATCCAGGCTAGGCTAAATGCTAGCCAAACAAATGCCAGCTTTTAATCTTTTCAAGGTTATAAAACAAATTCTTCTCAAAAATGAGTTTCTTTTCAACCAATGCCCTTCTTACTATGTGAACAAATGATTACCCGTAGTTGATTAGTCAACTATTCTTTTAAACTGTCTGTTCTGGGCTCAGTTTATGTTTGACCTCACCTGGTTTAGTCTGCCCACTTGTAAATATCACCTTACTTTCTCTGCATTGTTGTAATATAAAACTACAGGAATTTAAAGTATTAACCCGTGAAACATAGAAAACTGAAACTAATCAAATGTATTTATAACTGGACTTGATGTGACCATGATAAAACATGCAACACATTAGTCGGTACAGATGAAAATGCAAGTAATCTTTGTTTTAAACAAAACATGCTAACTAAAATGTCCCCGAGCGGGTCTGAAGGTCCAGAACATTTATAGGGTTTCCATTTGACACAAAAACACACCAAGTCGAGACTTAGACCAACACATTTTCTGAGCACTGTAGTTGGCACAAGACTTTTGTTTGTATTTTGCTATTAGCTCGTGGAGTCAACTCTGTCTTTCTGTTAGCAAAATATCACATGAACCACTGGGCAGATGTGACCCATCACATCGAAGTGAGGGTTACGATGCAAAGTGGTATGCAGAAATAAAGACAAATCTAATGAATAAATACCCATTCTTTGGGTCCCTTGAATGACATGGCTGAAATATAATGGTAAAGTTGTGGACGATGATTCTGAGCAGGAGCAACAAATGAATTTCAGGAGAAAAAGATGTTTTGCTACTTCCTCTGTGTGCTATTGAAGCCTTCATTCCCATGTGGTACATCCTGATATCCAAATATGATTTG
Source organism: Nematolebias whitei (assembly GCF_014905685.2). NCBI lineage: Eukaryota > Metazoa > Chordata > Actinopteri > Cyprinodontiformes > Rivulidae > Nematolebias > Nematolebias whitei. Next base: position 4,586,868 of record NC_056515.1, on the reverse strand, counting down.
AGTTTTTTTTTTTCTTTTCTCAAATGATGTAAAAAACATCCTCCTTAGAAAATGCTCAGAATCAGATTCAGGCCAGTCTTCCAGGGGTTAGTGTGATTAACAGGACCAATGTAGCCTTGTCTGATAGTACGGTCTTTGAATCAGAATGCAGCTTAAAATGCCAGCAATCTGAAAATGTGCTTTGTTCAGTTTATCCAAATCTGACTTAATCTTCAGTTTGATGTGAAGGGTCACAGATAAAAACAAAAATCAAAAACAACTTCCAGAAAGCACTGGTAATCATTAAATGTACATGAACAGGAGGCAGATAAGATCCCTGCATTGTCAAAATGGCGTTTCAGGAAGTTCCAAAGTAATTTCCACTGTTGGAGACAAGACCTTCCCTTAGAATGAACTTTGAGCATTTGTATTTACGTGTTTTGTATAAAGTAAAAAAAAAAAAACAATTTAACAAAATTAACTGAGTATTGAAAAGAGAAGAACTTTGAGAGGACAATGTGCCAACTTTACTGGATTTCTAAAGAAAGGTAAAGTTTCTTGGCAGAAGTTTGCAGACATTCTTCTTTTCTCTAGTTTCACTCAGACACTCGCCTATAACAGAGAACGGCATGTCAGCTGAAATATTCTTAATCCTTCTCTTGTTTTGTAGCGGAAAACATTTATCAGAGCTTCCTGAAGGTCATTTACTCTTTCTGTTACATGTATTACATTTAGCATATCGGGGGCCGAGATGGGGTAGAGGCAGGGCAGTCGACCCGGGACCCCAAAGTCCCAGGTTTGACCCCCAGCCATCGTGGTGTCCCTGAGCAAGACTCCCAATCCCCAATTGCCCCATGAGCACCCACATAGCTGCCCACCGCCCCACCTGGGGGGCACCAAGTGTGATGAGTCAAATGCAGAGAACCAGTGTTGCTGTTGTATGGAAACATTCAATGATGACAACACAACACTTTATATTATGTGATGGGCATGTTGTCAAAAAACAGGATTTTTTTATCCATCCATCCATCCATCCATCCATCCATCCATCCATCCATCCATCCATCCATCCATCCATCCATGGAAG
>NC_056515.1:4575216-4585702 GCF_014905685.2 Nematolebias whitei | reverse complement strand
TATGTATATGTATATATATGTATATACATATACATATATATATATATGTATATATATGTATATACATATACATATATATGTATATGTATGTATATGTATATACATATATATATATGTATGTATATGTATATACATATATATATATATATGTATGTATATGTATATACATATATATATATGTATGTATATGTATATACATATATATATATATGTATGTATATGTATATACATATATATATATATGTATGTATATGTATATACATATATATATATATGTATGTATATGTATATACATATATATATATATGTATGTATATGTATATACATATATATATATACATGTATGTATATGTATATACATATATATATATATACATGTATGTATATGTATATGTATATACATATATATATATGTATGTATATGTATGTATATGTATATACATATATATATATATACATGTATGTATATGTATATACATATATATGTATATGTATCCATATTTATATGGATAATAAAAAAGAGAGTGTTCTTTCAATTGATCGGAGCAGGACACACTTAGAAAGTCTCTGGATGAGCTTAATTTGTATTTCTGGACTCAAATCAATGAAATAACAGTTCCTTTTCCAGGAAGGCCCTCAGGGTCAGGACTTGACCTGAGGCTTAGTTCACTACAATATGTATATGTAGTTTCCCTGATAATCCCTCAACATACGGAATGACCACTGGTCTGGGTCTGGGTTCCTCCTTTTCACCTGTTGGCTGACTGGAGTCCTGTTTGGGGTTCTTCTCTGCTTTCAGGAAGGCCCAGTTAGTTGAGGGAGTATCAGAGAAACTGAGACGTTTATTTTCTAAACATAACGTCCCAGTGGCTTTTAAACCCCAAAATACATTACGGCAAAGACTGGTTCATCCCAAAGATCCAGTCCCCCGGCACAAACAGAGCAATGTTGTGTAGCTGTTCAGTGTCAGGAGGGCTGTGATCAGTCTTACATCGGGGAAACTAAACAGCCACTGGCCAAAAGGATGGCCCAGCACAGAAGATCAACATCATCAGGCCAGGACTCTGAGGTCTACACTCATCTCCAGGCCAGCGGTCACTCTTTCAGGGATGAAGATGTGCACATCCTGGACAGAGAGGAACGATGGTTTGAGAGAGGAGTAAAGGAGGCCATCTTTATGAAAAGGAATCGTCCATCATTAAACAGGGGTGGAGGCCTCCGGGTTCAACTGTCCCCCTCTTACAATGCTGTGATTGCTAGTATCACTCAGCCCTCTGTGAATAGTAAACAGCCATCAGTGTGCTAATGATCCATTGTTAGGCTGATGGTCCTTCTTGAGCATGTGATCAGCTGGTTTTGGTTGTCAGCAGCAAAACTGGTTGATCCACTCTGAGAAGGTGCTATTTAAGAGACTGAGCTGAATACAGCACCTCAGACTGAGGAAGTCTCTCGGATGAGAGACGAAACGTTTCTACATTTTTTTTTTTTTTGTTGATTTGCTTTGTTTTGTTTTTTTTTGAATGTCCAGAGGACCAGATTTAACCTTTTTAGATTTTTCTACCTGGATTATTGAGCATGCATCAGGATATTCTACAGGAAATATATTTCTAAATAAAATTAATAATTTTGAAAAATATATGGTACAACAACCAAAAGCCATATCTTCCTTTTCCTGAATGTGTGCAGAATGGTATATGAATATCTAAAATAGCACAAAGTATGAAATTATGCAGAAGTACTTAGAAAATTGTGCTTTGAATACCTATGCATTGGTACCATTAATAATAAATCTTTAAGAACAATATGGCCATCTTGGTCAGAGATAAACTTGTTGATCATTCATGAGATATAATAAGTTTATTAGATGAACAGATGTGGTCTTCAGATCTATGAATAAAACTTATTTTCTCATGTTTTTGTCTTCACAGGTCCACAGTGAATTTGTGAAGAACATCGAGAACACGTCAGTGGAAAGTTTGATCCAGAAACTGTCTGAGAGTAAAGGAACGGGTCGGGAGAGGCCAGGTAGGCATCCTCTGTCCTGGACCTTCCACTCTGATCTGTGGGTTCCTGCCGTTAACAGAGGGGATGGGTCTGTATTGGAATAAGAGTGCACCATCAGAGCCAATCATAGTAAGCTGCTGTAAATTTTGGCTTGACATTCCAGTTAGCATGTGACACATTGGGGGGGTGGGGGGGGGTCTGTGTTTGCAGATTAATGCAGCGGAACCAACTTTTTGATGAGGTCAGAGCTCGACAACGACTCTTGTGTCAACTTGGCCATGCCACGCTAATCAAAGAAATACCCCTCAGCTGTATTTAGTTCTGTCTCCCCTTTTTGTGTCTTTCACCCCCCCCCCCCCCCCACACACACACATATAAATTAATTGTCAGTTATTGTAGCTCAAGCTCAAAATCTTTTCTTCTGCGCTTGCATTTTACTAACACAAGTCAGTGCAACCTGCTGGATGGGACCAGTCAGCCCTGTTACAAATCTGAGCTGCGACCCCCGCGCTGCTTGTGCTACGTTACGTCAGGTGACAGACACAAAGGATTGCCTCTGCAGTGTTTGTGTGTCCACAAGCCGTGACCCCCATGTCCAAACACTTTATCTGGCAAATGGTGGCCTTCATTTGTTTGGACAGCAGAATTAATTAAAGGTGGAAAAAACGCTCTGAAAATTCCTCTCGTATTAAGCAGTTCATTAGAGGTTGCACAGCAGCTCCGGCGTTGTCAGAAAAATAAGCTGTGTGTCATCTGATGAAATGGACGGACCAGGCCTTTTACTTACACACACATGCACACAGAGAGAGAGAGAGAGAGAGAGAGAGGTTGAATAAACTTTCTATTGCAGAAACAATCCCAGAGTGACACTCTGCGAGGCGGGGGTTCGAACTGTTCAACGATATCCAACTGAGCTGTCAACTGGCAGTGGGCCAGACACGCAACCCCCCTCTGCCCCCTCCCAGTGTCATGTGAAGCACATAGGATTTAAAAAAAACATTTTCTGCTCATGCGTGACTTCACATTTTCTTCACAGAGAGGAGGAAAAGGAAACATCGTATGCTGTGTAAACACAGTCGTCTGTTTGGTTGGTGGTGGTTTAAACACTTCCTAATGTCCGTCCAGATCGTGTGCACAGTTTGGAGTCTTTTTGTCTAAATAATGTCAAATACAATCACAGGATGCTAACGGCAGAGAGGTCCTGCTGAGCCTCAGTCCTGCATGGAGTTTCCACTCATTCTTCTGCTTCAAGGATCCTTTTTGATACATTTTCTTAATCATACCAGCAGCTGCTGCAGAGCTGAAGGCCTAGTATTCCTTTAAAAGACTCATAACGCCCGCCACTTGTGATGCCATAGTTTTATACACTGCCTGGTCAAAAAAAAAAGTTGCCACCTGGATTTAACTAAGCAAATAGGTACGAGCCTCCTATTGGAGAATTACTGCATGGGTGATTATATTTCAGCTGCAACAAGTTATTTAACCCCAACTGGTGCAATGAGTTGCTTCTCATTTCTTAAACAACCATGTTGAAAGACTCATGGCATGGTCATGGAAAGATGTCAGTCTGTTTGAGAAGGGTCAAATCATTGGCATCAAGTAGAGAAGACATTAAGGAGATTACAGAAACTACTAAAACTTGGTTAAGAACTGTCCAACTCATTATTAAAAACTGGAATGAGAGTGGGGACCCATCGTCTTCGAGGAAGAAATGTGGCCAGAAAAAATCCTGAATGATCGTTATCGGCGATCACTTAAATGTTTGGTGAAATCATATCGAAGAAAACAACAGTAGCACTCAGGGCTTTGTTTAATAATGAAAGTAAGAGCATTTCCACATACACAATGTGAAGAACTCAAGGGAATGGGACTGAACAGCTGGGTAGCTTTAAGAAAACCACTAATCAGTGAGGCTAACCAGAAAAAAAGGCTTCAGTTTGCTAGGGAGTATAAAGATTGGACTCTGGAGCAATGGAAGAAGTTCATGTGGTCTGAGTCCAGACTGACCCTGTTCTAAAGTGATGGTGCATCAGGGTAAGAAGAGAGGCAGGTGAAGTGATGCACCCATCATGTCTAGTGTCTAGTCATCATTGCAAGATCTCTGTGAAAAATGAATGCAACACTGGAGGAAATAGGGCAGCACAGTGGTACAACTGGTAGAGCTGCTGCCTCTCAGCGAGCAGGTCCCTGGTTCAAACCCCGGTCCAGGGGCCTTTCTGGGTGGAGTTTGCATGTTCTCTCCGTGCATGCGTGGGTTTTCTCCGGGTACTCTGGTTTCCTCCCACAGACCAAAAACATGCATGTTAGGCTGACTGGTAACTCTAAATTGTCCCTAGGTGTGAGCAAGAGAGTGAATGGTTGTTTGTCTCGTTTGTCTCTATGTGTCCCTTTGATGGACTTGCGACCCGTCCAGGGTGTCCCCCGCCCCTCGCACAGTGATTGCTGGACATGGGCACCAGCGACCCCCGTGACCCAAAATGGAATAAGCGGGTAAAGAAAATGGATGGATGGATGAAATAGATCTTGTGACATTGCAGAAGCTTACTGAAACAATGTCACAGAGAATTCTTGCTGTAATCAAAGATAAAGGCTGTCCAACCAAATATGTGACCGTTTTTAGGCCAGGCAGTGTACTAGAATCATCTTATGTTGAGAAAAGATGGAGTTAGAGCATTTCTTGAAGTCTGAAGAGATCTTGTACTATGTGTTAGTTTTTGGATTATGTATAGTGAACACTCTGCTACTATCTCACCACAATTTAGCTCAGTATCTGTAAAACTGACTAAAATATGATAATTTTTATGTTTGCTAACTTTGGTTAGCTGTGACAGTTATCTTGAATTGGATTCCCTTCAAAAGGTAATCTGTTGCTAAAGAGCATTGAAAGAATACTTTCTGATTGTTTCATTAAAATCTGACCAGTGGCTTGTGAGATATTTTGCTAACAGACAGACGGTGTTGACTTCAACACTTTATGGCATAGTTGTAAGCACAAATGTTGCACATATGTGTTGTGCTCAGTGGATGTGTTGAAGATGATGTTCATCCAATTTTAACTCACTAGCAGTAAATTTATAATAATAATAATAATAATACTTTATTTATAAAGCCCTTTAAAACAACCAGAGCTGCCCCAAAGTGCTGTACATATAAAATCAAGAACATTTAAACGCATAAAACTGTTGTTAAAACCATAAGATCAATAAAAACCATTGCAGAGCAAATTCAGGCTGTGCTAAAAGCCAGGGAGTAAAAATGTGTTTTTAAAAGAGTTTTAAAACTGGACAGTGAATTTGACTGAGATGGCAGCCATTTTTGTGTTGGCTAAGCTCAGTTAGTTGTGGCACCCATCTTGAATTAGATACACTGCAAATGTTTGTCAGGTGTAGATGTTCATCTAATGATTACTTTCTGTTAGTTTGGTTAATCTCCATCCAGTAGTTGATGCAATATTTTGCTGACAGACAAACAAAGAAAAACACTCACATGGACACAGGGCCTTTATTGCCCTTTTGCATGAGGCAGCATGTGGAGGAGATTATGTCAAGCGAGTTAACGACACTGTCCACATCCTTCATGCTGTTTGTCTCTCCTGTCTTATGTGAGCTTCTGTGTTTGTGACTTTGCAGGCGGATTTGTTGCGATGGGCGTTAAACTCTTCTGACGGTGCTTTGTGTTGTGGCTGTTGTGTATTAGCGTGCACGGAGGAGGCCTGGTCCTGCACAGCGGAGGGGTCTGGTCATCGGTGTTCTTTATCCACATGACTTGGCGTACCTCTCGTGACTCGCTGCCTCCCTGCGCTTCACTCATGCCAGACAGAGCGTCGACTCTGCTCGCGACTGGCGTCCTCTGGGGAGAGCCCATCGGACGGACCGCTGCTGCTGCTGCTGCTGCTGCTGCTGCTGCTGCTGCTGCTGCTGCGTGCATCCCGAGTTAAAACGTTGTTGGCTTTGTTGTTTTCAGGTCAAGGCATGTTAGTGGATCAGAATACAGCCAGAGGGTCCAGCCCAGTCTTTGTGTCTTTCTGTGTGTCATCTTACTGTTCAGCCTCTCACTGATACAGACTATCTTTATCCGTGCGCTCCGACTGAAGACACACACTGTCCTGTTGTCACAATTAACTTGAACAGCAGAGCTCAAAATACCTTCTGGATTTCTCTGAATGACATGAAACCACATTTCACCCCTTCTCTCGATTTACCACCTGCTGCTGAAAGTGAAGGCGGAACGATAATGGTTTTGTTGGGTTTCACTCATTGAGTCACGAGAACTCATTTTCAAGAGAGACCTGTTTAGAAGCAGATGATGGGGGTTAAGGGCCTTGCTCAGGGGCCCAGAGTGGGGCCAATGAGGGTGGAGGCAGGTGTGGGCGTTTCACCTTTTCCACCCACATTTTAATGTTGATGGTACCGGGAGTTGAACCTGTGACTTTCCAATCACAGGCCCATCTTCTAACTGTACCATTCCATTGTGAATTATCAAAGTGTGTTGTTTTTTTATCTTAACTGCTACAAAACCTTTAGTACATTTTTTTTGAAGTGATGTGAAGCATGGCAGTATCTTGGGGCTAAATATGCATAATTGATGAGAAATAAACCAAGTGTGGATAGTTATTTATTTATGGCTGTTCTCTCATCGTGTGATGGACGTTTCTGAATGACTAAAACAAATGTTGTTTTTGCCATCACCAATTTACTGCTGGTTTTTCTCCAGTGTGACTGTACTGGTATGTTTGCAGAGCATTGTTTATTCCTGTTCTAGAGTGATGGATGATTTTAACAAGACAAAAGAACAGCTTTTGATCATGTCTATATAAACACTTCATCAACTGGGTACCACTGATTTTCTTAATTTTTAGAAATCGGAAATCGGACGATACTTGCATGAGAAACTGATTTGACCGATTTTTTAAAATGTTAACAATTGTCTGGACTTCATTTATATTTCAGAGCACTACCTCATGGCCAGTTAAAACAAGTTTATATTGTTTCTAGGATATTGTTCAAGGGTATGTTTTACAATAAAATAATGTTGGAAAATTGAAGGTGCTTTGTGACCTTTAACACCTGACAGTGGTGATTATAAAACTAAATCGGAATCGACAGGTCAGACTTTTTAAAAATCGGTGATAGGTGTAGTGTTCTAAAGGGCTAGGTTAGCTTCAGAGCTTCACTACAGTCATATTTAAATAACAAGTTCTCTCTTTTTCGAGCTACTTGACAGATATGTGACAGAGGTACTGTGTGTAGATGGTTTAATCAGTGACATGAGACGTTAATTTTCTTTGACCCATCAAAATAAATGTGGTCATTTATTAACAGAATCAAAATTTAACATCATAACATTGTACACTTGATTAGACTGATCTAGTTCTGATTAATAAAACTTGGCACGTTTTACTTAATAAAAACAACAGACATTTCTGAAGATATCTGGATTAATTACTGGCAGGATAGAAGAGTTTTAAAGATGGGAAATATGGAGGAGTTTAAAGGGAGATGTGGAGGAAGATGTATGTCTGTAGACCAGAACAACACGATCCTTTCAAGCGCAGTTTGCCCGCGGTACACTTGTAGTGAAGCTCGTGACGACTCTTTACCTTGGCAGAGGATGAGTCCGCTACGGTCAAGAGGTCCCTGGCACGCTACCTTTCAGCGTCTCCTCAGGGCGGCTGCGACTCGGCAGAAGTCGTGAGATACTCTGTTCTACAGAACAAACTTCCTCAGAAGTTGTTGGGCATTCGCCTGGTGATAGTCACAGCGAGGCGCCGTGACTCCGGCAGGGATGGATGACTCCCATCAGCATGGAAAACTGAGTCCGAAGTTCCACTCAGCAGTGGAAAAACTCCAGAACTCCATAACAGCTAGAACTCTCCCAGAACCTCAGAAGACATTAATCCAGGAGACCCAGAAGACTCAGAAGACTGACAGTTCCAGGAAGTGTCGACTTTTAAAGAGTTCTGCTTCCGGTCACTTTAGTAAGTCCTGATTGGTTGAAGCAACCAACAGGGGTGTGGTTCTAGTGATGTCAAAGGGTTTTTACAAGTCAAGAAAACAGCAGAAATGTTTAGGAACAGACAGAGAAATGTTTTGGCGAAGTGAGAAACACTGCAGGTGCCAGTTTTCTTATTTACTGTCTGAGAGGTTTAAAAACACGACAGCTCGTTCTAACAACTTGTTTTTGACTGTCTCCGACTTTTGACCGACATCACTCTTTCTCATTTCAGACAGAAGATCAAAATGCATAATTACTTTGTAAAATAGACATTTAACTTGATTTCTAATTTAAATGAGGTTTAAAAATCATTAATACTGTTTCACAGTTGATTTAAAATGAGTGGTTCACTTCAACATTTAAAAATGGTATGAACTAAACACACTTTTGATTATCAAGATATTGTAAAATAGTGATGATAATATAAAAAAAGAGAGTGTTCTTTCAATTGATTAGTTCAGGATACAATTAGAAAGTCTCTGGATGAGCTAATTTGTGTTTCTGGATTCAAATCAATGAAATAACAGTTCCTGTCCCATGAAGGTCTTCAGAGGCAGGTTTTGGTCGGAGGCCTAGTCCACTACATAGGCCAGAAAACTGCAATCAATGCACCCCTAATCAAAATACTTATATTTGACCATGCTAACGTGTCACAAGATCTCGTGTAGGACTGAGCGTGAAGTCATTGCACCTTGTCATTTGTAATATTAGTGTCGTGTGTCCCATGCGGGTCATTAAGTTCCTGCTTTGTGCAAACTCCACACCAGTGCATTTCTATGAATACCAAATCTGCTGTGAGCATTTTCAGAAGAACACAGTTGTTATGTTGATGATTCCAGATGTGCATCTTTCTGAGGAACAATCTCTGGTGTTGTGTAACCTTTTGTGTTACATCTCTGTGAGGCCCACCTGAATTGACCCCCCCAAGTTCTCCCTGTGGGAGCAGCCTCACCCTGATTGTGTGCATGTCCTGTACGGGATGCTAGACTGCATGTTGTGTGTGTGTGTGTCAGCAGTGGGTCTTTAACTCTCTCTGCACCAAACAATCCAGTGTTGTGTGTGTCTTTTTAGGACCTATAGAGTTTGAGGAGTGTAACACAGCGGTTGCAACAGAAGGTGAGTTTTTATTGAAAGTCTTCAAAGAATACATTTTAACAAACCTATTTTCAAGTTCCATATTAAAACGAGGTGAAAATGTAGTTAATATTCCATCTAATCACAGATTTGAGGAAGAGCACATTTTTATTTATTTTTAATTAAACGTTTTGTTTTTGCTTTAGGTGCCAAACCACGGAAAAGAAAACCTTTTGGCATTCCAGGTCGAAGGAAAGACAAGGACACCGACTCCACGTGAGTGACGACTTCACGTTTAGTTCAGTTTGTTAAATTTACTGTTTTTAACTTAAATGTGAAACATTTTTCAACTTCTCGTTCAGGGAGTCCACAGAAGTTGAAGCTGCTGTGAGTATTAAAACACACATGGGCTGTATTCTCAGTCTTCAGGAGTTTGCTTTGTGTCTGTTGCACGTCATGTTTCTCAGCCTGCAGGAAGAAGACTAGACCATTTTCTCCTGTTTGCTCATTTCTTCTTCTTCTGTTTGTGCTTGTAGAACACTGCCAATGGTGCTCCCCCAGGATATTTTGGCTCTATAGACATCCAGAACGCTGTAAGCAACCTACATGCCCACACACACATTAATCACATTAATCATATTAACACACTAATGTTTGATCAAAGCATACAACTTTATTTCATTCAAAATGGTAATTTACCAGCAACTGAAAATTACAGTTTGAATCAAAAAGTACAACTTCTTATTAATAAGTAGTATTTGTAGATATTCAAAGTTATTATCTAGAATAAAAAATGACCATGAACTGCTGATCTTTAAAACATTGTTCAGTTTGGTTCAGTTGTGTGTCAGTGGCATATTTTGTATAAATTATTGGACCAGTTTCCATTGTTCCTTATCTGATTGTGTAGATGGAATTCAAAAATATCAATACCTTGTACCATTAATATATCCTGTGCTTTTATTGTGTATCTACTGTAGTTCCCTATTTTGTGTACAGTAGTCCATAAGTTTTTCGCGAACTCTATCACGGTTTTTCAAAATAAGATTGGACATGACACAGTTGGCTGATTGATGGATGAGCCGCACGATTGGCATGAAGTTTTTATTTAAAATAAATTATTTTAAATTATTTAGCACCTGTTTCACCTTTGTGCAGCCCATACTGCAGGATAAACTTCCTGCTGCAGCTGATCAGCTGTTCTCCGTGTATAGTGGAGAAGTGGGCGTGGCCAAGAACGCTTGCAGGTGCAAAGAGCGGCAGGTGGCAGAGAGCTTAAATCATGACATGCTGTGCTCTTTTAGTGTTTAGAGTTTAGAAACATTGTTTAGAATATTGCAAAAATGTGGGAATGGTTTAAAACGCTTTTTATATATATATATATATATATATATATATATATATATATATATAT
>NC_056515.1:4572994-4575116 GCF_014905685.2 Nematolebias whitei | reverse complement strand
ATATATATATATATATACATACATATAAAATCTCCTTTATATAAATTACGTCAGCTCTTTCTAAAAACTGAAGGTTTCTAAGAAACATCGCTATATATGGGGCCGAGATGGTGTAGAGGCAGGGCAGCCGGCTTGGGACCCGAAAGTCCCAGGTTCGATCCCCAGTCACTGCACATCACGTGGCGTCTCTGGGCAGCACGTCTCATCCCCAAAATGTCCCCCGGGCGCTTTCAATAGCTGCCCACTGCACCACCTGGTGGTGGATGGGTTAAATGCAGAGACTAATTTCGCCATTGTATGGAAACATACAGTGCTGACATTGTGATGACATTATTATTATTATTATTATATCTGCTGTCAAACACAAAAAGATTCTCTTTTGTTCTTGGGTTGTAGGCTGCACCTGACACAGGTTGGCTTGAGTGTGGTCTGGGTACAATGAAATATGAAGCATCTGAAGCGAAACCTGCTCCTATTTATAGTCCCTGTCCACTTTTGTATGGAGAACGTGGAGCTGTAAGACAGTTTGATTTGTCTGACTACAGAACAGGTTTCCACTGTAAGAGTGTTTGCTCTTCTCTGTATAGTTTTCACACATGGAGTCTCCATTGTATGATAGAGCTTTAACCAGCATTTGTTGATGGCACTGGAAACTGTGTTAACAGACAATGATTTGTGAAGGTGTTCCCTTGTTTTCAAAAATGTTTTGATGATGATGATGTGACTTGTAGATGATGGGGTATTTAAAAGCTCCCCAATTTGTCATTGAACAATATTCTGAAATTGTTCTGCTATTTTTAGACATTTTTTGCAGACCATTAAACCTCTGCCCATCTTTACTTCTGAGATATTGATGGTTTTTATACCCAGTCCTCTTGCTGACCTGTTGCCAATGAATCTAATTTAATTACAAACGCTCGTCCAGCTGTTTAAAATTAAATCACTTAACTCTACAGCCTTTACTTGCCCTGTCCCAACCTTTGTGAGATACAAACCAGATTCCAAAAAAGTTGGGACACTAAACAAATTGTTAATAAAAACTGAATGCAATGATGTGGAGGTGCCATCATCTAATATTTTATTCAGAATAGAACACAAATCACAGATCAAAAGTTTAAACTGAGAGAATGTATCATTTTAAGGGAAAAATCTGTTGTTTCCAAATTTCATGGCATCAACAAATCCCAAAAAAGTTGGGACAAGTCCATTTTTACCACTGTGTGGCATCCCCCTTCTTTTTACAACACTCAACAGACGTCTGGGGACAGAGGAGACCAGTTTCTCCAGTTTAGAAATAGGAATGCTCTCCCATTCATGTCTAATACAGGCCTCTAACTGTTCAATCGTCTTGGGCCTTCTTTGTCTCACCTTCCTCTTTATGATGCGCCAAATGTTCTCTATAGGTGAAAGATCTGGACTGCAGGCTGGCCATTTCAGTACCCGGATCCTTCTCCTACGTAGCCATGATGTTGTGATTGCTGCAGAATGTGGTCTGGCGTTATCGTGTTGAAAAATGCAGGGTCTTCCCTGAAAGAGATGACGTCTAGATGGGAGCATATGTTGTTCTAGAACCTGAACATAGTTCTCTGCATTAATGGTGCCTTTCCAGACATGCAAGCTGCCCATGCCACAAGTGCTCATGCAACTCCATACCATCAGTGATGCAGGCTTCTGAACGGAGCGTTGATAACAACTTGGGCTATCCTTGTCCTCTCTGGTCCGGATGACATGGCGTCCCAGTGTTCCATAAAGAACTTCAAATCGTGACTCATCTGACCACAGAACAGTCTTCCATTTTGCCACACTCCATTTTAAATGACCCCTGGCCCAGTGCAAACGTCTGAGCTTGTGGAGCTTGCTTAGAAATGGCTTCCTCTTTGCACTGTAGAGTTTCAGCTGGCAACGGCGGATGGCACGGTGGATTCACTGACAATGCTTTCTGGAAGTATTCCTGAGCCCATTCTGTTATTTCCTTGACAGTGGCATTCCTGTTTGAGGTGCAGTGATGTTTAAGGGCCCGGAGATCACGAGCATCCAGTAGAGTTTTATGGCCTTGACCCTTACGCACAGCGATTGTTCCAGATTCTCTGAATCTTTTGATGATGTTATGCACGGTTGATGA
>NC_056515.1:4569905-4572894 GCF_014905685.2 Nematolebias whitei | reverse complement strand
CTCCACATCATTGCATTCAGTTTTTATTCACAATTTGTTTAGTGTCCCAACTTTTTTGGAATCCGGTTTATATATTGCTGCCATAAAATTAGAATTACGTTCTCCCAAAATAGTTCAGTTTATTATTTTAAACATTTGACGTATTCTCTAAAGTTAATAAAATGTGAGTTTATGAAATTGGCAAATAAGTGCATTTAGATTTTTTTTTGCATTTTTATACAACCTACCAGCTGTTTAGAAATTAGAGGGGTCACAATTTTAAAACTATGTCAGAAGTCATCAAATAGTAACAGTTGCTTCATGCAGACTTGATTTGTTTCTTCAGTGCAGTGCTTTTCAACTCATTGTGCCACCCTTGAGTTTAACAAGGCTAAATCAATGCACCAACTATTTGACTGTAATAATAATAATAGTAGTAGTAATAATAATAATAATGTGCATCAACATCCTTAAGAGTTACTTTTTAAATAAATTATATTTATTTGTTGGGTCTGAAGAGTGTAAACTAGTTTTTGTGTTGTTTTTGTATTACTATTTTTTTAATGAAAATAGTTTAACAGGATCAACAAAACTTTAAAACAGCAGCGTGTAAAATGTATTATCTTCCTCTGATGTACTACAACTTTATAATCTAAAAATATTTTTATTGTGTTAACCACTTTGCTTCTCTTTCTTGCAGAATGTACCTGAAGTTGATGCAGAGGGCTTCTGTATCAGACCTGAAGTTAATGAGAATGATATCCTTTGGATGAAGCTCCCACACTGGGCTTACTTCACCCTGCAGGACCGGACCGTAGTCTGAGGCCTGGCTCAAATGAAACCCATTTTCCTCTTCTCTTCATCTTCATTTTATTAGTTATTTTTCTTAATGTGTCTGCTCACATGCCAAAGACAATTCCTTCTATTCGTCCAGCGATTCAGAGGACGAAGACGAGCCCAGGAAGTTCCACGTGCAGATCAAACCCGTTCAGCCCAATAACGGTACTCATCAGAATCGAGCCAACATCGACGAGCTCAAAGCCTCCATCGGAAACATCATCCTCTCACCTTCAGCCTCGGTATGACTGCATGAAACAGACAGAACTTGGTGTTTCTCTGCAGGAACACTAGAGGGCAATAGGAGAATGTTTTTCACATTCCAGTCGGTACTTCAGTTTGATTTGTTTATGGTCTCATTAGTTTATAAGTTTAATAACACATTCACATTTATTTTATGTTATGAATTTAAACTTTTTTCATTTGTATTCTTCTAATAATTGTGTTAACCACACAGAAAGAAACTATACCCTCAGATCTACATGCACAGATAAAACAGGAAGTAAAACATGCTGACACCAGTGTAATACAAGTACATGCCTCAAACGGTGAAGGTTGAAGGATTCACTTATTTTATCTTTTTTATTTATTTTTTCAGATTTTTAGAACTTTACTGAGTTCAGTTTCTACTTTACACAATATTCAATTTTCATTTAGCAGAAAATATATGAGAAAGGAATAATATCATAAAGCACGTTGTATATGTTGCCATTAAATAAGTTTTTAATATTTCTCTAAAACAATATTTTAAATCTTTACAAGAGATGTACATGTTTTCAATTCATTTCCAAGTTACCTCCAGTAATCCCCCCCCCCCCCCCCCACACACACACAAATGTTTGTCTTTCTCTCTTTACGGGAACTTTGCCTTCACTTCCGTCACTTTTTCAATCATTTCTGTAGGTTCTTTATTGTCATTCGTACCACATGTGGTACATGTGGTGGAACAAAATTGTGTACACAGCGTCCCAGTTACATCCAGCAAAATTATAAAATGTAAAAGAAAAACATTAATAAGATCTAAAATATGAACTAAGAAAAACGTTAGCTAAAAATACGCTAAGCACTAGTAGTACAAAAACAATACGCCGAACAGCAGCACGAACATGAGTCTGTGTGAGCAGATGTGCACGCATGAACACATCAACATTGAAACAGATCAGCAGCAACATGATGTGATTTCCCACAGTGATTATCCTGATTACAGATTCATGGGTCTAACAGTCTCAGGGTAGAAGCTGTTCCTCAGTCTAGTGGTTCTACACTTAATGCTCCTCAACCTCCTTCCTGAGGGGAATAGGGCAAAAAGTGTGTGTGCTGGGTGAGTGGGGTCCTTCATGATGCAGTTGGTCCTCTTCCTGCATTTGGAGGTGTAGTTGTCTGTGATGGTGGGGAGACTGACTCCAACAGACGTCTGTGCAGCCTTCACCACTCTCTGCTCTCTGTTACATCCAACAATAGCAAAAATATAAATATAAAAAGAAACCTTAAATAAGGATCTACGATATTAACTAAGATATACACTAAATGAACGCCCAATGGTATACTAAAAGATCTAAGATATACACAAGTCACTGATAGTGCAAAACCAAACACCAAATAACTGCAGCACGGACATGAGTCTTTGTGGGTGGATTAGTAGGAATGAATGAATACAGCAGTATGAAATAATCAGCAGCATGAGATCAGCATCATGGCTAATCATCAGCACATATCAACAATCAAAGCAATCAAACCTAACCATAAACCATCTGATAATAATCATAACCATAATCTTAACCTAAACAATCAAACCTAATCATAACCAGTACATACCTAACCCTTACACATCCTCAATTCACACCTTAGCTCTAAACCTGACCCCTGACCCACCAACGACACTTAAACATTATAGGGACCAGACTTTGGTCCTCACAATATAGTATGTGTTGGAAAAATGGTCCTCACAAAGTAACAAAAAAACAAACAAACACACATACACATATAATATACACATATATATATACACATATATATATATATATATACACACATATATATACATGTGTGTGTGTATATACATATGTGTATATATACACACATATATATATATATATATACATATATATGTGTGTGTATATATATATATTTACATATACACGTATATATATATATACATATGTGTGTGTATATA
>NC_056515.1:4564269-4569805 GCF_014905685.2 Nematolebias whitei | reverse complement strand
CCCCAAAAAAAAAAAATAAAAAAATAAAAAATCGCTGAGTATCTGAATTTATTTCCTCTGTTCTTAGACCTTGCTGCAGTTGGTAAAATGTAAAAGCTTTGTGTGTGTGTATGGGTGTGTTCTTTGTTGGATGTTGTTGTAAAAGGCTGAGAGGACTCTCTTGAAGCTCTCAGTTTTCCTCGTCAGCTGATCTGTAAACAAATGTCCGTTCCTCCTCGTGCTCTGGAGGTCCTCATCACATTTATGGCTTCTACTTTCTCACCCTTTGTCTCTGCATGGTGTCACTTTTGGTTTTTATTGGAACCCACCTGTTTCAGACCAGAATTTGCTTTTTGTCATTTATGAAGTTATATTTTACAAATATTCTTCAAAATAATAGTCAAGAGAAGTTTATTTTTTAATTAATTTAATTAACAGGCTTTAGTGTGAAAAGATTGACACAATGTTATCGCCATTATTTCTTCATTGCAGGTTTTGTTCTTTTAGACTTGAACTTTGGATTAATATCTTATCCTAAAAAACAAATAGATCTTTTAAACACAAAAAATAATATAAAACCGTTTATTTTGTAATTGCTTATATGTGAAATTATCCATTATCCTCTGTTTTATTGTAATGTTTTGTGTATTGAAACAAAAAATATTGAGATCGGTTTACAATTAAATGGGTTTTTGATGGGCGAGTCATTGTAAAAAGATTAAGGTATAAATATAAAGCTTTTGATTAGTTTCCTTTTTTTGTTGTTTTCTTTCTTCTTTTTTTATAGCTTAGTTTGTTTTTCTTTTAAACTCAAAGTCAGGATTAATTTCTCCTCCTAAAAGGACACAACGGACAGCTGTTGGTTTGTAATTGGAAGCCAGCAGATTAGCCCTTTTCTTTGTCTGGGAACATTTATTTTTCTGCTCCTTTTTCTCACTCAGATTCACAGAGAAGTTTTAAATTAGAGTTGGAACTTTTCCTCCGAGGTGGTGAGCACCGGAGCTTCATCTGGAGGGAATTATGGAGCGCTGTTCGCCTTTTTCCCCTCACTGCTCATTTTTCTGTCTTTTTCATTTCTTCTCCTGTTTGGTTCTCCTTCCATGGTGTTCCCTTTATTGAACTAGCAATAGAAGTGTGTGTGTGTGTGTGTGTTCGTGTGTGTGTGTGTGTGTGTGTGTGGCCAGCAAGAGCCGTAATTGAACCCATTTGCTGTTTAGCGCCTGTGGGACTAAAGCCCAGCCTTGCAGCTCTATGGTGGTTAAACGTTTTGCCGTGTTCCTCAAACTCATTCTGCCCCCCCCCAACCCCCCCCCACCCCCCCCCCCGACAACCCGTACTTCTTGCAAGAAATGTTTTTTATTGAAACTGATGCTCTTAGTTTCGTTTGCTCGTCCTCAGGAGCGTGTCAGCCGCGTCTTGTGTTTGGCAGCAGGACTTGGCAGAGTTATGTGATGAAT
The DNA here is from genome assembly GCF_014905685.2 of Nematolebias whitei. Classification (NCBI taxonomy): domain Eukaryota; kingdom Metazoa; phylum Chordata; class Actinopteri; order Cyprinodontiformes; family Rivulidae; genus Nematolebias; species Nematolebias whitei. The sequence continues at coordinate 4,568,369 of NC_056515.1, read as the reverse complement.
CTGTGAAGGAAGTCGGTGAAGTGTTGGTGCGTTGGGGGGGTCGTGCTCTCTGTTGTCCCACACTGATCGTTGTACAGCCTTAGATAAACCGTTGGGTGCTGCTGAAGTTTTCACCCTAAGTTTGAAGTGCGGTATGCGTGAGTCTGGACTTGTCTTGGGGATAATTTTCTGCACGTTGCATTTGACATGGCTTTTACTGAATATTTGACTTTGAAAGTCATTTGAGCGTAATTTGAATTATTTTTGAAAGTTTTAGCTTCCAAATGGTAACTGACTCATAAAACTGTGCATCATTCCACGTTGTAATAAAACTTTGGACCTGTTGTGTGTGAAGAATAATCATGTTTTTAACAAAGTAAGTCAAACTTTGACAAAGAACTTGTCAGTTTTATATAGATCATTTCCTAATGTCTGTATTTTTTATTTTGTTGTCTTTGTCTCCAGGGACAGATGCGAAGGAACCAGTCCAGTGAGTATTTTTTGTGCTACTAGGTTTGGGAGGTGAAACACATTTTTTTAGGCCTAAGTTGCTGTTTATTTATTTATTTTTAAGGTAAAAATGTAGAAATCCGTCTAAAATGAATATAATCCCTGCAAAAAGACTGTTCTTTTCCATTTATGTTAAATGTGAGTGAAGTTTGATTAAATGTTTAATTAGCTTTATTATGCCAAGTCGATTTTTTAGAATTTTCTACACAGCAGTCAAGTATTGATTTGGATTTGATCAATTTCCAGTTCCTAATAAGTTTGAAAAATATTACCCATTACGTTTTCTAAAAGTAAGAACCCATTAAAAATCTACATTTCTAAAAGTTGCTAAACATTCTTTGCATTAACTTGATGTCCAGTGTTTTTGTGCTTGTACCACTAGGGTAACTATTTGAAAATGTATTTTATTTTGAAAGCTGCTGTAAGAGGTCCTGTCTATTATCTGTAACGTTGTCAACGACATCAGCAGACAAGCATCACGTTTAAAGTCTTACATGAAAAACATCTGATTTGCATTTAAAAGGCCCTGATTATTTATTTATATATTTGTTTGTTTGTTTATTACAAACCTTTAACACAAACGTTGAAGTAAAGCCATGGTGTTGGAGGTTTTCAGAGCACGGTGGTTCCAGTTTGAACAGGAAAAAACGACCAGACTTCTTGATTTTTGAAGAAGAAAAAATAATAATAATTTGTGGATCTTTCTCAATTCAAACTCAAAACTGTAAAATTAAAATCTGCACCGGGGGGGGGGGGGGGGGGGGGTTGCATGTGTGTTCAGCTTGCACAACAACTCTCAACAGTTTGACATCTTGAAACATTTCAGTTTGAAAAAGTTCTTAATTGGAATAAAATGTTGCATTATCTTCTTGAAGACAGAAAACTCTTTTAAACAGCAGCATTTAAGGAAATCTTGCACCAGTACATAATTAATTGTCTTCCCAAGATGCATTGCAAAGCTAATAAAAATTGTAAAATTGGCAGGAGAAAAAAAACCCTCCCACATCCAATAATTTAACATAAGCATACAGATTATAAAACTGCACTAATGTCCAAATGCAGTGAATTTACAAAAACTTTAATGTGAAAAATGACACAAGTGTGAAACTTGTGGTCTGTAGAAGGCAGCCGTCAGAGACAGCTGGAGCAGGTGATTCATGAGGAGGGGAGCAGAATACCTGTGGACAGGTGCAGGTCTCATTAAGTGACATCACTGACTGCTTGTGCAACAAAATACTAAGATACTGGTTCCATCCTTTTTGTCAAGGCGAGTTTCATCACTCTAGTTTATTTTATAAATTATTCTGTTGAACTCAAATTAAAAACGATTACAGATTTGTATTAGCTGACCTTTAGTTTGTTTGTTTTTTACACATTAATAAGTCCGTTTTGAGATTTTGGGATGAAAAATGTTTAAAACTCAATATAAAATTTTTAAGTACTGAATACATTAAGATCAAGAACAAGGTGAGATGTGTCTGCACCAGTTAAAAGTACTGATAGCAGTATACTCTGCACACGCTCAGGGATCACAGCAGGATCATTAATATATCAATCTTATTAGTTTGTGAGGTTCAGAGTGTGCGGAGTATGTCATCGCACCCCCTCCCTCAGATATCGTCTGCCCCCATCTCCGTCTCCTCGTGGAGGCCTGCAGCCGGCTGACCCGTTAGCACTTTTTAAATTGCAAACACGTATAGCTCAGAGCTGATTAGTTTTTGTTGTTTCTTGCTGCATATGATCATGTAAAATACACAATAACACAAACTAACACAATGATTGGTTGTGAAATCACTTCCTGTTCTGTTACAGCTCTTCTCTCAGTGAGTTTTGTTCGAGTCACAGTTTAATTTACTGTATTTACATCTAGACGTAAAGAAGCCTAACGGTGGTGCTGATTATTTGTTTGGTCTTGTTGTTTCACACGCACTGTTCTCACGTTGTAAACATGTTTCGTGTCGCTGCAGGTGATGAGCTGTCCAAGCCCAGAGTGCCTACACCGTACGAGTGAGTGCAAACATTGTTGATCACTCTGCTCTGCTCAGGGTCAGACCACCGTTCTTGTCTTGACTCCTGCAGCTTCAGTGAGCTTCAGATGTTGTGCTGAAGTTTTGTTCTGTCACATTCTGTCAGACTGACCAACAATGATCTCCTGTCTCTGGATCCACTGGGCCCGGCTCTGCCAGTTGGACCTGCCTCCTCCGTGTCGTCATCAGCAGGTAATCCGAAAGCCTCAAATTATCAGGATTATTTTTCAGCTAGATGGACATTATCTCCTTTCATGTGGAATCCTGCTCATCACCAGAGAGGCAGGTGTTTGTTTGGTTCTGGTCCGTTCACACAACTCCAGATATTTTTCTTGAATTGTTTTCTTCTGTCCACACACAGATTATGTATAAAAAATATTTCCAAAGGTGCAGGTTTTTTTTTTTTTACTCAGTTTTTGGTGTCTCAGTGTGAACTCAAAATATGGATTTTTTTCAGAAATGATCCTGTACAGCAGCAGGAAATTTAGTGAATACTAACAATCACTTTGTGCCCACCAAACTGAAACAGTTTGCACGTTGGCGTCTGTCTCACAGTTTCCTGAGTCTGTCAGTAGGGGACAGAAGGGGATCGATTCTGCTGCTGCTCATCCTTTGAGCTTGTTTTTTCTGAAACTGTAAGAACTGGCTCTAAAACTTGGTAGAACTCGGCCCTGCTGACTTTAATACTTCCAGAGGATGTCCAGTAAAAGATTGACTGACTCCCAGCAATAAAAACACCAATTAAACCTAAAATGACATGAAATATTTAGCTGTGATGGGAGCAGACAGAAACATATTTAACATCGTCGTTAGGACGCTTTAATAACCGGGTCTAAATCCTGTCTTTTGTTTCTGCTCTGGCTGCTTTTGGGCAGATGAACATCCAGGAACTTTATCTTTATTTGAATGTTGGGCGGCACAGAAGTAAATGTGTTGGAGCTCACATTCTTTACAACAGTTTAGTGCATCACTACGTATTCTGTGATCAACACAGGTCTGTGTTCAGTTTGTTTTGATATATTAATAAAGTGGACGCTCTTGTCACCCACTCACGTACAACAGGATGTATTACAGTACAGTATTACAGTATTACAGTATTACAGTACTTTGGTTCCAATGTGTGAACTGAAAAAAGAAAAAATGCAAACTAAGGAAAATAATATTTAGAGGAGTGAATATAGGCCTTTAATTGATTTATAAACTCCTGAGTACAGATTTTTAAAATATATTTATTATTTATTATTATTATTTTAAACTTTCCTTTAAACTTAATTTTTGTTCTTTTTAAATAGGAATGCATTTATTTATCTTTTACTGAAACTTTAGTTTCAGATTAAAAAGTGATGTCTGGAAACTTTAAATAATTAAAAAAAAAAAATTTTCATCTTTTCACATGTTGAGCATGCATCAGGATATTTCACGTTAGCTTTTTAAAATGGTTTGAGCAGAACAAGTGACTTCATGGTAGGTAAGTAAAGTTCATTCATCTAACAGAGCAAACAAAAGTTCTGAACCAGATCTGGACCAACTTTCAGACAAAACCAGAAAGAACTCTCAACTTGCACACAAATAATATGTGTGTAT
>NC_056515.1:4554395-4564169 GCF_014905685.2 Nematolebias whitei | reverse complement strand
ATATATGTATATATATATGTATAATTTTTAACTTAATTTAATTTTTAACTTTTAATTTTTTATATACATTTTTCAGTTTTAAATATCTTTATATGGTTAAATTTGACATTTAAAAAGTTGATAAAACTATTTTTAGTTTTAAAATAGATCTTTGCTTTACTTTAAATCTATATGTATACATGTTTTTAACTTTGGCTAAACTTTTCTGGTGTTTCTCAGACATTTAAATTAGCAATAATAAAAACAGAATTGTCTATTAATTTAATAATTCAACTTGAGACTGTTTTAAGCAATAAAGTGCACTTCATTATTTCCTAAATCTTCTATATAAAGATGTCAAAATAATAATACAAACAGCTGCAGATAAAAGCTGAATATTGTTTTATTCTGTGAAAATATGGTCACACATGAAGGTTTTGAGCTCTGAAGGCAACATATTCAAATTAGATTTTTTTATGTGTAATGTTGACATTTGATCATTAATTAATTTATTTCTGTTCAAGCATATTCTATCAATAGTTTGACCTGGGTTTAAATTGCATCTGCAGGTTTTTGAACATGCCTCTTACAGTAGATTTAGAATCTCTGCCTGTTTTAGTTTCATATAAACTCTTTTCTTGCAGCCATTTACCGTTAAACTCCCGGAGTGTGTTTTTGATAATACACTTCTGAACGTTTCCCCATGCACAACACTCGAGTTTAAACAGAGTGACATAAGCACTGACCCGTTGCCCAGGTTAAGAGTAATCCACAGTTAATTGGCACCTAGCTGAGGTCACGGGGTCGCCTATAAAGCCCACTGGCACATATGTTGTCAAACAGCGTCTCATTACTGTCAAAGGTCTCGGCTTAAAAGTCAAAAGAGCAGCAAGAAAAGTTCTGATTGGATACGTGATGAGGCGTTTATTTTACTGTGTTCTTACTGGCTTCAGATGTAAACATCTTAATCATGGACGTTCTGAAAAATACTGGAAACATACTGGAAGATGGGATGGACCCCTGGAAGGTCTCATGGGGAACAATTTACCGCACATTTATTTTTGTTCATGTTTTTTATTTATTTATTTAATAAATCTGACTTTTCCTGTTATTTTTTTATTAATATTTGTTTACTTTTTTCTGACAAAGTAAAAATCTTTCTCAACTTTTTTGATTTTGTCTGATTTTTTTAATGCTCGCATAACCTCAGTAACTTTACTACACTCTGGTGTTCCTCTGGGCAACTCGCTTTACTTCCCTTGTTAAAAAGGCAAAGTCCCAGTTTTATGTTGATAAAACTACCGTACTTTCCGCCTTAAAAGTTGCACCGCCATTTAAGTCGCATCAGTCCAATTATGTCCAATAAAGTGGAAAAAACATGTTGCTTCACCGTATAAGTCACGTCTATTATGCGTCACCGTTGACCACCTGGAAACACGGGCCGTTGTTGTGCCAAAAATCGATTGGCTGCCAAATTTCGGCCACGGGAGCGTGCACGGGAGGACTTTAACAAGAATTTAACAAGATTAACACATAAAAACAATTATTTGTTTGCTTGACATTATAGAAAAGTTGTGTCTCAGCTGAACTTTTCCTTAATAAATGCACTTTAATGGTCAAATCAGCTGCATTTCTCCTGGGCGGTGCAGAGAAATGAAGCTCCAGTAGTTCCAGAGCGAGACGAAGGTGGCTCTGTATGGCAAGCCAAGTGTCTCATTAATGGCCACCTTCACCTATTGATGAGACACTTGGCTTGCCATATTACTCGAGCGCCCTCTAGTGGCTGAAAATGGTATTGTTCAATATTTTCCGTATCAGAATGAAATCATCAGATCTCAGCCAAAAATTGGGTTATAAATATGGGAAAAAATGTACAGTATATTAGTACTTCAGAGTATAAGTCGCAGGACTTGCTAATTTATGCAAAAAGATGCGACTTATAGTCCGAAAAGTACGGTACTGAGAATTTAAATGATCCCAATAAATTTTGGAGATTGATTAAATCATCATTCAGAGATGAAATATCTAATTAATTACCTACTTATATTGTCAATGATGCACAAAACATAAGTGACAAAGTAGCTATTCTCAACTGTTTTAATGAACATTTCATTTCCTCTGGGTCCTTGCTTGCATCATTGCTTCCACAGAGGCTAAATCTGCAAGAAGATTTCAAGCACACATGAATGATTCTGTTCAAGGATTTAGTTTTTCCCCTTTTGACGTAACTGAAGTTCATAAAACTTTACAACAATTAGATCCTTGTAAATCTGCTGCACCTGACAGACTCAAGCCTTTTTTAGGGCATCTGTAGACTTTATAGTAGAACCTCCATGTTGTTCAACTTGTTTGTTGTTCAGCTGTTCATGGGGCTGAAATTGAAGTTGTCAGGTGCTACAAATATTTAGGTATTCTGACTGATGAGAATCTATCCTTTAAATCTCATATTGATAAACTGGTTCCTAAACTAAAATTTAAATTGGAGTTCTTTTTTTGAAACAAAAGTGTTTCTCACACCAAGTCAGAAGGCGCCTGATTGTTTCAACCATCCTGCCCCTGGTGGATTATGGAGATCAGCTATTTATGAACTCTTCAGCCCAGCTTTAGAACAAACTGGATGCTGTGTATCATTGTACCCTGCGTTTTATGACTGACTGTGTCTATCGAACACATCACTGCACTTTGTATGCTACAGCAAAATGTCCCTCTTTGACTGACCGCAGACTTTCTCACTTGCTGGTTTTTATCTATAAATGCATCCTTGGACATCTTCCTACATATTTATGTTCACTTTTATCTCAAACTTTCAGCCATTATAGTCTGCGCTCTCAGGACATCATTTTGATGCAGGTCCCAAGGGTCAGAACTGAACTGGGTAAAAAAAAAAGTTAATTCTTTTGCCCCTGCTACTTGGAATATTCTGCAGAAGGATTTAAAGTTATCATCTCTTGTTACCTCAGGACAATTTAAATCAGTTCTAAAGGAATGAAAGATCACATCACTTGTCTCCTATAACTGCCCTAATGTGTAATTATGTGATTTCTCTTGGGTATGTCTTTTGTGTGTTTGATCTTGTATTTTGGATTTGTTTAGTGTTTATGCTGCTGTCTTGGCCAGGTCACTTTTGAAAAGTTTTTAATCTCATCGAGTTATTTTCCGGGTTAAATAAAGGATACATACTTGCATACAACAAATGATCTTAAGGAAAATTAATTAAATTAATGTTTTGATCTCATAATTATTATATAATAAAATAATTAATTTCTCTAATAGTTTTTTCTTTTTACTTCTAGCCCTATACTTTCATTTTTCTAATATTAGCTCACTGGATGGTGCTCTGCTTTTAAATGCTTTTACATTTGAGAGCCTCTATAACAATTTACAGAGAGGGTGTTTCACTTAATCCTGAAATGGTAAATGGTAAATGGTAAATGGACTGTGCTTATGTTGTGTCTTTCTATCTTTTTTTAAAGAAAGAGGTGTGTCTGTCTCTGTTGGCCGTTCCTGTGGAGTTCCGCTTCTCACCTCGTTTGTTTTAGTTTGGATGTAAAGAGCAAAAACACACTAGCATGCTGCACAAGTAAACATTTAGTACACAAAAAGCAGTTTCACCTGCATGCAGGCTGAAGAATATGACAGTCCACAGCTCAGAACAGCTGACTCCCGTTGACTAACCTGTTAAAAACAAAGCGTGCATAGCAGATGCTGCAGCAAATGTCAATTTATTCAAGTGAGTAAAAGCAAAAAAGGAAATGGAAACTGGAATGCATGAGTAGAGTTAAAATATGTTAATGATTTAAAAAAATTAATAAAAATAACTAAACTCCATGTCAGACAACCAAGCGACACGTATAAGTTTGACAGAAAACAAGGCCTCATTTTAGGCTGCATCTTCTTCTTCTTCTTTCGGCTTTTCCCTCTTCAGGGGTCGCCACAGCGAATCATCCTCCTCCACCTCACTCTGTCCTCTGCATCCTCTGTCCTCACTCCAACTACCTTCATGTCCTCTCTAACTGCATCCATATATCTCCTTTTGGCCTTCCTCTTTGTCTTTTTCCTGGCAGCTGCATTTCCAACATCCTTCTATACCCACGGTCCCTCCTCTTGACATGTCCAAACCATCTCAGTTTGGCCTCCCTAACTTTATCTCTTATGCTGTATAGCTGTACCTCTGATTATCTCATTCCTAATCTTCTCCATCCTTGTCACTCCTAAGGAGAACCTTAGCATCTTCATTTCTGCCACTTCCAATTCTTTCTCCTGTCTTTTTGTCCATGTCTCTGTCTCCAGACTATACAATATAGCTGGTCTCACCACTGTCTTGTAAACTTTTCCTTTGACATTTGCTGACACCCTTTTGTCACAATTCACTCCTGAAACTTTTCTCCATCCACTCAGTCCTGCCTGGACTCTCTTTTTCACTTCTTTACCACATTCCCCATTTCCCTGGACAGTGGATCCCAAGTACTTGAAGTCCTGCACCTTTGTGACCTCTGCTCCTTGTAGCCTCACTGTTCCACCGGCCTCCCTCTCATTCACACACTGAACTCTGTCTTACTGCGGCTGACTTTCACTCCTCTTCTTTCAAGTGCATACCTCCACGTCTCCAAGTTTTCTTCCACCTGTTCCCTGTTCTCACCACAGATCACGTCATCTGCAAACATCATCGTCCATGGGGATTCTTGCCTGACCTTATCTGTTAGTCGGTCTATCACCAGAGCAAACAAGAAGGGGCTCAGAGCCGATCCTTGATGCTATCCCACTTCCACCTTAAAGCTATCTGTCACTCCTACAGCACATCTCACCACTGTCCTGCTGTCCTTATACATGTCCTGTACCAGTCTAACTTACTTATCTGTCACTCCAGATTTCCTCATGCAATACCACACCTCCTCCCTCGGCACCCTGTCGTATGCTTTTTCTAAATCCACAAAGACACAATGGAGTTCTTTCTGACTCTCTGTACTTCTCCATCAGCATTCTCAAAGCAAATATGGCATCTGTGGTGCTCTTTCTTGGCATGAAACAAATACTGCTGCTCATAGATAGTCGCCTCTCGTCTAAGTCTTGCTTCCACAACTCTCTCCCAGATCTTCATCGTGTGGCTCATCAACTTAATTCCCCTGTAGTTGCTACAACTTTGTACATCACCCTTGTTCTTAAAAATGGGCACCAGCACACTTCTAATCCATTCCTGAGGCATTTTCTCACCCTCAAATATGCCATTGAATGTTTGAGTCAAAAACCTCACTGCCATCTCTCCAAGACATTTCCAAACCTCCACTGGTATGTCATCAGGTCCTACTGCCTTCCCCTTCTTCATTCTTTTCAGAGCTTTCCGGACTTCACCCTCACTAATCTTTCCCACTTCCTGGTCCACAGTTTCTATGACCTCTACTCTTCTTTCTCTTTCATTCTCTTCACTCATTAGCTCCTTAAAGTACTCCTTCCATCTTCCCGTCACACTCTCCTCACTTGTTAGAACATTACCATTCCTATATTTAATAAGCCTAACCTGCTGCACATCCTTTCCAGCCTGATCCCTCTGTCTTGCCAATTGGTACAAGTCCTTCTCGCCCTCTTTAGTGTCCAGTCTCCCATACAACTCATCGTACGCCCTCTGCTTTGCCTTCGCTACTTCCCTCTTTGCTCTACGTCCCATCTCCTTATATTCCTGTCTCCTCTCTTCAGTACTCTCACTGTCATATTTCTTCTTGGCTAATCTCTTTCTTTGAATGGCGTCCTGCACTTCACTATTCCACCACCAGGTTTCCTTATCATCCATTCTCTGTTCAGATGACACACCAAGTACCTTCCTACCTGTCTTTCTAATTACTGTTGATGTAGTAGTCCAGTCATTTGGAAGCTCTTTCTTACTACCCAGAGCCTTCAACAGCTCCTCTCTGAATTTCTCACAACATTCTTCCTTCTTCATCTTCCACCATTTGGTCTTCTTCTCTGATTTTACTCTTTTTCTCTTCTTCACAACAACAGTCATTCTACACACAACCATCCGATGCTGTCTGGCCACGCTCTCCCCTGCCACAACTTTACAGTCTCCAATCTCCCTCAGGTTTCCTCTTCTACACAGAATGTAGTCGACCTGCATACTCCTTCCTCCACTCTTATAGGTCACTCTCTGTTCCTCCCTCTTATGGAAATAGATATTGACTATATCCATTTCCATTCTCTTGGCAAAATCCACCACCATCTGTCCTTCCTGGTTTCTTTTCTTGACACCAAACCTACCCATCACTTCCTCATCCCCTCTGTTTCCTTCACCAACATGTCCATTCAGGTCTGCTCCGATCACCACTCTCTCCTCCCTGGGAATACTCTCTATCACTTCATCCAGATCTTTCCAAAATGTATCTTTCTCCTCGTCATCACATCCAACCTGTGGAGCATAACCACTAACGATGTTTAGCATCAGACCTTCTACTTCTACCTTCAGGCACATCACCCTTTCTGACACACTCTTTACCTCTACTACATTCTTTGCCAACTCCTCCTTTAGGACCACCCCTACTCCATTCCTCTTTCTATCCACACCATGGTAAATCAGTTTGAACCCTGCTCCAATGCTGCGAGCCTTGCTGCCCTTCCACTTGGTCTCTTGGACACATAAAACATCTACCTTCCTTCTCTGCATCATGTCAGCCAGCTCTCTACCTTTGCCTGTCATTGTCCCCACATTTAGAGTTGCAACCCTCAGTCCTACATTCTTCACTTTCCTCTTCTCCCTCTGTCTCCTAACACGTTTCCCTCCTCGTGGTCTTCAACTAACAATAGCACAATTTCCACCGGCACCCTGTTTGTCAACAGCACCGGTGGCGGTCGTTGTTAACCCAGGCCTCGACCGATCCAGTATGGTTTCACTTTGATGAACTCGCATTATTGTTTTGGCAAAAGTGTTTTACATCGGATGCCATTCCTGACACAACCCTCACCATTTACCCAAGCTTAGGACTGGCACAAGAGATACACTGGCTTGTGCTCCCTAGTGGCTGGTTTCATTTTAGGCTGCATAAAAGAGTTAAAATGTGAAAAAGTCATTCAAGATTGATATTTTAATTTCAGACAGAGATAGCACTAAAAGATTGACTACCAGTACTTTATTTGAGGGGGGAAATGGTAAAAACAAAGTGTTTTTAATCCATTAATTATGGTAGGGCAGCATGGTGGCGCAGTTGGTAGAGCTGCCGCCTGTCAATGAGCACATCACCCTGGTTCAAATCCTCTCTGGGTGGAGTTTGCTTGTTCTCTCCATGCATGCGTGGGTTTTCTCCTCCCACAGACCTAAAACTGATTGGTAACTCTAAATTGTCCTGAGGTGAGAGTGAGAGAGTGGTTGTTTGTCTCCATGTGTCCCTGAGATGGACTGGAGACCTGTCCAGGGTGTCCCCCACCTCTGACACAGTGATAGCTGAACATGAGCACCAGTGACCCCCACCACCCGAAAAGGAAGCAGTGGGTAAAGATGATGGCTGATATTTGAACACTAACTCATAAAGTTAAAGGATCTTCCAGGGCTTAAAAATACTTTGCATGTTTTTGAAATTATGTTGTTAACGTTGTATTCATTAATTTTATTGTTTTTTTTTATTTTTTATTTTATTTATTTTATTTTTTACATTGTTTTTGTGTTTTGGATCACTTGGTGTATTTATTTGTTTTACGTCTTCTTGTCAGACCTTGCTTCTGTCTTCCTTTCAATCCCTCCATCTCCATCTTTTCTGATGAATGACGTCTTTCTGCCAGAGGCACCAGGTAAAACATGTGTGTCCTTTTTTCTCAGAGAGAAGTTTAAATGTGAACATGAGACTTCTGCCAACAATTTCCTCTCATTTATACTTTAATTTATTTGACTGTGTACTACCATCACAGGTGGGCTATCATATAATTGTTTGTTTCTGAGTTTGTCTGTTAGCAAAATATATCATGAATTACCTAAGGAATTTTGATGCCATGCTCAGAAAGTAATTGTTGGGTTTACATCTACAACTGGTTAACTTTTGGAGTCAACTTGATTTAAGATAAATCAATCATATCAGTTTATCAAACCGAGAAATGACCATAACTCCATAATTTATACAGATGTTGCTTTAAAATTTGTGTAGTAGCTGCAGTTGTTCAAAACATATGTATGGAATGCTAACTGATCTGACTGTGCAAGATCTTTGTTTAATTTTTTTTCCCTCCTAAGCTCTTAAATCTAAATTAAATCTAAGTTAAATCTAAACTGAGTATATCATATAGTAATCACTGTGTAATATAAACTATGATATATTTTTTTTTAAATCTTTGTCTGGTTTTAAACACACAGCACTGAAACAGCTTTTATAAGGGTTTGTAACAATATTTTTTGAAAAAAAATATTCTAGTCAGTTTGTGATCCTGGTACTCCTGGACCTTACTGGTGTGGACCACAGTATCCTTATATCATGGTTAGAACACTGGGTTGGGATTACAAGAGCAGCATTAGAATGGTTCTGTTCTTACTTGAGTGACAGAAGTTTTTTTGGTAATTTTTTATCCACGTTAGCACCTCATTCCTGTGGGGCTCCACAGGGCTCGATTCTGAGCGACTTCTGTTTTCTTTGTACTTGTTTCCTTTGGGGTCTACCCTGAGTAAACATAGACTTTCTTTTCATTGTTATGCTGATGATTGCCAGATTTATCTGCCCTTAAAACCTAATAAGAGTTCTTGCTCCGTCCACCTTTGTTAAAATGTCTTGATGTCATTAAGGCTTTGATGGCCTCCAATTTTTTAAGTTTAAACGATTAAAAAAAAAGAATTTATTGTGTTTAGCCCTAGCTCTACTGCTGACACTCTTCCTGTAAACCCTGACTCTCTTGATACATATCTTAGGCAATCTGTTACCAATCTTCTAATGATTTTAGACTCTGATTTTAAGTTCAATAAACAGATTAACTCTGTTTTGCAGCCAAGCTTCTTCCAGTTAAGGCAGATAGATAAGCTCAAGTTCCATATTTTCAGGCTGCAGGTTTACTTGTGGTTCCTAGAATTTGCAAAAACAGAATGGGAGGAAGATCTTTCAGTTATCAGGCTCCTCTCTTCTGGAACCAACTTCCAATCTCTGTCCGTGAGGCTGACACATTGTCCAGTTTTAAAACTAGGCTTAAGACTTTCCTTTTTGCTAAATCCTATAGTTGGGGTCGGCTTGGGTTTCCTGAGCTGTCCCTTTGTTATGCTGCTATAGGCTTAGACTGCTGGAGGACAAACTGACCACAATTTTCACTCTGCTACTATCTTTACTTGCTCTGCTCAACCTGTTTTGTATTTGTAATTATTTTTTCTATCCTTAACATGTGTTTTTTTGTCTTTCAGATACACCTGGACCTATACCTGGACCTACCATTCTATGTTTGTCTGTCTCTCCTTCTTGTCCTCTCAAACCAGCCGGTCAAAGCAGATGGCCGCTTGTCCTGAGCCTGGTTCTGCTTGAGGTTTCTTCCTTTTAAAAGGGAGTTTTTCCTTTCCACTGTTGCTACTGTGCTTGCTCAGGATGGGAGACTGCAACGAAGCCAAGATTCAACTTGTCTGCTGGTTTCCTTAGATAGAGAACTTTACTAATTGGCTTTTATGTACAGGTCCTTCTCAAAAAATTAGCATATTGTGATAAAGGTCATTATTTTCCATAATGTAATGATAAAAATTAAACTTTCACATATTTCAGATTCATTGCACACCAACTGAAATATTTCAGGTCTTTAATTGTTTTAATACTGATGATTATGGCATACAGCTCATGAAAACCCAAAATGCCTGTC
>NC_056515.1:4545060-4554295 GCF_014905685.2 Nematolebias whitei | reverse complement strand
ACAGATCTTCTCCACGTCTGCTTTGGTCTCCCCACTTTCCTTTTTCCCTGTGGGTTCCATTCCAAGGCTTGCCTTGTGATGTTTTCTGCTGGCTTTCTCAAGGTATGGCCTATCCAGCCCCACTTTCTCTTTTTGATGGCTTCACTGACCGGGCTTTGGCTGGTTTTTTCCCATAGTTCTGTGTTGGAGATCTTCTCAGGCCACCTGATGTTGAGAATGTGTCTCAGACACTTGTTTATGAAAGTCTGGATCTTGTTGGTGATGGTGTTGGTTACTCGCCATGTCTCGGACCCATACAGTAGGACTGCTTTCACGTTGGTGTTGAAGATGCGGATCTTGCTGCGCTGGAATAAGGCTTTGGAGTTCCAGATGGGTCGCAGAGTGTTGAAGGCGAGCCTTGCTTTGTTGATCCGGCTCCTAACATCTTCATCTGCGCCGCCGTCTGTGCTGACCACACTTCCAAGGTAAACGAAGCGGTCAGCTTCCTTGATGTCTTCTCCCTGCAGCTGCAATGGTTCTTTCTTCTTGTTGTTCAGTCGCATCACCTCTGTTTTCCTGGTGTTAATCTTCAGGACGGTCTTGTTTGCTTCCTCGGCGAGGCGAATGAGCTTGGACTGTGCATGCTGTAGCGTGTGGGACAGAAGGGTGATGTCGTCCGCAAAGTCCAGGTCCTCCAATTTTTTGGTGAAGGTCCACTGGATGCCGGTGTTGGTGCCCTCTGTTGCTCTCCTCATGATCCAGTCCATGACGATCAGGAAGATTGTCGGTGACAGCATACAGCCTTGCCTCACTCCGGTCTTCACTGTGAAGGGGTTTGTCAGCTTCCCGTTATGGATGATCTGGCAGGATGAATCTTCTTATAACTGTTGGATGATGCTGATGAGCTTCTGTGGGATTCCGTAGTGCTGCATCAACCTCCAAATGGTCTCCCTGTCGACGCTGTCGAAGGCTTTCTCGAAGTCGACGAAGGTCGTGTACAGCGGAGACTGCCATTCGATGGACTGCTCGATGATAATGCGCAGGGTGGCGATGTGGTCCGTACATGAACTGTCTAGCCTAAATCCTGCCTGCTCTGTTCTAAGTCTAATGTCTAGCGCCTCTTTCAGTCTCTCCAGGATGATTCTGGTCAGCACCTTGCTGGGGATGGACAGCAGCATGATTCCTCGCCAGTTGCCGCACTGGGAAAGGTCACCTTTCTTGGGCAGCTTCACGAGGTAGCCTAACTTCCAGTCGGCAGGTACCTGCTCCTCCTCCCAGATCTTCAGTAGGAGAGGATGTAACATCTCTGCTGCTGCTGCCGCGTCTGCCTTGAGAGCTTCTGGAGGGATGCCGTCAGGACCTGCTGCCTTGCCGTTCTTCAAGGACTTGATAGCCTTGGTGATCTCTGCCTTGGTTGGTGGGCTGGTGTTGACACGAAGGGGGTCCTCCGCTGGAGGTATGTCAGGAGTCACTGCTGGTGGTGGTCGATTCAAAACTTCTTCGAAGTGCTCCACCCATCGTGTCCTCTGGTCTGCATCGCTTATGGCGGTTCTTCCGTTCTTGTCCTTGACTGGCTTGCTTGGGTTGAAGTTCTTTCCTGACAAGGCACGTGTTATTTCGTATAGTCTCTTCATGTTGTTTTGACTTGCTGCTGTCTCTGCCTCCTCTGTCAAGCTGTGTACAAACTCTCTCTTGTCTTGTCTGGCACTCCTCTTCACTTCTCGGTTCGATTCCCAGTACGCTGCTCTAAGTTCTGACTTCTCTTGTTGGTCCTGACATCTGTTTATCTGCTGCTTTAGTTCTCTCCTCTTTTCAATCTTCTTCCAAGTTTCTTGTGACAGCCATTCTTTCTGCTCCCTCTCCTTCTTCCCCAGAACATTGGTGCAAGCGGTCTTCCAGGTCTTCTGTAGTTCAGCCCAGTGGTTCTCTACTGTCTCTTCAACCAGATCTGCTAGCGCTTCGAACTTGTTCTTGACATCACAGTTGAACTCTTCTTTCTTCTTAGTGTCTTTCAAAAACTGTATATTGAACTTGTGATGTGGTCTGCCGGATGAGTCACAGAAGGATCGCAGCTTGGTCTTCACTGTTGCCACAAGCAACTGATGGTCTGAGGCTGCGTCGGCGCCGCGCCTTGCTCTGACATCCATCACACTCCGTCTCCACTTGCGGTCTATGGTGAAGTGGTCTATCTGGTTATCAGTCTTTCCATCTGGTGAAGTCCACGTTGTCTTGTGGATCTTCTTGTGTGGGTAGATGGTGCCCCCTATGACGAGGTCGTTGAATGAACAGAAATCTGTAAACAGCTCTCCGTTCTCGTTGCAGGTTCCTACGCCATGCCTGCCCATGATGAGTTCTCTGTTTGTGTTGTCACTTCCCACTTTGGCGTTCAAGTCGCCCATTACGATTTTCATGTCTCTTCTTGGTGTCTTGTCTAGAAGAGACTGCAAAGCACTGTAAAAGTCTGCTTTATCTTCTTCTTCTGCTGCGTTTGTAGGTGCGTAGCACTGGATGATGGTTGTTTTTCTGCCCTTGGAGTTGAATCTTGCTGACATCAGTCTTGGTGAGACAGGTTCCCACGCCATCAAAGCCCTTGTAGCCTCCGGCGCCAACAGTAGCGCGACTCCTTGGGTGTGGTCGTGGTCCGCGTCTTCATGTCCGGAGTAGATGATAGTTCCTCCAGAAGACAGTCTGGTCTGGCCGCTTCCATTCCATCGGGTCTCACATAGTCCGAGAACTTTGATGTTGTATTTTCTCATTTCGCTGGCCACCTGCGCTGACTTTCCACTTTCGTATAGGGTTCTGATGTTCCAGGTCCCTATCCTGGTCTTGGCCTTTGTCGTAAGAAGACTTGTCGGCGAGCTGGCTTCCCGAAGGCTTTCACCGGCGCGCGTCATGGCCCCCCCTGAAGAGGAGTCTTCCCGTCCAGGCAGTTGTTGAGTTGAAGTTGTCGCTGCAGTTTCTGTAGCACTAGTTTGTTTTCCAGGGTGGAGTTGCTAGCCCCACGCCCAACCCTCCTCCTTTTTCAGCCGGGCTTGGGACCGTCTTTGGCGGAGTTTGGTATAGAGATTAAGGACTTGGTAATAGTTCCTCGAAATCCTATTCTGTCCGACCATTTTTTAATAACCTTTGAGTTTACATTAAATGACTACACAGTCACTGAGAGTAAATTTCATCTCAGCAGGTGCTTATCAGAAAATGCTGTAACCAAATTTAAACAATCTCTTCCATCAATGTTTTCCTCTGTCTTGCAGAGTAATGCATCAGAGAACAGAGACTTAGATCATCTAGTTGATCATCTTACAACTTCAATGCAAACTTCACTTGATAAAATTGCTCCACTGAAAAAGAAAGTAATCAATCAGAGGAAACTGGCTCCTTGGTTCAATTCTGAGTTACGTACTTTAAAACAGGCATCTAGAAACCAGGAGAGAAAATGGCGCTCTACTAATGTTGAAGAATTTTATTTAACTTGGAAAGATAGTCTGCTAACATATAAAAAAGCTCTCCGTAAAGCTAGAACTTTATATTACTCATCTTTAATAGAGGAGAATAAAAATAACGAGCAGCACGGTGGCGCAACTGGTAGAGCTGCTGCCTCTCAGCGAGCAGGTCCTTGGTTCAAACCCCGGTCCAGGGGCCTTCTGGGTGGAGTTTGCATGTTCTCTCCGTGCATGCGTGGGTTTTCTCCGGGTACTCCGGTTTCCTCCCACAGACCAAAAACATGCATGTTAGGCTGATTGGTAACTCTAAATCGTCCCTAGGTGTGAGTGAGAGAGTGAATGGTTGTTTGTCTCGTTTGTCTCTGTGGCCCTGTGATGGACTTGCGACCCGTCCAGGGTGTACCCCGCCCCTCGCACAGTGATTGCTGGACATGGGCACCAGCAACCCCCGTGACCCAAAATGGAATAAACGGGTAAAGATAATGGATGGATGGATGAATAACTTCATCCAAACCATCCACATGCCTGCTAGATCCCATCCCAACCAGACTGTTTAAAGAGGTATTTCCCCTAATTAATGTCCACATTTTGGATCTACTTAATTTGTCTTTAATTAATTGTTATGTACCACTGATACACTGTTATGCACTGATTAGTCTCTTTAGAATGATTTGTTCAATTAGCTTTGTAGAGATATAGTAGAGTGCTGTATGAATGGATAAATGAGGACACAGACTGTAGTGTAAAGTGCTTTGAGTATATTGAAATAAGATAGAAAGGTGCTATATAAGTACAGTCCATTTACCATTTACCACAGCGCTTTAAGGTTGCTGTAATTAAACCTTTACTTAAGAAGTCTGACCTTGATTCAGAAATTCTGGCCATTTATAGACCTATATCTAATCTATCTTTCATCTAAAACATTCTAGAGAAAATAGTTGCAGGTCAGTTGCGTGAACATCTACAAAGAAATAATCTGTTTGAAGAGTTTCAGTCAGGGTTTAGAGCTCATCATAGCACAGAAACAGCACTAGTAAAAGTCACTAATGATATTCTCATGGCCTCAGACAATGGACTTGTGTCTATACTGGTCCTGTTAGACCTCAGTGCTGCATTTGATACAGTTGATCACAATATTTTACTACAGAGGCTTGAATACGATGTTGGGATTACAGGAACAGCTCTAAAACGGTTTAAATCATATCTATCTAATAGATTCCAGTTTGTAAATGTAAATAATAAATCTTCTTCATACACCAAAGTTAGTCATGGAGTTCCTCAGGACTCAGTGCTTGGGCCAATACTCTTTATTTTATATATGCTTCCATGCTTCCACTTCACTTCCAGCAAGCTGATGGACGGCAGCTCCCCCCAGCTTCTCTGCAGTCTTTTATCATCAAACTGACCCGTTTTTCGAACTGGACTAAAGTTGTTCCCCCTTCCAACCGAATTCAGAGTTCAGTGACTCAGAGAGCCGGACAGAACCATCCAAAAATATATTTTGGTCCAGGACCGGCCGCTCCCACCCCACCGGTCACTCTGAGGTCACCCTGCCAGCCAGGTGACCCCTTGAGCTGGGGAGTCGTCGCACGAAGGTCCGGTGTTTTCTCTCTCTCTCTGGACTCCAACGAACTTCTCATCTGGACCTTTGTGGTTCTAAATGGTTCGGACGAGAATCACTGGGTGGTATTTCACTGGTTTTCTGCTGGACTGTGCCTCGTGGTGTCCTCATTGGTGTGGGGGAAGTGTACCTGTCCCCCCTGAATTGAACCAGAACCGAACCGAGTTGGCTGTGGGGGACTTTGTCTTTAACAGAGCCGGTCTCAGCTTCAGTGAGCAGCCCGTTACTTTTAACGAAGGACTGTCCACCTCCGTGGAGTCACTGTGTTCGCCTGGAGGAGATGCTCTGATGCTTTGAAGTGCCACCGGAACCGGACCGGAGCAGAACCGGGCCAGGGACAACTTCAGCCTCTTCGTCTCTCATGCTATGGAGCGCTAGAGCCGGGCTGGAGCAGAACCGGACCGGACCAGTGACGACTTCAGCCTCAGCCTCTCCGGTCAGTCTCGTAGTTGTCACTGGGGGTGTCCTATCTTGCTGTCGGGTGTGGAGGGAACGTGCAGAGAAGCGGAGGAGCAGGGCTGCGTGGTGCTCGAGAGAAGTTCGGAGTTTGCATCGGAGTTGCTGCAGGCCTCCATCCAAACTCACCTGGATAATGATTAATTTTATTCCGGATCATGCTGTTGTCCCCTCCTGTTGACCTGAAACGAGTTAGGACCATGTCTTTCATTTCAGGAGGATTTTCTGGCAGCTCGCTCTGCTATTTGCTGCAAATTATCTGTTTCTGCCTGTTGGTTCTGGACCCAGCTTCTGTTTCTCATGGGAGCATCCATCCATCTTCACAGGGGGGCCGGAGCCCCCCTCAGCCCAACCCAAACTGCAGTTGGACCACCTCGTCAAATTTGTTTGCCCATTTGATTTGTGACGTTTTATGGTCTGAGACTTTTCTGCACCATTCAAACTATTGTCATTATTTTCAGATCTCAGACTATCTGGAGTCACTGAATCTTGTTAATACACCTGAATCTGCTCATCACTGCAACTTTCACTGTTTTTGGGTTCTGAATGATCGCGTCTTCATTAATGTTTCTCATGGTTCAATTATGGGGGCTAATTGTCACACTGTTAACTCCTGCAATTACACATCAGTCACAAAAAACTCAAGAAAATGTATGATAATAATGTTGTTACTACTCTCAAGGATTCAACCCAACCCTTGACCCCCCACTATTTATATGACACCAAATGACTTTAAAAACATGTCAGGACTTCATTTTCTTTATGTAAACGCTCGTAGCCTTCTGAGAAAAATTGATGCCTTGAAAATTCTGGTCAGTTCTTCTGGGGCAGATGTAATCTTCATCTCTGAAACCTGGCTCAACAAATCTGTACTCAATAATGACCTGGCAATCAATGGATTTAACATCTACCGCTGAGTTTGTCCCAAAAAAAAAAGGGGGGGGGGGGGGGGGGAGTCGCTATTTACATCAGAGATTCTCTGGTTGCTAGTCTTGCGTCTTCTAAAACAATTCCAAACCAGTTTGATGCCTTAGCTGTGAACATCACTTTGAATGGAGGCCAGATTTTATCTGTAGTAGGTTGTTATCGTCCCCCTTCAGCAACACCTGAGGCTCTGTCCTCCCTGATGGAATTCCTTGGAAATTTAATATTAAAAAAAATAATAATTTGGGCAGGAGATTTCAACATTGACTGGGATAAGTCGACCCCCCTCTGTGATAAAATCTAGGAATGTTGTGTTTCTCAATCTAACACAGCTGATCGACTCTCCCACTAGACCAAACAAAACCGTCCTGAAAAATCTTCCATCTTAGACCTGTTCCTAACAAATATGCCTCACAAATTCCCTGGTACAGGTGTATTCGCTAACATTTTGAGTGATCATTGTGTGACAGCGACTCTCAAAGATATTAAACTTCAACCTTCTAAGCCCAGATTAATTCAAAAAAGGGATCTGAAATGTTTTTGTGAACAGTCATTCCTCTGGGATCTGTCTCACTTTGACTGGCATCGTATTCTGTTAACTGATGACGTGAACTCCGCTTGGAACTATTTTCATAATAGTTTCATTTATTTTGTGAACAAACATGCTCCTTTTCGTCCGTTCAGAGAAAAGGGACGAGACAGCCCCTGGTTTACTCCAGAGCTAGCTGACCTCTTGCACAGGAGAGATCATCTTTGGGCTGCAGCGAGAAAATCTGACTCAGACACTGATTGGTTGAGTTTTCGACAGATGAGAAATAAATGCACAAACTGCTGTCAAAGCAGCAAAACGCAACTATTTCTTATCTCAGACCTTCAAAAATCTAAATGACCCTAACAGATTCTGGAAAACCATCAAATCGCTCTCAGGCACCCCCCAATCATCTGACCTCCCATCACAACTTCTCGTTAACTCTGTTCCTGTGTCAAATAAGCACGAGATCCTGAACTGTTTCAACAAACATTTTGTTGCTTCTAGTTTTTTATTTGACACAGTTACTAATGGAAATTCAGCCACTCCACTTAATAATCAAACTTCTGCAATTCAATTCCCTCCTACAAGTCAATCCTCAGTTAATCACACCTTCTCTTTTTCTCCGGTCTCAGTCAGTGAGGTTAATAAACTGTTAAAAGACCTTGATCCTAAAAAATCTGCAGGTCCAGATTCCACCTTATTTCTTAAGGCTGGCTGCTCATATCATCACAGTCCCTGTGACCCACATCTTCAGTCTCTCCATAAGACAAAACTCCATCCCAGACACTTGGAGAACAGCCTTTGTTCTTCCTTTGCTGAAGGGAGGTGACCCCACATCACTGAACAACTATCGACCAATCTCTAAACTATGCATTTTAGCCAAGGTTTTAGAAAAACTGATAAACTCTCAAAACAAAAATTACCTGGACTCATTTAACATCTTACCTCACCTTCAATCTGGTGTCAGGAAACAACACAGCATAACAACTGCTTCACTGAAGGTTCTTAATGACGTTGTTGAAGCACTGGATGCTAAGAATTATTGTGCTGCACTTTTCTTAGACCTGTCTAAAGCTTTTGAAACTGTGGATCAGAACATCTTGTGTCATAAGCTCTCAAAAATTGGTTTCTCAGAACACAAAATTGGTTGGTTCTCTAACTATCTCTCAGACCGGAGGCAATGTGTTCAACATAATGGTACTTCCTCCAGTTATTTAACAGTCAACAATGGTGTATCACAAGGCTCAGTCTTAGGACACACCCTCTTTATAATCTACATACGTAATGTAGGTAAAAACATCCCTGATGCATCCATACATTTATATGCTGATGACACAGTTGTTTATTGTCGCGCTAAAACAGTTGAAAAGGCTTTCCAGCTTTTGAAATCTGCATTTGACATCATCCAGACAGATTTGTTTCGCCTCAAACTTGTCCTAAATGCCGACAAAACCAAAGGGATGCTTTTTTCAAATAGGAAGTTGGTCCTAGCAATTCTTCCTCTGATTTCATCATCAAATGGTGTCCCCATTGAGTTTGTTGATTCATATAAATATTTGGGTATCTTGGTCGACTCACATCTCTCTTTTAACTCCATGTGGAAAACTTGATAAAGAAACTGAAAGTTAAACTGTGTTTCTTTTTCAGAAACAGATCCTGTCTAACCCTGAATGCTAGAAAACGCCTTGTATCTGTGACCTTCCTTCCCTCCATTGATTACGGTGACATTATTTACATGAACGCTCCTACAAGAACCCTGCAGATGTTGGATATTGTCTATCATAGTGCACTAAGATTCATAACTGGCTGTGATCATCGTACCCACCACTGCACCCTGTATTCACTGGTTAACTGGACATCATTAACTTCACACAGACTCTCTCACTGGTACATTTTCATTTTTAAATCACTTCTTGGTTTGCTGCCTTCATACATCTCCTCCTACATGTCTCTGCATGAGTGCAGCTACAGCGTGCGCTCTCAGGACATTATTACCTGCAGTGTTCCCTCAGTGAGAACTGAACTAGGCAAAAGGGTCTTCTCCTACTCCGCAACTGTTTTCTGGAATATCTTACAAAAATATTTTAAGCTCTCGACCTTGATCTCTCTAAGTGGCTTTAAAAATCTGTTAGACTCCTGGCAGGGACCAATGCAGACATGTTCCTGTTTTTAGTTTTCTACATTCGCCTTATAATATCCTGATGTATGCTCAATAATCCAGGTAGAAAAATCCAAAAAAGTTCAATCTGGTCCTCTGGACATTCAAAAAAAAAAAAAAAAAAA
>NC_056515.1:4543030-4544960 GCF_014905685.2 Nematolebias whitei | reverse complement strand
TCATCCGAGAGACTTCCTCAGTCTGAGGTGCTGTATTCAGCTCAGTCCCTTAAATAGCACCTTCTCAGAGTGGATCAACCAGTTTGCTGCTGACAACCAAAACCAGCTGATCACATGCTCAAGAAGGACCATCAGCCTAACAATGGATCATTAGCACACTGATGGCTGTTTACTATTCACAGAGGGCTGAGTGATACTAGCAATCACAGCATTGTAAGAGGGGGACAGTTGAACCCGGAGGCCTCCACCCCTGTTTAATGATGGACGATTTCTTTTCACAAAGATGGCCTCCTTTACTTCTCTCTCAAACCATCGTTCCTCTCTGTCCAGGATGTGCACATCTTCATCCCTGAAAGAGTGACCGCTGGCCTGGAGATGAGTGTAGACCGCAGAATCCTGGCCTGATGATGTTGATCTTCTGTGCTGGGCCATCCTTTTGGCCAGTGGCTGTTTAGTTTCCCTGATGTAAGACTGATCACAGCCCTCCTGACACTGAACAGCATACACAACATTACTCTGTTTGTGCCGGGGGACTGAATCTTTGGGATGAACCAGTCTTTGTCGTAATGTATTTGGGGGTTTAAAAGCCACTGGGACGTTATGTTTAGAAAATAAACGTCTCAGTTTCTCTGATACTCCCTCAACATATGGAATGACCACTGGTCTGGGTCTGGGTTCCTCCTTTTCACCTGATGGCTGACTGGAGTCCTGTTTGGGTTTCTTCTCTGCTTTCAGGAAGGCCCAGTTAGGATATCCACATTGCTCTAGAGCCTGTTTTGTGTAGGATTTCTCCTTCTGCCTGGCTCCCGAGTTAGTGGGGATGCTGTCTGCTCTGTGATCCTTCAGAAGGCACAGACCCAGCTGCTGAATGAACGCGTGAGACAGACCAATTTTACTATTGAGGCCTTGAAGGCCAAAGAAGAGCACATTAAACAGAAACTAAATATGTGTCTAGATCAGACCACACTTCAGCAAGTGTTGGACTGTACAGATCAGGCACGCTTAGCACAGCATGTCAAGTCCAAGACTCGACAACAAAATAAGTTTAACTTACTAATAACTCATCAACACCATCATTATTCCAATAACAACACATTCAGTGCAGGACAACACTCCAGTAGTCAATTACATGCCAGGGAGACAGAAAAGTGGGTGAAGAATTTATCTGACAGACAGCTCACCCAGCCGGAGACAGAGATTCTGGCCAGGGGACTGAACTTTGCGGTTGCACCAAGTAGAATTCCTCTGGTGGAGATGATCACAGCCACAGAATCAGCCATCCGCAACAACAAAATGAAAGAGGCTGAAGCAGAACAGCTCAGAATCAAAGTTTCATCCTGCCTCAGCAATGCCAAACCACCCCCTTACAACATCAGTAGAGAGGAGAGGGACGCACTCACCACTCTTAGCAAAGACAAAAACATCATCATTCTCCCAGCAGACAAAGGAAGGTGCACAGTGATTTTGAACCAGAAAGACTATCATGAGAAAGTTATGACACTCCTTAGTGACTTAAACACTTATGAACCTCTGAAAAGAGATCCAGGAAGTGGTTACAAGAAAAAGTTAATAGATTGCCTGAAAATTTTGGAGCAGGACAAGGCTATTGACCGTTTTCTGTACCACAGACTGTACCCAGGGGAGGCCACACCTAGTCTGTATGGTTTACCTAAAATCCACAAACAAGGTGTACCTTTAAGACCTATTGTTAGCATGATTAACTCTGTCACTTACAATGTTTCCAAATATCTGGCGTCTGTACTCATCCCTTTAGTTGGCAGCTCAGAACACCACATACAGAACACCATGGACTTTGTGGATAAGGTGAGGGATGTCATCATGGAGACTGATGAAACAATGGTCTCTTTTGATGTCACATCACTCTTTACGTGCATTCCTGTTGATGATGCAGTAGAGGTGGTCAGTTTAA
>NC_056515.1:4541015-4542930 GCF_014905685.2 Nematolebias whitei | reverse complement strand
TGATATGATATAACATACAAATATTACATGAAACTGAATTAAGTGCAGTTCGAGTTCAGCAGTCTGACAGCTGCAGGGAAGAAACTGTTACTGAGCCTGGTGGTCCTGCTCTTAATTACAAGTACTTGTCACATCACAGTGACTGTGGGTTAAATGTCTCAAATTTATTCCACATTCCATTTCAGGTCCATTTAAATACCAATTACCCCATGTTTGTTGTTGTTTTTCATACTTTTGCAGCAGGTGCAACAGGTAAAATTAAAGACCTAACACTCCTTGAAGAAATGCTAATGTCGGACTCCGAGACCAAATTTTAGCTGAATATCTGTAGAATTCACTCAGGTATAATTTTTGTATAGGTTTATGTCAGTTGGCTGTGTTGACAATCTTGAATTGTGTTGACTATACAAACTCTTCAGCTGTAGATGTTCATCCATTGATTACATTCTGAGAGTTTTATCTCAGTATCTCATAATGAATTGGCTGAGATATAGAAACCTGAAGGGATGAGTATCATTGTGTTTACTCTGAGCCTAATCATTTCATGAATTTGTTGAATTGTAGCTTTTTCCTGTAGTTTGTCTTTTTTTACCACAGAGATAACTGCAAGCAAACTCCAAGCAACCCAAAATGTATCACTTCCAGCAGAGTTTTCAGTCTGCATACTGGTCAGACGTTGGTGGGTAAGAGAGTACGAAAAGCAGGTACAGGAAGATGGTGATGTGTTCTGAGCTAATCAACAACGGAGAAGTTACTCCTGTTATTTAGGATTTATTTAAATAGCTCAGTCACAAGTGTATGACCAGAATACTGACTGAATTTTGAGAAGTCGTCCTGAAAGTTGTAAACTGCTTTATACTTTTTAAACACAGCACAAGCATCAGTAAAAATACTGATCAAGAGAAGGAAGCAGCTGTTGAGGATGTACAATGTTATTCAAGGATTCAAGGGTCTTTATTTGTTGGGATGCTGTGATTTAAATGGCTCTTTGTTCAACCTTAGTTTGGGTCAGAGTCAACAGCTGTTTGTTAAACGTAAGCACGCATGGCTGCAGCATCAGCTAGCTGTAGCATTCTGGTACAGGTTGTGCCCCTTTCTGCAAAACTATAGTAAAATTATGACTGGAATAAATATGTGATACAAAACTGACAATATTGAAAAGGTTTTTAAATGTTTTTGCATGAACCACCGTAAAACCTTGTTGAGAGGAGTTGTTCGAAAGAGACGATGTATTTTGACTTGGTGTGAGGTCATTATTCTAGTCAGACATAAACTGTTTCACCAAACTGAGAATGCTTAAATAACTATAACAGGTAAGATACTACCTGTTTATAACCCACTGACCTATTCTACAGAATCCCACTTTATCAGATCTGAAAATGTACCAAAGATTTTCTTTAAGGTCTTGCAACACTACTTTACAATAAGGGCACATTTAAAAAAATGTATTAATAAACAGGTATTCATAATGTTGTGTAAACTTTATAAAGCTTACAAAAACAGTGAAAAACATTGTCTATTCATTCAAGCAGGTTCATTATTTAACAGGTGAACTGTAAGATTGGAGAGCACAGAAAAATGTTTGTTAACTATTTGGCAAGACGAGTCAGTTTTATCTTAATTATCTAATGTACTGTTATAATGCACTATGTAATGTAAAACTGACGACATTGTAAACATTTTTAAATGTTTTTGCATGGACCACTGTAAAACCTTGTTAATTTCTTGTCTCCTTCAATTAATAACTACTTTATTAACCATTAATTAGCTTTTGTTGAGGTACTCTGATTGTAAAGTGGTTGAGATTGTTCAAAAATATATGTTTAGTGTATGTGGTTGGCTGACTGTATTTGGCCTCTCTCTCGCTCTGTGTGTGTGTGTGTGTGTGTGTGTGTGTGTGTGTGTGTGTGTGTGT
>NC_056515.1:4539380-4541005 GCF_014905685.2 Nematolebias whitei | reverse complement strand
TGTGTGTGTGTGTGTGTGTGTGTGTGTGTGTGTGTGTGTGTGTGTGAACTGAATAATGGATCAGGAAAGTCCCCTCCTCTCCCTCCTTTCTCATTTCTTGTCTCCTTCACTCATCATAACCTCAAACCTTTCCTTCGTCTGTTTGTTTTTCTAATATTCACTCAGTTACTCGACCTTTGTTCAGTGTCTCATCGTCTACCATCGGCCTCCACCCCCTCACTCCCCCTCCATCCCCACCACGCCATCACTCAGACCCTCCCAAGCCTACTCATGTGTAAGGTAGTGTCGTGAAAATGCTCTGCTCTCAGTAAAGCCTCTGCACGCAACCATGCAGGGATGGTGTGAGAAGGCCGGCAGACGTGAGGCAACCAACCATGACTGTGGTAAAATAACATGGAGGAGAGGACCAGCACGGAGGAGAGGGGTGTAAACCCCCCGCCCCCAACCTCTGTTACAGAGCCAGGGGGTCTCAACTGAAACCATGGCAACATTTCACACTGATGACATTTGTTTTTTTTTACATCATCAGTGTCATCAGGCAGGTCATGGTGACCTGGCTGACACGAACACAGTGCCGCTCTTTGTGGAGGGAGGAGGGACCAAAACGTGAGCTGACACAGTACAACAAGAAAACAAAGCTGAGACACTTTTCTCATTCGTTTAGGGGGTCTTCTAATGAAATCTGGGTAAAATCTTTTTTTAAATGCACAGATTCAAAGTGGTGATTACAGCAGCATGATGGGCTGGGGGGGGGGGGGTGTAAGCCCAAATCACACCCATCATTCATTCGCTTTTGATTTTCAGGCCTCTATCCTCAATTTTGTGCCCCTTTTTCCCCTTGGGTCCTACTCTGCACACCTCTGCTGGTCCCGGTCTCATTTCAGAGGGTCGGGCTGGAATGAGGTCCTGGACCTGTGATGTATGTTCCTGCAGGGCGGCAGGACGTGTGGGCCGTACCGCTGAGTGAGCGAAGGGCGCTCCATAACAGGCGGGTTAACGTCCTGTGTCTGCAGCGCCACAGTTGTGATAACAACATAATGACTTTCTGCCTCTGATTACCAAAGGCTTAGAAACATGCAGGATCAAAGTAAATATAACAGAGTAGCACCTTCAGCTAGAAAAATAAACCTCCTCAGAAGTGATGCATGATGGGAGGATTACTCATATTTTTTCACCTAATTAGGACAATACATCATTTAGATTTCTCAGAGTGAAATGGCTCCAAATGCAGAGGCCCAAATTACTCAAATGATGTAAGCCAGGGCAAAAGACGGGCCAAGAAAACTGAACCAAATACATCAGCCTACAGTCCACATATGTTTATTTAAAGGATTATTTTTAGAATACTTGTATATTTGTGATTTAAATCCAAGGTAACATTAAATAGAAAATCAGTCAGAAATATACTAAAGTTTTATATTACGGGTGACATTGCATTTATTACTATTCTGTTCAAGTTTTTACAACATACAGTATATCCTCACACAGATTTAAATAAAATGTGAAATTTACATCAAAATGCATTATGTGAGTCATACATAATACGTTGCTCACTGGGGAAGAATGTGTTGCAACCTTTGGTAGCAAAATGCTGAACAACATAAACAAAATTAAATATATATACA
>NC_056515.1:4535628-4539280 GCF_014905685.2 Nematolebias whitei | reverse complement strand
TATGTATTTAGAGTGGCACTATTTTAAAGTACATAATGTTTATTGCCTAAACTAACCAGAAAACAAACAAAGAAAAAGAAAAGTGAGTGGAAAAAAGGGTTAAAAACACAATCTCACTATTTGCTGGCCTGCAGCTGTTTGTGTCATTTACACTGTGACCAAAATATTGCAGCAGCAACCGGTTTGTAAGGAAATTTTCATGAAATTTAAGATTTTAATAATTTAATTGTAGTACCATTAATAGTCTTCTGCCAGCATCATATTCTAAGTCAAAGGCTTTGCATTTCTCCGTCGAATGATAAACAGATCCAGTTTTGTCACCTGATTGGGTTCTTTACGGTGGCCCTAAGTTGTAAATGAACAACATTTGAAAAAACGGAATCACATTAAGGGCAGCACGGTGGTACAACTGGTAGAGCTGCTGCCTCTCAGCAAGCAGGTCCTCGGTTCAAATCCCGGTCCGGAGGCCTTTCTGGGTGGAGTTTGTATGTTCTCTCCTTGACTGATGAAGCCTTCCGGACCGAAGGCGAAACGTTTCAGCACAAAAAAAAGAAACTGTCCAGATGACCTGACTGAAAAATGTTGGATTGTATACCTGGATTATTGAGCATGGACTTTGTTGTTTTCAACCAGTTTGACAAGACTGTCAGCAAGGAAGAGGGCCGGCAAAGGAGGAGGGGGTGTACCAAAGAAACCATCTAATCACAAGCAGAACTGGTTTGTTCCACTTTGGAGAAAGCTGTTGGGGGAAGAATCAGTTTGTTGTGTGTTTCCTTGACTGATGAAGCCTTCTGGATCAAAGGTGAAACGTTTCAGCACAAAAAAAAAAGGACCTGTACTGACCTGACTGAAAAATGTTTGATTGTATACCTGGATTATTGAGCATGGACTTTGTTGTTTTCAATCATTAGAAAGTATTTTAAAAGTATATGGTAATACAAGATGTATTTAGTGGCCTCCACAACCCGACTGAATGTGTATCTGATAAACACCTGAATCTAACCACCCGTGTGAGCATGTTGTCACTATAAGGTTTCTCCATAAAAATGTTCAATAGTGGATGTGGGGACCCACAGACCCATCCCCACAGGACACGATGGTAACACAGGGAAGACCGGAGCCACAGACACACAGTGACCCCCCAAGCCCGGAGCTCTGGGAGTCCCCCAACAGGGACACCCGCACCCCCCAGAGAGAAGCAGAGGGAAGCCCCGGGCGATCCCCAGCAACCACAATGCAGAAACCCCAGGAGGGACCCCGAGTCCACAGGCCCTGCCAACAACCCACCCCTCCAGAGTAGATCCGGCCATGGACATCGAGTCCCGAGGTCATACCACCCCCCAACAGAGGCCCGACAGAGCCAGGGCACCCAGGCCCCGGCAGGCAGCCACCAGGGTGGGCCTGCACACACCCCACCACCCAGCCCCAGCTGCTGAGAGCCACCAATGCGGCAGTGGGCCACCACCGGAGGGGAGCACGACAGGGGGAAGTAGACCCCACATTAAATGGGGGTCCAAATTGATCCAAGAGAGGGGACTACCTAAAACCCAACCCGAGACATAAACAGGCACACAGAGACAGCCTGACAGAGCCTCTGTTGGGCCGTCCATGCGCCCCACCCAACAGACACCGACCGCAAGCCGGCCCCAGGCCGGGGGCCAGAGCAGCAGGGAGAAGCAGCTGAGGAAGGCCGGCCCAGCGCACCAAGGATCAGGCACCCCAACAACCTCACACCACAGACCCGGAGAAACCCCGGCATGCCACCTATGCATCCCCCCCCACACACACACATACACAGCACCCCCCACCGCGAATGTCACATCAGGCCAACCAGCCAGCACCCCGTCAAAGCAAAGCCACGCCCCCGACTGTCGCCATGCACCACCAACGACCACACACATACAACCACAGCCGACCCCCCCCCGCCAGAACCCGGCAGTCACACCAGCCAAAGGGCCGACCATTGCAACCAGGAACCCTGATCAAAAGATCCAAACAACCCAGGGAGAACCGGAGCACCGGCCCCACCCCCAATCGCCCCCCAAGGCCCAACGCCCACCAGGCAGCCTACACCCCCCCCCTTCCCTGCCCCCGACCCCAAATGTCAAACGGAGAATGAGGGTTTAAGAAAAAAAAAAAATTATATATATATAAATAATTAACAGGAAGACCCCACTCCTCCCTCACTCACTCAAATAAGGTGTTGACGCATGTTGTTATAAAGTGCGTTTAAAATGGGGGGAATGAGGCGGCGACCGGCACAGACCCACCCACTCCCCAGAGAGCAGGCAGTGCCCGTTCACCTCCCCAACCCTTGCCCAGAACCCTAAATGTCTACATGCTACATATGAGAGTGGGCACAGGTCCCGGGGGTGAGAATGATTACACATCCCACCACCTATATGCCTTGTTTTGTTGTTCTGTTTTATGTTGTTGATAAAGTAAAAAAAAAAAAAAAAACACTAATAAAACCCCACCATTTCCACTTTGGATTAATGTAATTCAGTTTTTTCAAATGTTGTTCATTTACACTTTAGG
The DNA here is from genome assembly GCF_014905685.2 of Nematolebias whitei. Taxonomy (NCBI): domain Eukaryota; kingdom Metazoa; phylum Chordata; class Actinopteri; order Cyprinodontiformes; family Rivulidae; genus Nematolebias; species Nematolebias whitei. The sequence continues at coordinate 4,536,742 of NC_056515.1, read as the reverse complement.
GCCACCGTAGTTCTTCTTTTATGTTTAATACTTTTCATGTCAGTCATCGTCAGACTACTCCTGAACTGAGTGTAACTTCAAATAAAACCTAAATGTTTTACAGCCTGTAGTTCAGCATTTGAAGAATGATTTATTTATTCATTTTGGCATGAAGCAGTTCTGTTGAAGCCACAGCAACTGAAGCCATGTTACAGCATATCTCTCTGATGTAAGGAGGGCCACCCAGCTGCTGCGTCTCTCCTTTACCAGCTGCTGTTGCCTAATGAAGCATTTTAAGAATCACCCTGCCAAAGAAGACGTGTTTCCTTGTAAGTGCCCTTCCCTCCACACTCGTTCACTCGATGTTTCTCTCACTCCACTACGATAAACCGGCATCTGGTGCACATCTGGGCCTTCATTCTTGAGCATGCAGGATACTGAGGTTGTTGTACGATGGGAGAAACAAGGAGGGGGATCAGGCAGGCCTGTGTGCTTACTGTGTGACTGACATGTTGTTGATAGAGAAATCTGAGAAATAACTGTCGAATTCTGCAGAGCTCCATCTTGATGGTTAAACACAAGTGTGATTGTTTTAACTGCGACACACTGACCGTGTCGCTTCATGTAGCTTGAACTTAAAAACTAAGAACAATTCATAGCCTTTGATTTTTGTCACAGTGAATGGTGGAAAAATATGTACTGGTATTCACCTATGTAAGTTTATTTGTGTGTTAGCAAAATTTCTCAAGGAACAGATGACAGATCTCAATGAGACTCTCAGTAAGTAATTGTTAGTGGTGCATCTAGAACTGGTTAACATTTGGAGCGAACCCAATTCATGATGACTGTCTAAGCCTCATCTTAAATTAGGTCCAGTCCAGTTTTAAATTTCAGGTTTATTCTCATTTAACTCCTTTAGTTCCCATAAAAAGTTCCAACTCTGAAAATTCCCTGAATTTTCCAATGCTACTCACAACAGTTTTTTTAAGTGCTTACAAATTGTTCGTAACATTATTTTCAAAGTTTAATTAAAACCACTACAGTACTCCCTCATTTATGGCGGGGATCCCTACTCTGAAGCCACAGGATATGTGAAAAACCGCAAAGTATATATATATATATATATATATATTGT
>NC_056515.1:4530719-4535528 GCF_014905685.2 Nematolebias whitei | reverse complement strand
ATCCATCCATCCATCCATCCATCCATCCATCCATCCATCCATCCATCCATCCATCCATCCATCCATCCATCCATCCATCCATTGTCTTTTACTCGCTTCTTCCTTTTTTGGGTCACAGGGGTCACGGGGGTCACCAGCAGTCACTGTGTGAGAGGTGGGGGACACGCTGGACAGGTCTCCAGTCCATCACAGGGACACAGAGAAAAATGAGGCAAACAACCATTCACTCTCTCAAATGCAAGGACTTAAATGAAAAACAAAAACATTACAGATTATATTTATTTTTTAACTTTTGTTTTATAAAATTCAAATGAAAAGACAAACTCTACAGAGGATTTTCATGAACAATAATTTTAAAGACATTAATTTAAGAAAAATCTTAACAGATTGTGGCGTTTATTCTTTTTCCTTTCTGTCCTGTGTGCCCCCGAGGAACTGAAGGCTAATTGAAGTCAGTGTTGTCCCATCTGAGGACGGGGCAGATCACGTCTTTGGTTTGATGGGCATCAGAGGAGGGTCTCCATCCTTTGAATCTCTCTGCTTATTTATCCAACAGCTGGGTAAATACCCACAGCCTCTCTGCATTACGGCTCATTTTTTTAAACATTTGGAAAAGACAGAGTCCAGTGTTTATGCCTCCATCTTCCCTCACATCTGCACCTAATATCATTTTGCAGACAGAACAAGGGTTCAAATCCTTTGTTATGACAAGAGGATATTCTGAACTTTTTAAGGATTAATACTGTTTGCTTTCCTGCACACTCCCTTCAAAACAGCTTCAGGGTCTTGGTTAAAGCTGAAACTTGTGACTAAAGTTGAAAACAGACTGAATGGAATGTTGTTTTCACTTCGTCTATCGCTGACATACATCGTTACTTAAACGACTTTCTTAATTTTTCCCTTTTTGTTCTATTACACTTTTATCCCCATTTCATTTTCAGAGGAAATATGTACTGGTCATTTCAATTCCTCTTTCCATAACTAAAGTGAAACATGCAAAGTTTATTTCACAACCAGTTGTAAAAACTACAGTATACATGCGTTAAATGAACTTCAGCTTCACATATTTATTTTGCTTAGAATTTACTGTAAGGATTGATTTTTATTAAAGAAAAAAATGATTAACATTTCAACATTTTACACTGACAAAATCAGCATCAGCATCAACGTGTGGCGTCGAGGCTGCAGAAAAGTGAAGCTCTGCAGAGAGTGGTGAAGGCTGCACAGAAGTCTGTTGGAGTCAGTCTCCCCACCATCACAGACATCTACACCTCTACATGCAGGAAGAGAGCACCTGCATCATGAAGGACCCCACTCACCCAGCTTTGCCCTGCTACGCTCAGAAAAAAGGTTGAGGAGCATTAAGTGTAGAACCACTAGACCGAGGAACAGCTTCTACCCTGAGGATGTTAGACTCATGAATCTCTAATCAGGATAATCACTGTGAAATAAAAAGTCACTGAAATGACACTATGATTAGTGATATGTGCTGCTGATTATCCATGCTGCTGATCTCATGCTGAGGTATTCATTCATACTCATCTGCTCACACAGACTCATGTTCGTGCTGCTGTTGTTCTGCGTATTCTTTTGCACTTTTAGTGTTTAGCATGTTTCTTAGTTCATATCTTAGATCCTTATTTACTGTTTCTTTTACAACTTATATTTTTGCTATTGTTGGATGTAAATGGGACCATGTGTACACAGTATCGTTCCACCTCATGTACCACATGTGATGTGAATGACAAATAAAGAACCTTGACCCTTGATCTATTAATCACAGAGACAGAGTGGTGGACATGACATGAAAGTGCAAGTGTTGAAGGACATGCAACTGTGTAGCAAAGATGACAATAATGGACCTGATGGACAACTGGTCGCAGGTCAGCAGGGTGTCCTACTGTCTCAGTGGGACTGCATACAAACAGTGATTCAATGTAGTACAGAGTCATGCAAATCTATCCTATTCTGTTTCACAGCTGCTGGAACTGGATCTCCAGATCCAGTGGATCAGAAATGGATCAGAGTCTGAGCAGGTCGCACAAATGTTGGTTTTGGAAAAGATCGAGGGTTCGTGGCAGACCCTAGGAGGACCCCAACATGATGCATGCAGTCCACAGGGACAAGTGTTGTGTGTGGACATGTCTTGTTGAAAGACTGGACCATGGTTCTGTTTCAGGAGTGGTAAGACATGATGCAGGATGTCACTGACGTACCATAAGGACCCCTGAATCAGTGACCTGAAGTTGGACCTTATGGCTGACCCCACCATGAAGCCATATCTTCTCTTTCCTCGCTGTCATCATACAAGCACACATTTGTCCTCAGTGGAAATACAGAACCGAAACCGAAATTAGATTTTGAACACAACTCCATTCATCAGTTCTTACCTCCTGGTTCAGCACCACTCTAAATACAACCATCTCTGCTCTGATGTCAAAGGCATCTGGCTTGTCTTCTTGACATGTGTAGGTGCCTTCTCACACCGGCTGTGGCTGAGTGGTTAGAGCAGTCATCCTCCAATGCAAGAGTTGGGGGTTCGAATCCACCAGCTGTCACATGCCGAAGTGTCCCTGGGCAAGACACTGAACCCCTCACTGCCTTTGATGTGTGTCCCATCAGTGTATGAATGTGATCTAAAGCACTGATTAGTCTCTTTAGAATGATTTGTCCAATTATCTTTGTAGAGATCTAGTAGAGTGCTTTATGAATGGGTAAATGAGGCACAGATTGTTGCAAAGAGCTTTGTGTATCTCCATAAGATAGAAAGGTGCTATATAAGTACAGTCCCTTTACCCATTGATTCTAACACTGGACCAGAGAAACATCTGTACGCCCCACATATCAGGCAGCTGCACAAGCCAACCACCTTGCATCAAACTCACAACGTACCCGTTATCAGACTGCATCAAGTCCTGGTAATGCTGTGTGATGAGTCTACAAGCACTCTGACTAAAACTGCTGAGAGGATCCTGCACAGCACGGCACAGTGACACAGTTGGTAGAGCTGCTGCCTCTCAGCGAGAAGGTTGCTGGATCAAATCCCAGCCGGGGGCCTTTCTGGGTGGAGTTTGCATGTTCTCTCCGTGCATGCGTGGGTTTTCTCCAGGTTCTCCAGTTTCCTCCCACAGACCAAAAACATGCATGTTAGGCTGATTGGTAACTAAATCGTCCCTAGGTGAGATAGAGAGTGAATGGTTGTTTGTCTCGTTTGTCTCTATGTGTCCCTGTGATGGACTGGAGACCTGTCCAGGGTGTCCCCTGCCTCTCACACAGTGGCTGCTGCACCAGCGACCCCACGACCCAAAAAGGAAGAAGTGGGTAAAGATAATGGATGGATGGATGGATGAAAGCATTGTTGAATCGTGTATGTGCTTCTTTGATTGACTGCTCAGTTGATGATGTTTCAGATGGGGCTCTTTAATGTATCTGTGTGTTTGTGTCTTTTTGCCAGAGCCAGAAACAGACACACTGAATAAAGGCATCCTGTAAACTCACCACAGGTTTAAAAAACTGTATTTTTCCTGCTTTTGACCAGCAGCATGTGGTGTTCACAGACAGGCCAGCCATAGCGGATGTTCTTAGTATAGCTTTGTCTACAGTACGCTCTTTTTTCTTTGTAAAACTTTGAAACACACACTCTCACACACACACAAGCAGAAACATTTCCTTCACCATAACTCATAAGGACCACCAGCTAAGTCAAATAAGAGTGTGGGTTCTGCTCAGTATTTAACTCGCACCAATGTTCCCATCACATAATGAATTATAGCATGTGTTAAAAAGTGAAGACTTGGAACAGAGAAAAATTCTCCACCCATCGTAATGAGCATCATCCTCACTTTTCTAACCATAATCGGTTGAGGCTGAAAACATGTCAGATGAGCATGTGCAGAGGAGACACTGATCACATCTTGCAAATCTGTGCAAATAAGAGAGAGCAAAGAATGATTAATTTCTTTCCCCAACAACAAACTGCTCTTAGCATTTGCTGATGGTTTGTGTACATGCTGTAGGACCGAGCGTGCTCTCTGTGATGCTTTGATTCATCGGCTGTTTGTCCCTACACATTGAACCCTGGCATCCTGTTCTTGTTTTTGGATTGCTGTGTTTCCATATATTGCTGCAAAGCTGCAAATGATTACTTTTGATCCGGTTTTATACGATCAACTTGCTGCACTCAGTCACGCCTGATGAACCTTTATTTACACCAACTTGTGGGGTGAACAGCAGGCAGCTGATAGACATTACTCCTGCTTAACTTGGTGCTCTGCGATGCTCATTTCACACTTTATCATACGTTTGTTCATGACACAGAACAATTAAACATCATAGCTCTCAACAACATGTACTCAGAATGAACATAGGAAATACAAACAACCCCACACATGTGCATGCACACTAAATGTAAAATGTAACATACATGCAGTAGGTGAGTCCATGTTGCTTGTAAAAGTATTTTGGTTCCCTCTGATTGACTTGATTGATTTTCCCACTACTTCTTATTGCTTCCTATGCTCACCCTACACCTTTGTGTATGGCACTGATCTTTATTTTTTATTCTCTTCTTAATTAAAACCATTTTACTTTGTTTATGAATTTATATTTGCTAGGAAAAAAAATACTGGCATTTCCGATTCCTTTACAAACTATAAGTGTAACTTCTGTTTTTCTACAGATGGTGTGGTGAGAGATTGTTTTATACTAACAGGTTAAGGACCTGGTGCACGACTTGATCAAGAAGCAGAATGTGATGCAGGACTCGGTCTTGTAGGAGAACATAGTGTATATATATATATATATATATAT
>NC_056515.1:4528202-4530619 GCF_014905685.2 Nematolebias whitei | reverse complement strand
ATATATATATATATATATGTATATAATACTTTATATTTTTGCTATTTTTGGTTGTAACTGGGACCCTGTGTACATAATTTCGTTCCACCTCATGTACCACATTTGATGCAAATGACAATAAAGAACCTTGAACTTGAACTTGAATCTGTACAGGCAGCACAGGACTTGGTCCTGATGCAGATTTTGATGCAAGATTCAACCAAATTGCAGGACATGGGTTTGGACTGGTGCTGTGGCCATGACTTGGATCAGGCTCTAGGCTGTGATATGGGCTTGCTAACAGAATGAAATTGAGATTGAGTTCAGTTCAATTTTCACAAAGACCAATATTCAGGAATTTGATGGATGATTATTCTGCCCTTTTAAAGTGGACAGAAATTCTAGGACATAAGCAGAAGGATTTCTCCTGCAGTAGCAGTGGTAATTCAGGGGGTCCAGTACTTGTCGGTCATTTTGGCAGAGCACTGTCAGAGATGGTGCCGTACTTGATCCATGTGGTGGTGTTCCAAACCTTCCTGTACCAAAACTAGTCCAAAGCTCAGCTCACGCAACTTAAAACTGACTCTGAGTTCCCCATTTGAAAATCTGGAGCCTTTTCCAATTTTACAACTACTCTCATGTTAAAATGAGTGTCTGCGACGTTTAACACAAACAATTCACAAGAGATCCTGATGCATGCTCAATTCACAAGAGGGTTGGGTCTAATCAGGATTTTTCTGAAAAGATTTTTATTTTTTACAACAAATGCCAGTAATTTCTTATAAACCAGGATGAGATGTAAAATATTGTCACAAAACAAGAAAATAACTTTAATTTACTTCTGATAGACTCCCAACCAGAAGGTAAAGATTTTTTTTTTACTTCAATCTCTTTCTTGTTGACTAATACCTGCATTGTTTCATGCCATTTAACAATGTAACAGTGAAATGATTCATCATTTTAGTGGTAGTTTTTCACAAAGAGCTAACAAGAAATGTGCCATATTTTCTTTAAAAAGGATTACAAAAGCAAAAAGTTTCTTGTTGAATCAGAGAGAAGCTGTTTGAGAGAAGACAAGGGAACTTAAAGTTTGTAGACAAATGGCATGACTACATATTTGGAAATGCTAAAAATATAGAGTAAGGGCTGTTGAAAACATGTTTTTGAGATGGCATAGGAAGCATGGGAAAATGATATCTCTGTTGGTGGTATGATTGTGAAGTGGCCAAATTAGCTGCAGTACTTGCTGTTAATATCGTGCAGGTTTCGTGCTGTTGCATGCTCTTGCCTTGCATATGCTCTATGTAATGGGAAAAACCACAACTTAAGGCTGCTATCATTGGGGTGTAATTTTTCCAAACTGTTTTTAAAGCCACATAATGTTACACGCTTGTTTAAAACCAAGCAGAACCACACTCCGGGGGGAATTTCAGCACACCCCAGGGCCTAATTATTGAGTGAGAGACCCCTGTGCTGCCACCCGCATAGAATACACGAGAGTCATTTGCACAGCTACAGGCCGTCAGGGTGTGAGGGGGGGCAGACCTGCCTGGCCTGTGTGTATGCAGCCCACTGCACCTAAACTAAGGAGGGGATGGTGGTCCCTGCCATCAGCAGACATTAGTCTCCACTGGGAGAATAAGCTGGCCTTGTCAAGTGTCAGTGGACCCCCAGCATCTCTGGGCAGCCTGTGCTGGTTAGATCCCTGCTCATCTGAGTGAAAGGGCTCCATGGGCACTAGATTCAATTCAATTCAATTCAGTTTATTTATATAGTGCCAAATCACAACAAAGTTGTGATCAGTGCAAAGATTTGTTCTGATCTAATTAGATGTGATTTAGTTTAAATTTATGTGCAAGTACTTTTTACTTTGTGAACTGTGAATACCTTGTTGTACATCTTTCATTTCATCTTAAAATGAAACACCAAAGCATTCCTTCAAGGAATGCATGTCGCCCTCAGCCTTTCTTACCAGCATTTGAAAATAAGATCATTTCACGTTTTAGTAATACCATAGTCCCTCACTACTTCGTGGTTCGTTTATCATGGACTCGCTCTATCGCGGTTTTTCAAAATAAGATTGAGCCTGACACACAACTGACTGATGGATGGATGAGCCGCACAATTGGCATGTATTGTTTATTTAAAATAAATTATTTTAAATGACTGAGCACCTGCTGCACCTTTGTGCAGCCCACACTGCAGGATAAGCTTCATGCTGCAGCTGATCAGCTGTTCTCCATGCAGAGCGGTGAAGTGGGCGTGGCCAAGAGATCTTGAAGGTAACTAAGAGCAGAGGACGCAGGGAGCTGTAATCATGACATTCTGTGCTCTTTTAGAGATTTTGGAGTTTATAAACATTGTTTAGAATATTGCAAGAGTGTGAGAAGGGTTTAAAACGATTTTATACATACATACATACATATACATACATATAT
>NC_056515.1:4515178-4528102 GCF_014905685.2 Nematolebias whitei | reverse complement strand
CTACTGTCTTTACTTACTCTGCTCAACCTGTTTTGTATTTGTAATTATTTTTTCTATCCTTAACATGTGTTTGTTTTGTCTTTCAGATACACCTGGACCTATACCTGGACCTATACCTGGGCCTACCATTCTATGTTCGTCTGTCTCTCCTTCCTGTCCTCTCAACCAGCCGGTCAAAGCAGATGGCTGCTTGTCCTGAGCCTGGTTCTGCTGGAGGTTTCTTCCTTTTAAAAGGGAGTTTTCCTTTCCACTGTTGCCACTGTGCTTGCTCAGGATGGGAGACTGCAACAAAGCCAAGATTCAACTTGTCTGCTGGTTTCCTTAGATAGAGAACTTTACTAATTGGCTTTTCAATGTATGTGAATGTTTCTGTAAAGTGTCCTGAGACAACTTTGTTGTGAAATGGTGCTTTATAAATAAACTAAAATTGAACTGAATATCTGCAAAACTGGCATAGTTGTAGCTTTTTTGTGTGTTTTTAGGTTCAGTTGGCTTTGGCAATCATCATAAATTGGACTGACTCCAAATGTTATTTAGCTGTATATATATATATATATATATATATATATATATATATATATATATATTTCCAACAAGTTTCATTAAATTGTGTCGAGTGGTTAATGAGATATTTTGATAACAGACACACAAACACATGCACACACAGGCAAAAATATTAATTAAAACAGTTAATGAAAACAGATTCTTTGAAATCACTGATGTCACATTTTTCAGCCTTTTTGAGTTTGTTGTTTTGTGATTTAAAAAAATAAAAATAAAAGTGTCTCCTCCAGTTTGCAGAGGAACTGCTCAGTCAAGTTAAAATGCTTTGATGTGCACAATTAACTGGATCCTTCTGGAAACATGGAGGACATCTTTCAGGAAATGTTTTCTCTACTGCTGCTGCTGCGTTGATGAGGACGGGGCATGGAGATGTAATGAAAGTGAGGTGGAAGCAGTGAGCAGACATTCATCAGGACTAAGAGGGGAAAAGCCAAACCAGCAGTCTAATTCCTCTGCTCCAGCTGGTTTCTTGGCCTTTTTCTCATCTCTGAAGTTGGTTTAGTCTTTTTTTTTTCTTTCAAATCTCATACTTCCATGTTTAATCCTGACTACTGATTGTGCAAATACAATTTTTAAAGTTATTATGTTGTTAAATCTGTTTTGCTGCAGGAAACTTCAAAGGGCTGCCGTGTCTGATGAGGTTGTTTGCTGATGATGTAATCATTTTCCCTGGATATTGAGGAAAAACACATTAAGTCTGAAAGAATTCAAAACTTAACTTGGGCCATAATGCCTGGACTTTTGATTGGCATGAGGCATGGAATGCGTCTTCTCAGTGAAAGCCAGTGTTCACTCTGCGTTTCCAGACTCCCATGCAGTGTAAATTATGGGATAATAGGGTGCAGCCCATTGCAGCCTCTGTTTATTCAATCTATTTCTTCACACAAGTTCCCATTGCCTCTTACCTTCTCTCTGCCATGTGTGTGGCGGTCCTCTGATCCCGCTGACCCTCCCCATGTGTTTTCACTTTCGGCTCTGATCTCAGCCCTGCAACCAGCGGGGAACCGAATACAAATTGAACAGTAACCATTCACAGATCGCTCTCTTTTACCGCACTGTTAAACCTACTTCATGTTCCCCAGGAGCCGCTCGGCCAGTGTGGGCCTTGAGTTGCCTTCAGCTCTCGCTGCAGACATGAAATAAAAGATTCCTTGAAGGAATGCCTGTTCCTCACCGCTTTTCATACACAAGTTTTAAACTGAGCTCATCTTGTGATAAGAAACGACAGAGTTTAGCCATTTTGATCAAACTTGCACAATCTCATCTGATATCACAAGCTGTCACTCAGAGTATGTGCGTGAATGACTCTCAGCTACTACCACATCAGCAATGGCTCGGTGTCTGTACAAGAAGTTACAGAGGTAAAACCACTTTTGTGTTGGTTAATGTTGATAAGCTTTAACAACCTTCGTAAATTTGACCAACTTTTGTAAAGCTTTATTCAAATCCGTTCAATGGTTCATGTGATCTTTTGCTAATAGACATAATAATGGGATTAACCTGTCTAAATAAAGGTATAATGAAAAAAAAGTTGATATTAAGAGTTACTGTGAAAGTTTTAAGAAAATAATTTGCCAGATCAACCACAATCTGCTAGTGTCCAGAATATGTGTTGGGGTCAGTCTCAGCCACTGCCACACAAGATTTTAACTTTTATGTTGTTAAGGGGGCTGGTTGTGGCAGCCACTTTAATGGAATTGTTAATGAGTTATTGTCTTATATCTAATGAGTACTTTGTCAGTGTTTTATAATTAAAAAGCATCAAGTGGTGCATTGGTTGTTTTGCTAACAGTCATACACATCTGCACACAAACACTCACACACTAGCAAAAATGATTGCTCATTGTTATTGCATTTCTGCCTTTCAGAAGCCAACATTACATGTGGTTTGCTGTGTTTCACAGCATATTTAATGCATTTTAAATATCCATGACAATATTTTCCTAAAAGAAGAAACAGACAAAACACAGATGAGCTGAGAAACATTTCAATGTGCATGGAAAGCTTCCAGAGTGTTGAGCGGAGGCCCAGAGGAAACCGTGCAGAAAGGAACAAATCACCAGTGTTGAGCTGGTGGATTTTGATTATTTCAGTTAAGGTGAAACTCCTCCCTCAAGAACTTTCTTTATGAAAGTCTCCGGACAGCAGCCACTCACAAGTGGCAGGGTTTGTTTGTTCAGCTTTTATCAGGAGATGTGGTGTGAAGAAGTTAAAAGAAGCGTCTTGTTGTTCTTGGGCTTCATATTCTCTGCGGAGCTGCTCCAACATCATGTGTTGAAACTGAAAGGAGGTTCAACTGAACGCAATAATTCACCTGAAGTGAAGACAAACTCTCAGAAGGCTCCACGAAGGATCTCTCAGATGAGATATGAAACTAAACCAAGGGGTTTAGGCTGTGAGCTGCAGGCTTTGATGAGTCGCAGCTGCCAGAAGTTGTTTGCACAGTTACCCTCTCTGTGTAGTGACCTAAAATAGTGCAGTATTTGAAACTAAGCCTTGACTTACTCCATTCTTTGATCAAATGATACCCGGAGTCTGTTTGTTATAAAACTAGCCTTCATTGAAACTATCGCCTGCCTCCTTACATGCAAATGAAATAAAATGTTTTTACAAAAAGACAGACTGACAAACACACACAGACTGACACAACTGACTGCATGATCGCCCGCTGCCAGTGATTCAGAGTTCAGCATCATCTCGGCCCAGAGTTTTGTTGAAATGAGTGTCAGTGTTTCCTTCAGCAGGATTCTTCTTCTGAGTCTCTTTATCAGAGTAAAAACACATCATCACCTGCTTCGCATTAAAGTTTCACGCATGCGGCCCCAAACCCTTGTATCTTGTAAACTCTGCTTCGTTTACTTAGCCTGGCTTTCATTGCAGCCATTTTGCACGGTTTACCTTTGTTTAGTTTATTAACCCACAGGGTTACTTTACCCAAACATCCCAGCTTTAGGTTTCATCATCTTTTAAGTAAAGTTCCCTTTTAATTTTTTTAACACAGCTGAAAGTGAATCAAGGTGATGATGGTGATGATGATGATGACGGAGGTTTGGATGAGCAAATAAAAAAACACGAGATAATGATTGTTACAAGTGCATGCATGGTGCTGGAACTGTTTGAAGTCTGCAGGTCAACAAGACTGAATAAATTCTGAAACTTTTGCATCAGCAAATTAAAAAAATATATATATTTTTTTCCACCTCTGATTTTGTTTTATTTTATTTTAGATCTGTTTACACAATTTGGCCATAAACTATTAGAGTCAACTCTGTCTATTTGTTAGTAAAATATATCATGAACCACCAAACTGATTTTGATCAAATTTTCAGGAAGTGATCTGCTGCTGTACATCTATAAACAATTCATTTTTGAGTAAACCTAATTTATGATGACCACCCCAGCAAGCTAACTTTAGAAAAAACACAAAAGTGACTATAACTCAATGAATCCTTCAGGTAATGAGCTCAAATTTGATGTGACTGTAGCTAAGAATCATTCCCACCACAGAAACAGAGTGCAACAGCACGTGAAAGATTTTGTCACTTCTATTGGCAATAAATTTTGGAGTCAACGCTGTCTGTTGAAAAAATATCCCTTGAAACACTTGATGGGCATCTCAGCTAATTATCATTATCCCTCATAAAAATAGCTATAACTCACATACGACAGATAGTGGGATAAAACGTGTGGAAGTAGCTAGGGCTGGGCGAAATGGACCAAAATTAATATTCAATAATTTTGAAGATAAATCGTGATATAGGACATATATCTCAATATTCAAACATCTGCTAAGTTCATGACACAAACCAATGCAGACATGTTCCTGTTATCACTAATGTAGCTGTTATGTTAAATTTTTTAATATAATTTTCTTCCATTTATATTTTCAATTCATATGTTTTCTTTTATGATTGTCTACTGTTGTCATCATTATTTATTAAAAACAGGTCTCTCTTGTAAAAGAGTCCTGAGGCTCAATGAGACTAACTTGTATAAATAAAGGTTGAATGTATTAATATTTTTTTTCTTTCCATAAAGTAATAACAAAAATATATTTCTGAGTCAAAGCTTTGTCCCATTTGTCACACAGGCACATTTATTAACAAACATCTGTAACTCTACTAAATGTCTAAAAACTAAACTATTTACCGTACAAATATTAAATAACAATCCTCTTGAGCTGCGCCGCCTTCACAACGTTAGTGAGCGTGAGTGAAGCAGCACTTCACTGTGTGAAGTTGGACAGGCAGTAAAGAACTACACATATTTTCAAGTCTTACAATGAGAGGTGCCGCAACGTTAATGAATCAGCAGCTTATCATATCGCTGAAGACTCGGTCCTTAGCGGCTAACAAGACAGCTAACTTTAGCCATCTTGTTCCACAGTTGAGACTGGGACCGTGTGTTCTATATGATAAGCTGCTGCTTTATTAATGTGGCGCTACCTCACAGTGTTCCTCTCATAAAGCACAGCACGGCTAATAAACGAGTTCTGACCCACGGTTTGTTTCAGGAAAGGAGTCTGAAAACACCTGAAAATAACTTATAGCGCTGTTTTAAATGGTGAAAAAGATTCGTAGTTCTGACCTTTGTCGGGACTTGTTTTCAGCATTGTCTACATAATCATTTTTCTGCTGCTCATCTGACAATTTAAATCCAAACAAATTATTTTTGCTCAGCAACTAAGCTGCTGTTAATATCTCCTCTGTATACTTGTGTTAAACTCCCCTCCACCAGGAGAAGCAGGAAGTGGGGGGAGCGAGCACAGGTGTGTGAAGTTGGAGGCGCAGTTGGGAGAAAAAGAACTACATGGATTTTCAAGTTTAATAATACTTGCGATGGTTGCGATAGAGCCATTTTAACCATCGTACATTGAAAAACTTGCGATACATCGAGTATATTCGATACATCCCCCAGCCCTGGTAGTAGCTGTGAGTCATCCTCAACACATTGGCTCGACGGGCGGCAGTGGCTGAGTGGTTAGAGCAGTCGTCCTCCAATGCATGAGTTGGGGGTTCGAATCCACCAGCAGTCACATGCTGAAGTGTCCCTGGGCAAGACACTGAACCCCTTGTTGCCTCTGATGTGTCCCATCAGTGTATGAATGTTATAAAGCTCTGATTAGTCTCATTAGAATGATTTGTTCAATTATCTTTGTAGAGATCTAGTATAGAGCTGTATGAATGGGTAAATGAGGACACAGATTGTTGTAAAGAGCTTTGAGTATCTCTATAAGATAGAAAGGTGATATATAAGTACAGTCCATTTAACATTTTACATCCTTATGAGATTACTAATAACATGATTTACAAGGTTTGACTAAAATGGTTCAAACTCTCTTATTTCTCATCACAAATAGATCTGAGTCTGATGAAAGGTGGTAAGTAGTGTGCATTCCTTAAAAAGCTCTCTAATGGGATTGTAATTCTGTGTTACTTGTAAAACCTAATTTATCTGTTATTGAGGTTGGTGACCTTAAGCTGCATCAGTTTCAGCAGCACCTCCAAATCTCTCTGAGGACTTTTCACAAACAAATCAAAGCTCAGAGCAGCATTTTATGCAAAGAAAGGCCTGAAAAGGTTGTGTGCACTCAGAAACAAGTGAGAATGTCCTCATGTGCTGAACCAGGAAACAAAACCCAGCCTGTTTAAAACCAGCTCCGGTGCTGATGGCTGCCACTCATTCCCATGCTCCAGCATTGTGTCTCATCCAGCTGCAGCCAGGGAAAGATGGGTGGTGGTGGTGGGGGCGCTCACGGGTGGTCTTCCCCACATGGTCCCGCACTCTGCGGTTTGCGCCCTCCATCTGATAGTGGTGGCTCTCAGCTGGGACGCACACAGCTCACATTCCCAGTGCCATTTTACTGCAACCATCCAGGACTGGAAGTGTTTACTGGGCAACTTCTTCATCACAGTTGGCTCCTGATGGACCAGAACCTGCAAACTCCATCAGTTCGTTAAGGACGTGTACTATTATTGGAATAATTGTTATTAGTGATTAAAACTTTTATCTTTTCAAGCCTGCATGCTGCCTTTCATCCATGATCAACACTTTTATCTCCTTCTGCCACATGCTCAGTTAAGTGAGCACTAACTACTTGTACCCATTACGCTGTGCACATTTGGCTTAAAGAGACTCTCACGGTCCATCTATGGGGTAAAATCAATCAGTTTTCAGACAGACGGTTCTGCAGTGTTCACACTGCAACATCAGATGTGAACGTCATGCAGTCTGGTTAATAAGTGAGGGGGATGTTAGATCATTTATGTTGAAGTGGATTTGTCCTCAAACCCACAAATACCACATTTTATTGACTTTAGTTCGCTGGAAACCTGATGAGAAGCACAGGATCTCAATTAGTTTCATAATGACTTTTTATGGAAATAATCAATATGGAGCAGAGATTTAGGCTTCAAGTGTGGTCCTCTCAACAAAGTTCTCATGAGGGAACAAAATTAAATATTGCCATTTTTATTTAGGCCCAAAAAGCAGTCATGTAGGAGAGTACCAGAGCATGTTTTTATTGTCACAGAAAAGTGAACATTTACCAGCAGCAGTTCTCTGTATATGAAGTCTTTTTCTTCTAATTGTAATATTCCACTTCCACTTTATTAAATCCTGCCGGAATAGTGGGCGATCATGTAATCGCCAGTGTCTGTGTGTGTCTGTGTGTTTGCTTGTGTGTGTGCAACAGATTGAATATAATATTGGCCTAAAACCTTATCATTAACTGTTTGTTGCACAACTATAAAAGATTAAGAAACCAGAAACCATCATATCACCAGCAAACTGGATGGTCCACTATGGGAGTGTTCTGCTTGTGGGGCTCAGTTTGTTTGTGACTCCTCGGACTGATGAAGTCCTTTGAATGATGGACGAAATGTCTCAACAAAAAAAGAAACCGTCCAGATGACCTGACAACTTTGATGGATTTTTTTACCTGGATTATTGAGCCTGAGCTTTGATATAAATGATTAATACTTCCGGAGTCAACCCCAGTTCAACATGGCTGTTAGAGCCAATCAAAATGAGCCGAAACAAAACTGGCTCTAACTCACACAGTTTGAGAGACACTGAGCTGGAATTTGGTGTCTTATTAGCTGAGAACCATTCACACCTTGAACCTTGCATGCTAAACATTTTGCCACTTCTTTCCTAAAATGTTGCCATTAAATGTTAGAACCAACTTCATCTACCTGTTAGTAAAATATCCCCCAGGTCAGTTTCATCAGCTGAATCTTAAACATGGGTCTCCGCAGGGTGTCTGGGCTCTCCCTTAGAGATAGGGTGAGAAGCTCGATCATCCGGGAGGGACTCAGAGTAGAGCCGCTGCTTCTCCACATCGAGAGGAGCCAGTTGAGGTGGCTTGGGCATCTGTTTAGGATGCCTCCTGGACACCTCCCTGGTGAGGTGTTCCGAACATGTCCCACCTTAACGAGGCCCAGAGGAAGACCCAGTACACGCTGGAGGGACTATATTTCTCGGCTGGCCTGGGAACGCCTCGGGATTCCCCCGGAAGAGCTGGTCCAAGTGGCTGGGGAGAGGGAAGTCTGGGCTTCCCTACTTAGGCTGCTACCCCCGCGACCCGACCCCGGATAAGTGGAAGAAATGGATGGATGGATGGAATCTTAAACATTTCAGAAAACTTTTGTATTGCCTACAATTGAATTATATATTTTCATCTGTATGCGCTGTTCATTGAAAGTAATGTGCTGCACTGATTTACTGAATACTGAGATACCTTTACCTGTTTTCTCATTTGCGTTGTGTGTGGTATTTTAATTGATAATTTCAGGTTTACTATCAGGTTTATATTTTAAAAGCTGCATGATGTTCAAGTCCTATCAGTTTAAGAGCCTAAAAATCACAAACACATCCTTTCATTCTTTGTCTTGGCAGCACGACGGCTCAGTGGTTAGCACTGTTGCCTCACAAGAAGGTCCTGGGTTCAATCTCCGGTTGGTCCTGGGCTCTTTCTGTGTGGAGTTTGTATGTTCTTCTCGTGCTTGCATGGGTTTTCTCTGGGTACACAAAAACATGCATGTTATTTTGTCTTCAGGCCCAGGCCTCCCTTGCAGAAGAGATCTGTGATCTCAAAAGGGTTTGCCTGATTAAATAAAGGTTAATAAATAAATTCATGGACACATCCATCTATTATCTTTACCTGCTTCTTCCTTTTCGGGTCACAGGGTTCACTGGTGCCCATATCCAGTACTGTGCGAGAGGCAGAGTACACCCTGGACAGGCCTCCAGTCCATCACAGGACCACATAGAAACAAACGAGACAAACAACCATTCTCTCTCTCACTCACACATACGGACAATTTAGCATCGCCAATCAGCCTAACGCATGTTTTGGGCTGTGAATGGAAACCAGCGTAAATGGACTGTAGTTATATAGCACATTTCTATCTTATCAACATACTCAAAGCACTTTACACTACAATCTGTGCCTCATTTACCCATTCATACAGCACTCTACTAGATCTCTACAAAGAATATTCAGAGCTTTATCACATTCATGCACTGATGGGACACACATCGGAGGCAATGAGGGGATTCAAAATACGTTCAACACAAAAATATAATTGAGGGGATCATTGTCTTCCCCAGGGACACTTCAGCATGTGACTGCTGGTGGAATCAAAACCCCACCTATTACATTGGCAGACAACTGCTTTAACCACTCAGCAACAGCCATCCCGAGATACCAGAGGAAAACGCACACATACATGGAGAGAACATGCAAACTCCACCCAGAAAGGCCACCAGCCGGGATTTGAACCGGGGCAACCTGCTCGCTGAGAGGCAGCAGCTCTACCAATGGTGCCACCATGCTGCCCTTCATGGAAACATGATATACTGAAATTAAAAAATAATAAATCTTACGGGAAACAAAACCGGCCCTGTGATGGACTTGCGACCTGTCCAGGGTGTACCCCACCTTTCGTACAGTAAATGGTAAATGGACTGTACTTATACAGCGCCTTTCTATCTTATTTCAAGATACTCAAAGCGCTTTACACTACAATCTGTGTCCTCATTTACCCATTCATACAGCACTCTACTAGATCTCTACAAAGCTAATTGAACAAATCATTCTAAAGAGACTAATCAGAGCTTTTAGATCACATTCATACACTGATGGGACACACATCAGAGGCTATGAGGGGTTCAGTGTCTTGCCCAGGGACACTTCAGCATGTGACTGCTGGTGGATTCGAACCCCCAACTCTTGCATTGGAGGACGACTGCTCTAACCACTCAGTCACAGCCACCCCTACACCTATCCCTACAGTGACTGCTGGATTAGTGCACCAGTGACACCGTGACCCGAAAAGGAAGAAGTGGGTAAAGATGATGGATGGATGAGATACAAAACAGTTGTGAGAAAATCCAGACGCATCTTTAAATTTGCCAAGTGCTTACTTTTTTATCAGTCTCTATGAAATATACAGTGGTTATAAATTATATTACCTTAGAAGTTTGTGGTGTGTTTCCTTGACTGATGAAGCCTTCCGGACCGAAGGCAAAACATTTCAGCACAATAAATAAATAAATAAATACATTTTCCAGATGAACTGACTGAAAAATGTTGGATTGTATACCTGGATTATTGAGCATGGACTTTGTTGACCTCAGAAGTTATTTTTCAGGAGCTTGAGGCCCTATAACAGTTTGGGTCAAAGTTTGGGTTTCAAGCTACAAGTACTTGAGTGTGCACCTGAACGACAACCTCAGCTGGAGCAACAACACCACCAGCCTGATCAAGAAAGCTCATCAGAGACTCTACTTCCTCAGGCGGCTGAGACGAGCTGGACTGGGAAGCTCAGTCCTCACCTCCTTCTACAGGTGTGCAGTGGAGAGCATCCTGTGCTCCAGCATCAACGTGTGGCATGGAGGCTGCACAGAAGATGTTGGAGTCAGCCTCCCCACCATCACAGACATCTACACCTCCAGATGCAGGAAGAGGGCCACCTGCATCATGAAGGACCCCACTCACCCAGCACACACACTTTTTGCCTGCTCCGCTCAGGAAGGAGGTTGAGGAGCATTAAGTGCAGAACCACTAGACTCAGGAACAGCTTCTACCCTGAGGCTGTTAGACTCATGAATCTCTAACTAGAATAATCACTGTGAAAAACCATATCATGTTGCTGCTGATCTGTTTCATGTTGCTGCTGATCTGTTTCATGTTGCTGTGCTCATTCGTGCTCATCTGCTCACACAGATTCATGTTCGTGCTGCTGTTCGGTGTGCTGTTTTTATGTTATTTTATGCTACTAGTGCTTAGTGTACTTTTAACGTTTTTCTTAGTTCATATCTTAGATCTTATTACCGTTTTTCTTTTACTTTTTAATACTTGGACCCTGTGTACACAATTTTGTTTCACATGTACCACATGTAGTGGAATGACAAAGAACCTTGAATCCTTCAATCCTTGAAAAAGTACGAGTTCCAGAAGTCTTAGTACTGATGTCATCCATTTCTCCTGTCTTGCTGATGAAGGAAGGACAAAATGTCTTTGTAAATTCATTAAAAGCATTAAGAAGTATGCAATAATCATACTAAAAAGAAATAGAATCACTAAGATCAAATATAATTCCAACATGAGTAATGCTAAAAGATTAGGATGTTTCTAATTAATGCAAATTAAACAGTATGCATTTTTGTCAGACAACACAAGAAAAACGTGTTGTCAAGCAGCATATAAAAGTAGCCCATGAGGACAGTGAAGGCATCATGGCTGTGCAGACAGCATGAGTGCTGCTCAACATGTGGAGGGAAGCAACAATCACTGCCAAAATAAACAGTTTAATAAATTACACATCATTGCTGAAAGATGTGTTTACAGTCAGTTTCATGAGGAAGTAGAACTCAGTCCCTCCAGGATTTTGCCGACTTGTTTGTAGTTATTATGGCCTAAAATGTTTGATTTCATGGAAACTTTTTCAAAAAGTTGCTATGTTTTGAAGCTAGTAAAAATGACTCAATGAAAAATACACATCAACAAAAAAATTAGCATTGTGTCAAAAGTCAGGGTTTTGATTTCAGAATCAGCCAGACCACGAGTGTAAAAACAAAACAAAAACAATAAAACAGTTTTATTGATATTGGCAGCTGCAGGAGGAAGTCAGGATCAAAACTGAGAGAACAAGTCTTCACAGGCAGGTGGGGTGAGACCCACCTGACAGAGTGTGCAGAGGTGACGTCACCGGTACTGGTTGCAGGACAACTACGCCGGTACTGGTTGCAGGACAACTACGTAGGAGCGTTGTGATGAATGTGGTCTGTAGGGCAAATCCAAGAGTGGGGTCTGAAATACAAAGCGGGAGTCATGCACAGGTAGTCAGAGGTCCAAGAACAAATCCAAAAGGTCAATCCATAATCCAAAATCCATAGGCAGAAAAATGTAGTCATACTAGGGTCAGATGGGCAGAACGGAATCAGACGAGGAGCAGGCAAAAACAGTGAATCCACAAGACGAGGCGTGAGGTTGAAAATCCAAAGAACAAGGAGTGAATGTCAGATGTGACCAAGAACAGAATGACTGGATAATCAGATACCACGAAGAGGTACGATAATCTGGCAGATTGGAGTGGTGAGAGGAGTCCTTAAATATGGAACAGAACAGGTGCAGTGGATTGGGGCAGATGAGCAGAAAGTGCAGAGGGGGCGTGGCAGAGTGACAGAGCAGCAGATCATGGCATGAAAAGGCTGAAACATGACACATTGTTATAAAAAATAATCAAAAAATAGTTTGTACTCATCAAATTCTTCAAATACATACAAATGTTTTTGTTTGTCCTAAAATAATGTAGCTGACACTTGTTTAGTTATTGGTGAGTCTGACTTCTTTTTGTGTTGCACGAATTGTATTCCAATGGTGATTAGATTAACAGATCTCATGTTGTGTGGTGTGCAGAGTGGGTCCACTTCTCACTATTCAGCAGGTATCTGATCTGGATAAAAGCGATAATGAGAAAATGGTTTATCTCTGGTTTATGGTTAAGGGGTCTGATCTGAGTGGGACACCCGGTTTGTAAATCTAGTCCTAGGTGGTATAGAGTGGCTGTCTAAACTGAAGCCCATATTGTCCAAAAATAACCTGGAGACAGTAATACATGCATTCATTACATCTAGGCTTGATTACTGCAATTCGCTCCTGTTTGGTATCAGTCAGACCTCCATTGCACGACTACAACTGGCCCAGAATGCAGCAGCCCAATTTTTAACCAGTACAGGCAAAAGAGAGCACATTACACCAGTTTTGGCCTCACTGCACTGGCTACCGGTTCACTTTCGAATCCAGTTCAAAATACTCATGTATGTCTACAAATCACTGAACAGTCCCCCCCC
>NC_056515.1:4498442-4515078 GCF_014905685.2 Nematolebias whitei | reverse complement strand
TGTCAGGTTTTGTTTCGTGGCAGATCAAGACAGAAGAACCCAATTGCGCAGGCAGGACTCAGGAGGCAAATGTATAAAATAAAAATGCTTTTAATAATAACAATAATAAATCAAAAGGGCTGACATGGCAGCAAAACTTACATGGCCTCAAGAACACGATCATTAGCAGGACAAGACAGGACATACCCAACGACGAACCGACAATGACAGAACTGACAGACAGACTTTATATACACACAACCAAGACATGACACAGGTGACGATAATCAAAACAATCAATTCAGACACAAGGGAGAACAGACAGGGGGAAGGCCCACTAGATGGTGCCATCCTGACAGGTGGGATGAAATATGCTAATTTTTTGGGACAGGCATTTTGGGTTTTCATGAGCTGTATGCCATAATCATCAGTATTAAAACAATTAAAGACCTGAAATATTTCAGTTGGTGTGCAATGAATCTGAAATATATGAAAGTTTCATTTTTATCATTACATTATGGAAAATAATGACCTTTATCACAATACGCTAATTTTTTGAGAAGGACCTGTATGTGAATGTTCCTGTAAAGTGCCCTGAGACAACTTTGTTGTGATTTGGCGCTATATAAATAAACTGAACTGAATTGAATTGAATTCAAGTCAGTGTTGACCAAACCTGGCCTGGAGAAAATAGCCCATGCCTTCATTACAACCTGACGTGATTACTGTAATGCACTTTATGTTGGAGATGATCAGGTCTCACTTTCACATCTCCAGCTTGTCCAGAATGCCACAGCTCAGCTTGTATTTTTTATTTAACTTTTATTTAACCAGCCAAATCCCACTGAGATCACAGATCTCTTTTTCAAGGGATGCCTGAGCCTGAAGGCAGACTAACATGCATGTTTTTGGTCTGTGGGAGGAAACCGGAGTACCCGGAGAAAACCCACACAAGCACGAGAAGAACATGCAAACTCCACCCACAAAGACCCTCGAAACAACCGGGGATTGAACTCAGGACCTTCTTGCTGTGAGGTGACAGTACTAACCACTGAGCCTTAACAAGATCTTGTGGGTTTGAGCATATTTCACTGGTTTTATCCTGCCTTCACTGGCTCCCTGTGGGTCACCAAATAGATTTTAAAATTCTCTTGTTGACCTATAAATGCTGAAATGGCCTTCCACCTTCAAATCTCTAATGAAATTCAACCTTATGTTCCTTCTCAGGCACTATCAGCTTCTTTTGGTTGTAGCAAAAATCAGGTTGAAGCTCAGAGATCAGGATTTTACAGTCAAGGCTCCTAAACTTTGGAGCAGTCTGACACCTGACATCAGACAGGTGTATTCACTTTCTGTTTTCAGATCTGTTTCAAACCCACATCTGTTTTCACTGACTTTTAACCCAGTGAGAGTTGTTTTAGTATTTTATTGTTCTATGTTTATTTTCTTCTGATGCTTTTAAAGTCATTTGTTGTATTGTTTTTTATTTTAATCTGTGCCTTTATCTTTTATTGGTTAGCACTTTGGTAACGACCTGTTGTTTTGAAATGTGCTTTTGATATAAATTTGACTTAACTTGATCAATCAAAAGTCTTGCTTTTCTTAAAGGGATGCACATCAGCCACTGTCTTTCATGCCAGAGCTTTAAAATAAGAGCATCATATTTTGGTCAAATTTTGAAAATGGTAATATCTTGTTCTCCTGTAATTTTCAGATGTCATGGTTGGAGTGTATGTTGTGGATGAGTCTGTTATTATCATATTTAGTTTTTTCTCAATATCTGTGGAATTGTGGCCATTTCTATGTTTTCTAGGTGGGTTAGCTGATGCAGGCATACGTTAGATTGCTTTCAAAAGTTAATCTGTTACAGATGTACATCCAAAGCTCATTTCTGAGCCTTTTTTCAAAATATATCCAGTGTTACATGAAAAATGTTGCGAACGTGCAGACAAACAGACCCACACACAGCCATAGCTCTTGACCTTTGGCAGAGTGATAATGAATTGGTGTTGCACAAAATGTACTAAATACCTGAAAACTGACGGTGTCTTTTCTGTTCTGTATTTATTTATGTTTTATTGCCTTTGTCGATCACGTTCCCTCCTTCAGTTGACACCGTGCTACCAAAGCATCGCTCTACTCCTTTGGCAGAGTGCCAAAAATCCAAGGATGTCTCCTCCTTCTCCTCATCTACATCCTCTCCTTGGGATTCACCAGAAACCCCTTTCCAAGTCCTCAAGCCCACTCTGTCCAGGGCCCAGAGCGCCCCCCTCACCCAGCCCTCTGAGCCCGCCAGTAGTCCCGCTGCTGTCAGCCCTCCAAAGAGTGGAGATGGTTTCTCCTCTTTTGCCTGGTCACAGAACCAGTGGATTGCCTTCAGTGATACCGTGACACCATCGTGCCGTCATGGCCTCTCTGTGACGGAGCTCCAGAGGGTGCGGGCAGGCGCCGGCAGGTCGAGTCGCTTCCTGTCCGATGACTCTGCAGAAGCACACCACAGAGAGGACGGCAGCCTCAGTTTCTCTGATGTCTTCTCTGATAGGGCCACGGCTGCAGCTCCATCAAACAAAATGCACAATGGTAACAAGAATAATGGCTTTAGTGACGTTTTACACAGAGTGTGGAGTTACGTTATATATTTTATGTTCGTTTTTCATGTAACTGTATGCTCTAATTTTACTTTTTTTAAATTTTAAATTTATAATAAAAACTGTATCCAATTATTTTGAACTTTTATTTTTCTTTAAATTGTTTGACTAATGCTTGTTTATCTACCGGTACTCTAATTTACCGTATCTTTTGTTTTGTGTATGACTTTTAAGTTTTACTTAGGAATGTGTGTGATTTGATTTTGTCTCATGATTTTAACATTGAATGTTTTGTTTTTGTGGTTTTGCAATGATGCATGAAGGCTCTGCGTCCACTTTTATAGCCCCTGCTTGGTCATACTTCATTTTCTGTGACTTTTA
The DNA here is from genome assembly GCF_014905685.2 of Nematolebias whitei. Classification (NCBI taxonomy): domain Eukaryota; kingdom Metazoa; phylum Chordata; class Actinopteri; order Cyprinodontiformes; family Rivulidae; genus Nematolebias; species Nematolebias whitei. The sequence continues at coordinate 4,512,130 of NC_056515.1, read as the reverse complement.
ACCATCAGTAACCAGAAGGACCCACATCTCTTTCTTATGTAGTGCCTGTTCCAAATCGGCCTACGACCCCTCTGACAGCTGGAGCCCTCGCTCCTCCACCACGACCCTCTTCCAGGCCCAAGATCCCTGCTGGAAAACTCACAGGGATCAATGAAATGGTGAGTGATTGCATCATGCTGAATCAAATAATGGGATGGTTGTGGACACGACAAATAGAGTAGGAAATCCTGAGATTTTCCTTTGGATTATATTTAAAGACGATGCATTTTAAGTTCGAGCATCTTGCCGCCTACTTAGTGATGGTAACACAAGCTAAAAATATGATTGTAATATTCCTGTAACACAAAAGCAAGGCCCTTCTATTCATGCAGGGAAATTCAGAACCTATGCAAACCCTTCAAAACTTTTTGGAAACTGCCTCACGAATGCGGTTGTCGCCAACAGTTGCAGCCCAATGAGACTGTTTGTCTTTAAGAAACTTTAAAAAATGGCAACAACTTAAACTGGTTAAGTGTTTTACAGACTTTTTGTTTTCATTCTTAAATTTGTATAACGCAATTTCTTTTAAAAAAATGTTAAATTTGGGGGCGGCTGTGGCTGAGTGGTTAGAGCAGTCGTCCTCCAATGAGAGAGTTGGGGGTTTGAATCCACCAGCAGTCACTTGTCGTGAAGTGTCCCTGGGTAATACACTGAACCCCTCATAGCCTCTGATGTGTGTCCCATCAGTGTATGAATGTGATCTAAATCACTGATTAGTCTCTTTAGAATGATTTGTTCACGTAGCTTTGTAGAGATCTAGTATAGAGCTGTATGAACGGGTACATGAGGCACAGATTGTGGTGTAAAGCACTTTGAGTATCTTGAAATAAGATAGAAAGGCGCTGTATAGGTACAGTCCATTTAAATGTTTTTCTGTCAAATTGATTTTTGAAGATCTTTGTGGCGTGTGGTTACCTTCAGTATGTGTCATCCTGACATGATGGTGACACTTCAGTTTAATTTTGTTCTGTTTGAATCTCTTAACTCAGGGACGACTGTTCAGCTCATCCATATCCTCAAATGCCAGCCCTCCTCCAACTGCTCCTCTTGCCCGGGCTGAGAGTTCTTCCTCTCTGTCTTCCAACGCCTCACTTAGTGCCGGCAACACTCCTACAGTTGGTAAGAAAACTGTTGCTGTTTGAATGAAAGAAGTATTCCCTTCAATTTCTTTCTCTTCCTCAACCTGTCACATATCTTTGTTTCTGCACCCATAACCTGCTGGACTTTCAACTCCCTACTAACACCCCCCCATCTTTCCTTCATTCCTCTCCTTACAGGAGCTGAACACCCCTTTGTTTCCTCTCTCTCCTTCTTGGAGCGAGAGCTCCTCACCTTCTCCCCTTCTCTTCTAAATCAAAGTGAGTCTCACTCTCTAAGAACGTTTCCTAAAGAGACTTCATCTCTTTTTTTGTACCAGTGTTGTGTAGTGTTATGTACAGTATTGTACAAAAAATTTAATCGATTATCAATTTTTTATATATTGTTGGATAATTTTATTATCATCAGCTCATTCATCAAATATGTATGTATGTACGTATGTTTTATTTATTCATTTCATTTCATCCAAACAACAAATATAATACAATTTAAAGAAAAGAAAAAAGATATACAATCACAGAAATAAAATGAAAGGCAGCAGAAGAAGAATGAATTCTTATATCTGCCTCTTGTCCCCAAAATATATTCCAAACAAAATTACTATACAAAAGCAAGATGAATTAATAAAAAAATAAAAAGATAAATAATAAAAAAAACAGCTAAAATATAAGATCAACTGTAAACAATTTTTATGAACTCACATTATACTTAATATTTAAAAAAACAAACAAATTTTTATCATCTTCTTGAATATGTACATAGTTTTGGCATTTTTAATATCAACCTCCAGATCATTCCACAATCTAATACCCTGAGATCTAGTGGATCACATCTTCAGACTGGTGCGACACCACGGCTTCACAAACATCTCCATCCCCTTAAGATAATAATTACTTTCTCTTTTAACAAATTTCCCTTGAATGTTAGTAGCTAGTATGTTTTTGTTGGCCCCATACATAAACAGTAAGATATTGTAATCAACCAAGTCATAAAATTTTAATATCTTTAGCTGATGAAACAATATATTTGACAGATGGTTATAATCTTTTCTGGTAATAATTCTTATGGCTCTTTTCTGTAAAATAAAAATAGGATTTGTAATTGTTTTACATGCTTTACCCCAGACTTCAATACAGTAAATTAAATGTGGAACAATAATGGCATTATACAATAGAAACATTGCTTTATCATTGAATAACTCTCTAACTTTGTACATTACTGCAATCGATTTAGCTATTTTAGTTCTTAAGGTTTTTACGTGAGATCTCCATGTTAGTTTTTCATCAATGATGACACCCAGAAATTTCACCTCATTGACTCTATTAATTTCAATTCCATCGACTCTAAATGGAGTATCAAGCACTTTCTTGTTGTTACTAAAAATCATATAATTTGTTTTATCTACATTTAAAGATAATTTGTTTAGTTGAAACCAATTTTGTATTTTCACAAATTCTGTTTGTGCCATCTTCAACATTTGCACAACATTTTCACCCACACAAAGAAAAGTAGTATAATACTACTTTACTACTTTTTCTAGGTAGTAAAATAAGCCACACAGAAGAATCTAAGAGTTTTCAACGTAGTTTGGGGGCAGAGTTAACACACAGATGTACAAGATGTTACATGTAGCTCCGGTCAAAGGTCTCCCACAGACAAAGAGTTAGGAAAAACTTAAATATCTGTTATCAGACAGAGGAGGGGTCAAGACGACCTCTGCTTCAGCTCACAGTTGTTGAAGGCATCAGAAGTTGTCAGTTATCAGACTCCTCTCTGAGTCGACAGAAACACACTCTTGACTTCACACACATGGTTCTATATTAATTTAACATTAGTCAGTGAAAACATCCATGACCTTTACATACCTTCCCCCATCATATACATTTTTCTTCCAATCAGCCAGGCTTTCCTGCAGTGTTTTAGTGTTTTGATCAACAGTTCTTCAGACTTTCTGATTGTCCTTCAGAGGTTTTCTTTCAACACTGGCTGCTTTTTATCACCCGCCACTGAAAAGTAAAGGCAGACATCATTGCTTTGCCTGTGTCTCTGTGTGTTTTGTGTGTCTGCCTGTTACCAAATAATATCAAGAAGCACTGGTCTAATTATAATGAACCTTTCAGAAAGTAATCACTGGATGGCCATCTACAACCAAATAACTTTGAGTCAACCCTATTCAAATTGGCTTCCACAGACAGATGACCTTAAAACACAAAACTGGCTATAACTGAGTAAATCTGACCAATACTGAGCGGGGAATAGATGTGCTAGTTGCTGAGATTGAGCCCCAGTTCATGTACTCTGAGCTTTTTCTAAGAACTATTTGGACTTAATTTAGTCTGTTTGCAAAGTATCTTGTGAACTGCAGCACTGATTTTATTGAAACTTTCAAGAAACAATCATTGGATGAACCTCTACATTTAATGAATATTTAGACCAACCAAATTAAAGATGACTGCCACATTTAACTGACCTTAAAAACAATAATGACAATAGTCATTTACTACACTTACTCCATGTGCTGCTCATTATTCAAGACTTTTATATTAAACTTGGCCATTACAGTTGGAGTCACTTCTTTTTGCCTGTTAATGAAACTTTTAGATATTAATAATTGGATTTACATCAAAGACTGATTAACTTTTAGACTAGCTAGCTGTCACAGCTAATCAACAATAGGCTGCAAAAACAGCTATATATTTGTTAGTTTTGTGGATATAAAGCTAAAATTTGATGTATTAGTAGCTGAAAGTCAATCAAAACTCATCCGTCTTGACATCTTGCAATAATTGCTTGAGATTTCACATGAAATTAATTTCAAGGTTTAACCAGAATGTTTATAACTCTATCATTTCTTATCTTAAAATGATCTTAATTAAAAACTTAACTTAAATAGAGACCTGAAAGATGCATTTTCTTTTAGGATAGGCACCTCACTGATGCAAGAATTGTCAAACTGTTATCTTTGACATTTTTTTAAATGAATGCAACCAAAACTTTCTGGTCATGCATCTTAAACAAAGTGCATCAGTTTAAAGTTTGTCACTAGCTAAGTTTTTTTTATTATTTGTACACTGGTATATTGTTTGCATTTTGATGCATTTTTCTCTAAATGTTTCTCAAGTCTTTGTTGATTGGTCTAATAAACAAACAATGAGCATTCCTCATTTAATGGTCACCTACAAGAACTGAAACTGATTAAATTAGCAGCCAAAGTCTAAAGAAAACCTTCAGAAAGTCCAAAGAGCTACTGATTAAAATCCATTGAAGAAACAGAGGAAAGTCTGGCCCCTTTAATACAAATATTTATGAAGTGAATCAGAGAAAGTCTTTTGTTCAGGGCTGTTTGTTAGTTTTGGGTACTGTTGTTCCTCTCATCAGAAGTGCAGTTATTGTAACTCATCTACAAACATGTTCAGCATCATCTCTCCTCCCATTGTGCTCTGTGGCTTTCTGTACGTCTTCCGTCCCTCTGTCTGCCTTTAATGTGGCGTAAAGAGGATGATGTGTTTATAGCCAAGCTGCCAACCTTTGAGAAGTGCTGTGAAACACCTGCAGGTATGAAGTTCGCTCTACAGGACCTCCTCTGCATTTGGCAGAAAAACTAACCGCAGACTGTTGTATAAATGGATCACTACATGTGTTGCTTTGTGGTTGTTGCTGTGCTTTCTTGTGTGCTTTTTAGTTCTACACATTCAGACTATTTGTCAGCATCAGCTCTAACATGAAATATTTATTTAAATAATAGTTATGGCTATTTTTCTGCTTTTTGTAGATTTGATATGCTGAGATTCCTCTAATATTTAATCATATTTTAATTAAAGCAACTGTTGCACCTTAAACCAGTTTCTCACTGGGTTGTGGTTAGTTGGAGACACAATTCATAGAAAAAATGCCAATTTTCTCTTGGTATGGCACTGAATTAGCACCTACAGTAGTTTTTGTAGGCATTTAAATGTGACTGCTGCAAATAATGTGCAAGTTTTTCTGTCACAATTCAGTCAAAAAACATCTTAATTATGTCTCAATTTGATTTCAGTTAATTTAGTTTTTTTACGTCTCCAATCAGTCACAATTTAGTTTCATAGGTTGCCAAATCCTCCCAAAAGCCAGTACCTTACTGGGCAGTGACTGGGGACTAGTTGGTGATTGGCGTCTGTGAGGATGTCTCTGAAATGCAGCGGTGAACTGTGACTATGAGGGCTAGGCCTGCAGGTGTAGCAGCCAAACGTGCCGCAGGCGCAGGCTGATTACATCACTACTCAGTTTCATCATCCAGAAACTGAACACAAAGTGCTTTCCCATTTTTTATACATTAAGATACTGTACATCTGATGTATGATGTCATGTTTTACAATCACTAACAAAAACATGAATGTAAATGCCAGCCAACACTAAACAGAAAAAACAACAGAGACAGCACACCTGAACACTTTACCTGAAAACAACAATGTTCTTTTCTGTCCCAAGATTACCCAGCAACCCCTACAGCTTAATGTTATGTTCAGATCCAACATGGCATTTCAATAATCCACACTGAAATTTAACAGTAACCCACAAAACTTACTGTTTCAGTAAAATGTTATCATGTAATGAAACTAAAATGCAAATGTAATATTTAAAATTGATTAAATAAAACTACATGTGATATTCTAACCATTTTTAAAGCAGCAGCAATTTCAGTGAGGATTCTTGAATTTACATGTTGCATTTGAATGCGCCACAAATATTCAAGAACTGCCTGCAGGGCCTTCTCAAAGGCTCAGAGCCCCATCAACAGTTCTGTCGTTTCATTTTCATGTCAGTTACTAAAAAAACTCCATCCATCCATCCATCCATCCATCCATCCATCCATCCATCCATCCATTATCTTCCACTTGTTCCGAAGTCAGGTCGCGGGAGCAGCTTGAGCAGGGAGGTCCAGACATCTCTTTCCACAGCCACCTCTGCCAGCTCTTCTGAGGGGACCCCAAGGCGTTCCCAGGCCAACTGACCATACCATACCATACCAATTTATTTATATAGCACTTAAAACAGCAACAAGGCCAACCAAAGTGCTGTACAAAAGAACACAAACATGCACAGCAGACAGGAAAACATAAAATAGAAATACAGATACAAATAGCAGCAGAAGCTAACTAAAATGGCCAACAGAGTAGAGAACAGACCGGACCAAAACAATTCACACCGTGTTAAAGGCAAGTGAATAGAAGTGGGTCTTCAAGCGAGACTTAAAGACTGAGAGTGTGGGAGCCTGCCGGACACTCAGTGGCAACTCATTCCACAGTCGTGGACCTGCGACAGAGAAAGCCCTGTCACCTCTGAGCTTACGACGGGTTTCTGGGACTGAGAGAAGCATCTGGTCTGCTGACCTCAGAGAGCGCGGTGGGACATATGGCTGCAGAAGATCAGTGAGATAGGATGGGGCGGAACTGTTCAGTGATTTAAAAACATACATGAGAATTTTGAAATGGATCCGAAGGTGAATGGGTAGCCAGTGCAGGGAGGCCAAAACTGGCGTGATGTGCTCTCTATAGCCTGTACCAGTTAAAAATCGGGCTGCAGCATTTTGGACCAGTTGTAGACGAGCAATGGAGGACTGACTGATTCCAAACAGAAGTGAATTGCAGTAATCAAGCCTAGATGTTATAAAGGCGTGGATCAGTCTCAAGGTTCTTTTTGGAGAGTATAGGCTTCAGCTTAGACAGCCGTCTCAGCTGAAAAAAACAGGATTTGACCATCATGTTTACGTGACTGTTGAGTTTTAAGGACGGGTCCATTATCACCCCCAGATTAGTGACCTTTTGTTTCTCTAGCGGGGCTAGAGAGAAAAGGTCAATGTCATGGTTCATGAGTGAGCCACTGGGATGGAACAGCATGACCTCAGACTTCTTCTCATTGAAGCTTAAGAAGTTTAAAGCCATCCAGTCCCAGATGTCAGCCAGGCAGTCAAAAAGAGGCTGAATAGAGCGTGTGCCTCTGTGCCTCAGGGGGAAGTAAATTTGGCAATCATCGGCGTAGAAATGAAAGGGTATGTCGTGTTTGCGGAAGATAGCACCTAGTGGCAGCAGGTATAAAGAAAAGAGAAGGGGACCGAGGATGGACCCCTGCGGTACCCCCCACTGGAGCGCTGTCGATGCCGAACTAAAATCTTTGATATTGACACAGAAGGTTCTGTCAGAGAGGTAGGACCCAAACCATTTAAGGGCTGACCCTGTGATGCCCACCCACTGCTCCAGTCTAGAAATGAGGATCTTGTGGTTGATGGTGTCAAAAGCAGATGTAAGGTCCAATAGGACAAGCAGCACAGAATCATCTGCGTCTGTGGATATGAAAATGTCGTTAAAAACCTTCAGTAGAGCAGTTTCAGTGCTATGGAGAGATTTGAAGCCAGATTGGAATAACTCAAGGATAGCGTGATCCCCCAAAAACTGTTTCAACTGAGACTCCACAATTTTTTCCAGTAGTTTAGAGGTGAATGGGAGTCTGGAGACAGGCCGGAAGTTGGACATGACTGAGGGGTCAAGGTTAGGTTTTTTCAGGAGGGGCTGGACAGCAGCATGTTTAAAAGTCTTTGGCACCACACCTGAGGATAAACTGCTATTCAGAATAGCGAGAATAAAAGGACCCAGGGTAGGAAAAACTTCCTTTAGCAGTCGAGGGGGGACCACATCAAAGGGGGAACCAGATGGCTTCATGCTGCACATTACCTGCTCCAGAGAGGACAGAGAGATGGGCTCAAAGTGGCCAAACACAGCCACGCACTGAGATGGGATGGACAGATCATGAGATGGCGGAGAAATGAGTGCCCGGGTGTTTGCCACTTTTTCTAAAAAGAAATGGAGGAAGTTTTCACACAGCTCAGTTGAGGCTTCCAGAGGTGAAGGCTCACTGAGGTGTAGAACTGAGCTCAGGGTGGAGAAAAGAACTCGGGGGTTGTGGGAGTTGGAGACAATTAAATCAGAGAAGAATTTACATTTGGCAGCTTTAACGGTTTTCTGATAGTGACGCCAACTCTCCCTTAACATTTGAAAAGAAACCTGCAGCCTGTCCTTCCTCCGCCTTCGTTCAGCTCTTCGACACTGCCGCCTAACGGCTCGCGTGACGTCATTCAGCCAAGGCTCTGATTTAAGTTTCGTTTTTCTGGTCTTAAGGGGAGCAACACGGTCCAGAACATCTAAACAGGCAGAGTTGAATTGAGAGGTTAGCTCCTCAGTGGTAAGAGACACCGAGAGCTGTTCGATCCTCTCAGAATTAAAACCTTCATTAAAACGAGCATCAGTGAAACGGTTAATAGAACGCGTACATGCAGGAACGCACGTCTTAGCAGTATGACAAGGGGGGGTGAAGTCAAACAATACAGGCATGTGATCTGAAAAAACATTGTCACCGATTTTCAAATTAAAAACAGAGACATTGCTTGTTAAAACGAGGTCCAGCGTGTGACCATGTTCCTGGGTGGGGCCGCTCACCTGCTGAGCTAAGCCAAAAGAGTCCAATAAATCTAGAAAGTCCTTCACTAAGGGCTTCTCCTGACAGCACACATGCAAATTAAAGTCACCAATAAGCAAAAAGTGAGTGTATCTCTGTGTGATATCAGCCAAAAAGTCAGAGAATTCATTTATGAAGTCCTTAGAACGAGGTGGGCGGTAGACGAGTGCGCACAGAACCGTAGGAGAGTGTCCGAGTTCAAAAACGCTCAGCTCAAAGCTGGCGCGGGACACTGGGATGGACAACTGTTTACAAGCCAAGTTTGCTTTAAAAACTGTTAATAATCCCCCCCGCGCCGACCTGATGGCCGCGGGGCATTGAAACACAGACAGTCCGGAGGTAGTAGTTCCGCCAAGGCGCTGGACTCACCATCAGAAATCCAAGATTCTGTGACGAACAGAAAATCCAACTCCTCATCATTTAAAAAGTCATTGAGGATAAATGTCTTGTTGGAAACAGACCTTGCGTTGATTAAACACATCCTGATGTGGTCCAACACAGGCACAGCCGTGGATGGAGACGCGCGCGTCAGCGGGCGCAGGTTATGAAGAACAGCTCCTCCTGGTCTACTGGTGCGGCGCACAGGTAAACAACTCCAGGTGTTTCCATGGACTGAGCGCGCGGGCAGCTGGCCAGCAGCCGGGCCCCGGGAGCACCACGGGTCAGAGAGGAGATGATCAGATCCAGAGCGAGTCCTGATAGAATAATCCACACTTTGCCTCAGTTTCACCAAAATCCCTGCACGCTTCCCACGACGTCTGCGACGTTTCCTCCATGGAGAAAGGCCAGGGTCACGCAGAAGGAACGCAGGAATCTCAGATAGGTCCGGTGGAGGAGAGTGCTGGCCGCTGTTCAAAAACTCTGCGGGAATTTCAGCAAATGTACGGAGCTCCAAAAGTGCCCGACGATCATACTGAAAATATGACTCGGCACACTGCACAAACCATTGTAAAAGTAACAAAAATAAAATACAAGCAGAGAGCGAGAGACGGGCAGCCCTACACACCGGCGCCATCTTGGAAAAAATGAGAGGCAGTCTTTTTAAACAAACTCGTCATGCACAATTTGACAGGCCTTGGACTTCTCTGCAGACAAAGTCCTGATCAATGACAAATAACCTTCAAACTTGTTTCTGCCTGGAGAAGCAAATTTAAAAGAATTTGATTGGATAACAATATTTTGATGAATACAAAAAGTCAACTGCAAATTAACAAAGTCCATGCTCAATAATCCAGGTATACACTCCAACAATTTTCAGTCATGTCATCTGGACAGTTTTTTTTTTTTTTGTGCTGAAACATTTCACCTTCCATGCAGAAGGCTTCATCAGTCAAGGAAACACACAACACAAAACAGATTCTTCCCCCAACAGCTGACTCCAAAGTGGCACAAACTAGTTATGTTGGTGCTAAGATGGTCTGTTTGGCATGACTGTCGACAATGGAGAGGGCCGGCACCAGAGGAGGGGGTGTGCCAAAGCAACCATCTTAGCACCAACATAACTGGTTTGTTCCATTTTGGAGTAACCTGTTGGGGGAAGAATCAGTTTTGATTTGTGTGTTTCCTTGACTGATGAAGCCTTCTGGATGGAAGGTGAAACATTTCAGCACAAAATAAAAAATAAAAAACTGTCCAGATGACTGACTGAAAATTGTTGGGTTCAACTGCAAAGTAGTTTATAGAAAATAAGAGAAAGTAAGCAAAAAAATAAGAGGACTACATTGAAAATATATCCATCCATCCATCCATCCATTTTCTTTACCCGTTTATTCCATTTTGGGTCACGGGGGTCGCTGGTGCCCATGTCCAGCAATCACTGTGCAAGGGGCGGGGTACACCCTGGACGGGTCGCAAGTCCATCACAGGGCCACATAGAGACAAACGAGACAAACAAACATTCACTCTCTCACTCACACCTAGGGACAATTTAGAGTTACTAATCAGCCTAACATGCATGTTTTTGGTCTGTGGGAGGAAACCGGAGTACCCGGAGAAAACCCACACATGCACGGAGAGAACATGCAAACTCCACCCAGAAAGGCCCCCGGACCGGGGTTTGAACCAAGGACCTGCTCGCTGAGAGGCAGCAGCTCTACCAGTTGCGCCACCGTGCTGCCTATTGAAAATATATATTTTATACAAAATAAAAATTTCAATGCAACATTTCATATGTGCATTATTCTTAGGCCTTCTCTGAAGGCGCAGAAGGCCGAGGGTTCCCCACCTCTAAAATGTTTTGATAGTTTGCAGGAATCATGTGAGCTGCAGAGGTTTGCAGTCATGTTAGTTGAATTATGAACAAGTACAAAAACATTGGTGTGACAAACATTTTCTAAAAATATACGGAGTTGTCTCTGGTGTCGTAAAACCTCAGGTTAGTGTTTGTAATTTTAGAGTGTAATCCAAGGTATAAGGCCTCTGTGTGTCACACAACAAACTGAAGAACAAATGCAAACATTAATGCTGTTCACCATGTAGTCGTCAACAGTCCCAGCCCAGAGAGATACTGGCTTTAAAACTTTTGTTTCTGTCTTTTAATAACATTGTCCTTTCTTGCAGTGATTGAAAAGCTGACATGATAAAATGCAGTGTTTATATAACCTGTGTTCGCAATCAATCCCTCCTAATTCAGACTCTTTGGACTGAAAATGTCATGTGCAGCTGAGCAAACAGACCCTTCACTCTGTGCCTTTTTTCATTCTCAGGAACGTCTCGCGGTCCCAGCCCTGTGACTCTGGCATCCCAAGATGCTTTGCCCATTGCTGTGGCCTTCACAGAATCGGTTAATGCTTACTTCAAAGGAGCTGATCCCGCTAAGTGAGTCTCACATGATCTGCTGCTGCTCAGAGGCCTCAGCATGGACCTGCGCACATGCACATTATTCTCCTGTATTTATAGTTCAATTACATTATCAGAGTTCTGCAGTTTATTGATTTTTACAGCATATTTTCTACCCAAACAGGGCCTCGGTCTTTACCTCCCTCTCTCTGTACATTAGTGGAATGTTTTGCTCGAGTCTTGACACCATTCTTTCAGGATGGATAACCCATGTAAGGCAGATTATAGTCTGAGGCAGAGAAAACATACAGTCTTTTATTGGTTAACTGCAGTTAAATTGCTGCTGTGCAAAAGGCTTATTTTTCCAGAGATTAGCAAATGGAACATTTCATAAGCAATGCAGCAGAGACTCGGTGCAAGGTTCAGACCCATTGTGGGCCAAGACCAGGGCCTCATCTGGTGATAGACTGACATTTCTTACAAGCTACATTACACCACAGACACATGCGGACATACAAAATATTACATACTGACTTAAAACTGGAGGTCAGTCTTATGGTTTACCTTCAGACCAAGCAAATTTAGAGAAGGGTTTAATCTTCTTGTTTCTTCGTTGATCAGTAGATGAAAAACACTTACTGACAAAAACAACAACAACAAAAAAAACAATCACCCAGACAGAGAGGTTGAAATTAAATGAAACTTCAGGAGTTGAAAGGTTATGTATCAATTTACATTCAATACAATATCAGATCAGATGAATAACAGAGTTGTCAGTATGCGTGATCAGCTGGTTCCAGGTCAGCAGGGTGTGGCCCCGTCAAGGTGTTCATAGACACATAGTTTGTGTGTTTACAGATGGGACCAGGGTTCTGTCTCAGGAGGGGTAGGACCAGCAACATTGATAACAATTGACTAAGCATCTCTGCTTCCTCCAGTTGTTCAAAACTGAAGTCAAAATGTCTGTTTTTATAGACGTCACCATATTGTATTTTTTGGATGCCTGCCCTCTCGAGACAGGGGACTGTACCATCGATACAACAGTCCCGCCTACACACCCTCCCAGATTGCTGTTAGTCTGTGACACTGGCAATCACAGTGTAACATGACCCTTGTCCTAAAGCCTCAAATAACTCGTTGAAACTTAACTTGTTTTTTAAAAGGAATATTTAACGGTGCCATCTTTATCAGGACTGTGGAACTTTCTGGCAGCGTTCACGGACAGTCTCACCGCCTTTGTCGGCCTCCCCCCCCTACAAAATGTCTTATGTCTATCTAAGCAATAAGGGCAGCGCTTCACAATGAAGCTGCAGCCTCCGTGCACGTCCGGCTACCCTTGTTGTAGCTGCACTGGAATATATTTTCATTGTGCTTAACTGTGCAATGACAATAAAGTTGATTCTGATTCTTGAGCATAAAACAGCAAAGTAAGAACTACTTGAATCAACAACATTGGTGTAACATCTGTACGTCCCCACATTTTGATGAAACATCTGTACATTCCCACATGTTGATGTAACATCTGTTCGTCCCCAAATGCCGGTGTAACATCTGTATGTCTCCACATGCTGGTGTAACATATGTACGACCCCACATGCTGATGGAACATCTGTACCTCCCCACGTGTTGGTGTAACATCTGTACGTCTCCACGTGCTGGTGTAACATTTGTACGTCCCCAAATGTTGGTATCACATCTGTACGTCCCCAAGATGCTGGTGTAACATCTGTACATCCCCACATAATAATGTAACAGCTGTACATCCCCACGTGTTGGTGTAACATCTGTACGTCCCCAACATGCTGCTGTGACTTTTTTACGTCCTCACATCTTAGTGTAACATCTCTAGATCCCCACATGCTGGTGTATCTTCTGTACATCCCCACATGCTGGTGTAACATCTGTACATCCCCAGATGCTGGTGTAACATCTGTACATCCCCACATGCTGGTGTGACATCTGTACGTCTCCACATGTTTGTGTAACATCTGTACGTCTCCACATGTTGGTGTAACATCTGTACATCCCTACATGCTGATGTAACATCTGTACGTCCCCACTTGCTGGTGTAACATCTTTACGTTCCCACATGCTGGTGTAACATCTGTATGTTCCCACATGTCGATGTAAAATCTGAACTTCCCCACATGCTGGTGTTACATCTGTACGTTCCCACATGCTGGTGTAACATCTGTACGTTCCCACATGTTGGCGTAATATCTGTACGTCTCCACATGTTGGTGTAACATCTGTACATCCCCACATGCTGGTGTAAAATCTGTACG
>NC_056515.1:4493280-4498432 GCF_014905685.2 Nematolebias whitei | reverse complement strand
TTAGTGTAACGTCTGTACGTCCTCACATGCTGATGTAACATCTGTACGTCCCCACATGTTAGTGTAACGTCTGTACTTCCCCACATGCTGGTGTAACATCTGTACGTCTCCACTTGTTATTGTAACATCTATATGTCTATACCTGTTAGTGTAACGTCTGTACGTCCCCACATGCTGGTGTAACATCTGTACCTCCCCACATGTTAGTGTAACGTCTGTACGTCCCCACATGCCGGTGTAACATCTGTACGTCTCCACTTGTTATTGTAACATCTGTACATCCCCACATGTTAGTGTAACGTCTGTACATCCCCACATGTTAGTGTAACATCTGTACATCCCCACATGTTAGTGTAACGTCTGTACATCCCCACATGTTAGTGTAACATCTGTACATCCCCACATGTTAGTGTAACGTCTGTACATCCCCACATGTTAGTGTAACATCTGTACATCCCCACATGTTAGTGTAACGTCTGTACGTCCCCACATGTTAGTGTAACATCTGTACATCCCGACATGTTAGTGTAACGTCTGTACATCCCCACATGTTAGTGTAACGTCTGTACGTCCCCACATGTTAGTGTAACGTCTGTACATCCCCACATGTTAGTGTAACGTCTGTACGTCCCCACATGCTGGTGTAATATCTGTATGCAGCATCTTGTAAATTAAACCGTTTACAAACCCATCATTGGGCTGCATGTTCAAATCAAACTGGTTCTTTGGAGTAATTAGTTGTTTTTTATCATGCCAGTAAGTATATATTTAAAAATAAGCTTAAAGATATTTATCTTTTTTTATTTGACCTACTTTTTATGTAATTATAATTTACATTTTTAATCACTGTGCACACGCATTTAGATTTTCAGACAGTTTAAATTCCAATAGAACAATAAAAGCTTATTGTTTACAAACTAATGTGTTTATCATGCAGAGTAAACAAGAGTTCATTCTCTGTGCTTTAGTTTGTTGACAATAGTTCACATCTGTCACACAGCATATTCTTCTGTGCTGTAAAAAGGTAATGGATTTCATTTTTATGGAGTTTCAGTTTCACCCAAACATTCACGCTGTTTCTTAGCATGTTTGTCTTAATAAGTTCACATTTTTACACTATCGCCCTTCTCTAGTTTTTAATCCAACTTTTATAATTTAACCTACTGCTTATATAAAACAAGTTTTTCAATAAAGAAATGTGTTTGCGCTCCACAGGTGCATTGTGAAGATCACAGGAGACGTGACGTTATCATTCCCCATGGGCATCATCAAGGTTTTCACCTCCAACCCGTCCCCAGCCGTCCTCACCTTCAAACTGAAGAACACCAGCAGGCTGGAGCAGATCCTCCCCAACCAACAGCTTTTATACAGGTCAGGAGAGCGTTTTCACAAATAACTGATGAAATGACAGAGTCATGGCTCAGACTGAGCGAGGGGGAGTCAGTCATGAGTGTAAAATACCAGAAAATGCTCTCTGCACCACTGAGAGGAAATTTACTTAGTCATCTGACATAAAGCTATCATTAAGTTGTCAGGGAAGTATTTTCCACAGACAGGTGTCTATAGAAAGAGCAAAAACTCACTTCATATAGCATGTGCTTCATTCAACACTTCAGTCGTTTAACATATTATTGTGTTTCTCACCTCATTAGTTAAAGGTGAAAGTATTCCACCTCCTGTGTAAGGCTTCTCTCACTAAAGTTTTAAGTTTCTCAGTTTTGTTCTAAAGCTTATTTTTTTCCAAAAAGGAGGACATAATTGTTTCTTTTCTGATGTTTCATGATTCTCGCTCTGGTTCCTCTCAGTTATTCTGAAACCATAAAGCTGGGCTAATTGAATCAACTGCAGTTCATGATTTAGTAGCTGGTTGAATTTAACTGGCTCATTTTTTCCAACCTATTGGAGCTTTACACACCAAGCCAAGAAGGGTGATGAATAATTGAGCCTCTCTTTGTGTGTGTTTGCCTTTTATCCAGTGATTCTTCCCAAAGTGACTCAGATTCCAAGGACTTCTGGTTCAACATGCAAGCACTGACATCCTACCTCAGAAAAGCGTCAGAACAGAACCCTTTAGCTTCCTATTATAACGTGGACATCTTAAAGTACCAGGTCAGTCAGCCAACACCAACCTCAGAACTTCACCCAGACAAAACAACATGGGTTGAAGATTATTTGTAGAAGCATATTTTCTAACTTTACAGTCTGATTCTGAGTAACAAAAGAGTATTGTCATAAAGCTGGGGAAGTGGGGAGGGGACAAAAGCAGTGTTGAATGTATATTTTTATGTCAGATGTATTTTTGGTTCTTCTGCTCAGATCACTGTTTATTTGAATAGTACTGTTGGGTTTCCTCCCACAGACCAAAAACATGTATGTTGGACTGATAGGTAACTCTAAATTGTCTCTAGGTGTGAGAGAGAGAGTGAATGGTTGTTTGTCTCGTTTATCTCTATATGTCCCTGTGATGGACTGGAGACCTGTCAGGGTAGGACTGAGTGATGTATCACGAGATTTTCTATTTACGGTGGTTAAAATGGCTCTATCACAACCATCGAGTATTATTAGACTTGAAAATCTGTGTAGTTCTTTTTCTCCTGTCTGCGCCTCCAACTTCACACAGCCCCTCCCTCTCCCTTTCTGAATACAAACACAGCACTTCACCCGTGCACGCTGCCCCCACTTCCTGCTTCTCCAGATGGGAGGGAGTTAACACAACAAGTAAAGCCCCCAGTATACTCCCGCGTACGTCCGTTCACGCGTACGTACGCGTGTACTGTACGCAGAGGGTTCAGACTTCCTACTCGAGCGTACACCCTGAGCAGCTGCGGTCAGCTCCACAGACAAGGGGCGTTTACCTTCGGGACAAATTGAGTTTGCCAATTGGTCATTTGCTGACAGGCCTACTGGATTGATTGACAGGTCGGAAAAAAAAAGAGAGCTGGCAGCCTCAGCCGCAGCAGTGTTCTGTGTTTATATGTTGTTAGTAAAAAAGATTAAAAAAAAAAACAGGAGGCGCTGGCTCTGCAGCCCACACATCAGACCAGCCCACCAGGTAGTCTCCAGACCCTCTCGCAGCCACACTGGACCTGAGTTTATAATTCGCTCATGACAAATTCTTTCATTTCTCACCATTTCAGTCATGGCATCAACGGGGGAGGAAGAGATCTCTGTCTCTTGGCAAAAAAACAAAAGAAAAGGCCAGATCAGAGATGAAGAAGGAGAATTAATACATTGGTGTCGCATACAAAACAGTCCGTCGCTGGGCAGTTTATTGTGCGACACCACGTACGCGGTCGTAAAAATTGAGCTTTGCACGGGCATGCCCTGGGGGGTACGCTCGTACCTCCGCGTGCGTACGTGCGTATCTCCGCGTATGGACGTACGCGGGAGTATACTGGGGGCTTAAACAGGAGAGCAGCTTAGCTGCTGTACAACAAGAAAAACAATGGCTGTTATTTGGAGGTGGTTTGGATTTAAATTGTCAGATGAGCAGCAGAAAAATAATTATGTAGACAACGCTGAAAACAAGTCCCGACAAAGGTCAGAACTACGAATCTTTTTCACCATTTAAAACAGCGCTATAAGTTATTTTCAGGTGTTTTCAGACTCCTTTCCTGAAACAAACCGTGGGTCAGAACTCGTTTATTAGCCGTGCTGTGCTTTATGAGAGGAACACTGTGAGGTAGCGCCACATTAATAAAGCAGCAGCTTATCATATCGAACACACGGTCCCAGTCTCAACTGTGGAACAAGACGGCTAAAGTTAGCTGTCTTGTTAGCCGCTAAGGACCGAGTCTTCAGCGATATGATAAGCTGCTGATTCATTAACGTTGCGGCACCTCTCATTGTAAGACTTGAAAATATGTGTAGTTCTTTACTGCCTGTCCAACTTCACACAGTGAAGTGCTGCTTCACTCACGCTCACTAACGTTGTGAAGGCGGCGCAGCTCAAGAGGATTGTTATTTAATATTTGTACGGTAAATAGTTTAGTTTTTAGACATTTAGTAGAGTTACAGATGTTTGTTAATAAATGTGCCTGTGTGACAAATGGGACAAAGCTTTGACTCAGAAATATATTTTTGTTATTACTTTATGGAAAGAAAAAAAAAATTAATTCATTCAACCTTTATTTATACAAGTTAGTCTCATTGAGCCTCAGGACTCTTTTACAAGAGAGACCTGTTTTTAATAAATAATGATGACAACAGTAGACAATCATAAAAGAAAACATATGAATTGAAAATATAAATGGAAGAAAATTATATTAAAAAATTAAACAAAAACAGCTACATTATAAAACAATATAAAATACTAAAAACAGGAACATGTCTGCATTGGTTTGTTCCATGAACTTAGCAGATATTTGAATATCGAGATATATGTCCTATATCGCAATTTATCTTAAAAGTATTGAGATATTAATTTTGGTCCATATCGTGCTGCCCTAGTCCACGGTGTCCTCCGCCTTTCACACAGTGATGGCTGGATAGGGGCACCAGTGACCCCCGCGACCCAAAAAGGGAGAAGCGGCTAAAGATAATGGATGAATGTTTGTATTTGAGTCTGTTTGAACCTCAAGTTTCATTAATAATCAACATGTCATTTTCTCATATTCAAAACAAAAGCCCATAGTGGGTTTTGTGTGTGAACCTGTTAGAATTTGGATCAAACTAAAACATCAGATTGCAACACATTAACACAAGCAACCGCGATCATCAAACACTTTATGATTATTTGAAGCAATGCACATCACCCCGTGGATTACATCTCAGCTACAACCACTCTAAAGTTTAGCTCAATATTTATAAAACTGACAGAGTTAAAATGACTTATATATTAGTTGAGGTGCACAAATGCTTTATTTACATTAAAAGGGAAAAACAATTAGTCGTAAATAAAATACAAGAAGATAAAAGTCAATATAAGATGAGGATGGTGGGAGGATATGTTGCCATGTTGTGCAAATTGTTAAATGTTGTTGAGGTAAGTTGTACTGTTTCCAGGAATTTATCAAACTGTGACGGCTCTGAGAAGAAAAGATCATTTCAGTAAATATACTGGATATATATATATATATATGTATATATGTATATATATATATGTATATATGTATATATATATATGTATATATGTATATATATATATATATAT
>NC_056515.1:4463226-4483280 GCF_014905685.2 Nematolebias whitei | reverse complement strand
TATATGTATATATATGTAGTAGTTAGCAGTTAGCATGAAAAGTCCGGTCAACAATCGCCCATTAAACTTTAAAAATGCACAATTTACTGTTAAAAATGTAACGAATCAGCATATAACAGTGGTCTGAGTCGGCCCTCAGCTTCCAAGAACTTTTCATCCATTCAAAACACGGCTCGTTCAGTCCAGTAACAGAACCTAGTCGGACAGCAGAACCTCCCAGTCATGCCACAGTTTCAAACAGAATAAAGCGTCTTTCTCACTGCTACAGCTTAATTACACAAACAGAATGACAATTTTCAGCTTTAACAAAAACACATTGACGTAATCTGCAGCTTCTGAACACCACAAGCATGACTTATCATGTCCCTTCAAGCTCAAAATTACGGACAACCATGCCAACACGCAGCGTCCATTTCAATAGCACAGAACTTTGTGTCACATGTAATTCATACCTCTTTAGACATCTGTACGGCCACAAGATGTCTAAAGAGGAGAATGGGGCATAAATTATCTCTTTTAGAGACTGTACACGGCCACCAGATGTAGTGTGTCAAGGTCAGCTTTGCTGTACCTTCACTACAATATATTTTAAATAACGGGTTCTCTCTTTTTCGAGCTAATTACAGCTATGTGACCGAAGTAACTGTGCATAGGTGGTTTAATCAGTGACATGAGATGTTAATTTTCTTTGACCCATCAGAATCAATGCGGTCATTTATTGAACAAAATCAAAATTCAACATCAAAACATTGTACACTTGATTAGTTGATCTGGTTCTGATTAATAAAACTTGGCACATTTTACTTGATAAAAACAACAGACATTTCTGAAGGCCTCTAGATTAATTACTGGAGAAGTAGAAGAGATTTAAAGATGGGAAATATTAGGAGTTTAAATGGAGAGGTTTGAAGGAATATGTATAAAGGGAGTGTCTGTTCGGACCAGGATGGCACGCTCCTTTCAATACCAGCTCACCTCCGGTACACTTGGCGCATCACGACTCGTTACCTTTGGACGGGGATACCTCCGCTCAGGAACAGGAGTCCATTTCAACGCGACCTTTCAGCGTTTCCGGTAAGAGCGGCTGACCATATCAGGAGTCGCGCCTCCTACTCCGTTCAACAAACACGCTCATCTCCCGGTTGGATACACAGCAAGCTGTGAGTCCGTAAGAGTTTCCACTCAGAAGTGGAAGACTCCATGAAGACTGAGTTCAACTCAAGACTGAGAACTGCAGAACTGCCGCACTGACTCCAGAACTGAATAGTTCCAGGAAGTGTTGACTTTTAAAGAGTTCTCACTTCCGGTCACTTTAGTACTTCCTGATTGGTTGAAGCAACCAACAGGGGGTGGTTCTAGTGATGTCAGAGGGTCATTACAAGTCAAGAAAACAGCAGGAATGTTTTAGAAGCGTCCCGTACAGACAGAAGACATGTTAATGTTGAAGTGGGAGGAAGAGAGGCCAGTAGCCTCTTGTTTACCATCTGCTAGGTTTAAAAACACGACACTTCGTTCTAATAACTTCTCTCTGACTTTCGACCGACATCATTACTTCTCATTTAGACAGAAGATCAAAAATGCATAATTACTTTGTAAAATAGACATTTAACTTGATTTCTAATTTAAATGAGCATTAAAAAATCATTAATACTGTTTCACAGTTGATTTAAAATGAGTGGTTCATTTCAAAATTTAGAAATGGTATGAACTAAACACACTTTTGATTTATCAAGATATTGTAAAATAGTGATGATAATATAAAAGAAGAGTGTTCTTTCAATTGATTACTTCAGGATACAATTAGACAGTCTCTGGATGAGCTAATTTGTGTTTCTGGATTCAAATCAATGAAATAACAGTTCCTGTCCCATGAAGGTCCTCAGAGGCAGGTTTTGGTCGGAGGCCGAGTTCACTACATATATATATTGGATATGTACTGGAAATGTATTCTAAATATGCTGAAGAGGAATCTCTCCAGACAAGATCTGAACTGCAGACTTTCCTTCTTGTGGTTTAGTGGAAATGTTAACCACACTTTTACAAACTTTATAACAATTTCTCTTTTAGTCAAAGTTGTAAATATAATTGTGACTCAGATTCAGTCACTAATCAGACCAGGATCCTGGTCTCGTGTGATGATAGAACTGCTCAGACAGGAAGTAGCTTTGTTTCCACTGAAGTTTGGAAACTATGGGACTGTGTTCAGGTGCAGTCTGACGGGGTCCATTCAACTCCTCTCAGCCTGGCTGTGTTCTGGAACTGTACCCCGAGCACAACAGACCTGCGGGTAGACTACAGGTACAACCCTGGATCCATGGCCTCGCCCAGTCCCCTCACCAACGTGCAGGTCTTAGTGCCTGTCGATGGGGGAGTCACCAACATGCAGTCTCTGCCCAGCTGTATATGGTAAGATCAGTGTAGAGCACTGCACCAACAGGCAGCTCTCTGCTCTAACCAGAGTTTAAGACTGTTTTTGTTATTGCCTTGTAGGAACTTGGAGCAGAATAAATGTCTCTGGAAGCTAACCGACATCTCCGAAAAATCTGAAAATGAAGGTGAGGAGTCCTTACACCATTTTATTTATTACAAAATGGTTTGCCTTGAGAGTTTTAATATTTTAATGTGAACAGAGCCTAAAATCAAGACATCGTAAAAAAAAATAAAAAAAAATAAATAAATAAAAAAACCTAAAAAAAAAAACTAGGTGAATTCCTTTTTCCAAAAATATTGACTGAGGTTTAGGTTTTAAAGTTTTGGTTCATTGTGAAAATGATTTTTCTCCAGCATACATTTCATCTTTGAAGTTTTTGTTTAAATATTGTTAAATTCTCATAATGTGAGTCTTATTATACTCCTCATGTTCAAATGTCTGAAGACTCTGTCAATTCACAAACTCAACAAAAAGCTGCAGAGTTACTGACCACACCGAGCAAAGGGTCAGAGAGTCTCAGCGGTTTATGAATCTTTTTTGTTTAGTCCAGAACTGTTTCAATGTGCTTTATGATGAGCCAGTAAGAGGCTGCTTAGACTTGTCATTTCTAATCCATCTTGGATGATTGAACTGCAAATGCATACATGAAATGGTTTTGCATGTCATTTACCTCCTCCGCAGACAGACACACACACACTGGACCGTTAGATCAGTGTTTGCTAAACAAAAAGGACTGTAACTCTCTGGCTCCTCTGTCTTCATGTCTGGAGGACATCAAAGCCTGGATGGCTGTGAACTTCTTAAAGTTCAGTGAGGGAAAGACTGAGGTGATGGTCTGTGGAAGCTCCTAAACTGTGGAACGACCTTCAATGAACATCACACGGACCTCTTCCCTGTCTGTTTTTAAATCCCTTCTTAAAACCATCTCTTCTCCCTGACCTTTGACACCATCTGAAATGTTGACTTTTAATCATTTTTATTATCTGACTGTCTGATTGTTTTATTATGTGTACAGCACGTTGGTCCTGTGGGTGTTTAAAGTGCTCTATAAATAAAGCTGGTATGGTGTTACTGTGAATGGTTCTGTAAAAATTACAATACATTCAGACTTATGAACTATATTATTATTATTATTATTATTATTATTACTTTTATTATTATTATTATTATTATTATTATTATTATTATTATTATTATTATTATTATTATTACTACTATTATTATTATTACTTTTATTATTATTACTTTCTCCAGAGCCATTTGAGATGCATTTTTGTCAAGCTCTATCCTACTGTATCTTGAAATAAATATCCTGTGTATTTAATTTCCTTTTGAGATGAATAAAGTATTTTTGAGTTGAGTTGGAACAGCTCACTGAGCCAACGCTGTCAGAGCAAAGACAGAGAGTTTCATCCATGAAACTCCTGGCATGTTGCGTGAATTAGAAGATGATGATGTGACATAACGCTGCTCAGACTCTGCTGCATGTGTGGGGTTACTTCAGATCAGGAGGTCCTAGTTCAGACTTCTGACCCTATGTAGACCAAAGGGGTCCAGACCACCTCTGTAGAGGGTCTGAGGACACGTCCGATGCACGTCGAGGCCATTTTTATCTGTATTTAGTGCAATCCAACTCCAGCCACTAAGAACTGTTTTTAACAGCAAGACTAACAGCTCTGCTCTTAGTCTTACTGTTAGTGATCAGAAGGAAATTCAAAAAGTAGATGAGTTCAAATGTTTTGGTATTTTTTACCTTTATCTAAATCTGTGTTTTGATTAGGACTATAAAATATAATCTTTACTGCTTTGTGTCATAAGATCATGTGAATGCTGTCCAGATGTGTCCACAGTCCATGATTCTGTCACACCTGTCCTGTTTTGGTCCAAACAACACAGTCTGCTTTAAAACCTGTGGTGATGTGGAGCAAAAGTCAAATACAGAAGAAGTATCATAATTTATGCTTCAACAGTTCTATATGATTTTTTGTCTTAGTGTTTTTGTTCCTGCTTCCAAAGCCAGCCTGCCTTCATGGTGGAGGAAATGATGATAACCTACGTGTGTTTGTGTTGGATGCCAGGCGCCGGTTCTCTCAGGGCCAAGTTTGACCTCTCTAACGGCCCTTCAAGCCCGTCCACGTTGGCGATGCAGTTCATGAACGACAGCAGCACACTGTCAGGAGTGGACATGGAGCTGCAGGGGACCAGATACAGACTTTCCCTCAACAAGAAAAGATTTGCCACAGGTTTGTTACCGTCCCATTTCCACCCCCCCCTCCTCAGTTTCAGCTTGTCCTCAGCTCTAAATGTGTCTTTGTCTTTAGGACGTTACATGGCAGATTGCTGAGGTGACAGCCACCCCCTCGTACCTTCATCGGGTTCCCAAGAAACAAACCTCAAACGTTTTCGAAGCGTCTTGAGTCACAGGAGCTCCACAGTCTCACACAGAAGCCAGACTGTCACGTCAGTAACAGCACTGAGTACTGAACACTGTTTCAAAATAAAAGACTAAAATGAGCTGTCAGAAAATGTGTAGATATGAAGTCTAATAATGCTTTCTGATCAATCCCTTTTGTACAGAGACAGTTTATTGATTAGCCATACATTTTTATTGTATTTGAAATTATAACAAAAAGAAAAAAAAAGATGCACTAACAACTTTCAGAAGCTCTTTTTTTCTCTCGTGCTCATTTCTAAGAGCCTAAAAGAAATATAAAACATTTCTATGTGAATGAAAAGGAAAACACTTGTTTTTGTAAATAATAATTGGATTTATGGATCAACTCCTAATCAGTTTCTGTCCTCGTGTTTGTCTTTGATTATGTGCAATGTAGCAGTGAAGGTAGAATCTAACTTTAACACATCTCACACACACGTGGCACAAACCTGATCTTTAACCTAAAAGTGCTCGAAAAACGACAACAACAAAGAGAAAATCTGACCTCAGTGCCTCCTTTTTTACTGTGGAGCAACAAGGCCAAAACATTTAAATGCACAAACATGTTTCCAGATCTGAGCTTCATTTTCTGGGATCTTTTCGCCTCTACAGGGTTTGTAATCAGTTTTTAAATGATTTTGTAAATCCTCTGAACAGTGGCTCGTACTGTTAGACGTTTTTTAACAAAGCTCGATTGTAAACATTGACTTTAAAACATTTGTTTAAATGTTAAAAGAAAAATTGAGAGACTTTACACCAAATTAAAGTTGTTGCTTGTTTGGCTGTTGATGAGAAAAGTGCCTAAATCTAACATGTTTTCTACTTCTCATGTCTGTCAGCACGGTTAACGGGAAACACAGCATCAAAGTGCCAGTTTTCTTTTTTTACTCTTATTTTTGGATGTTGAAGGGAAAGATTCTGTTTTTTCTCTTTTTTTTTTTTTAACTTCAGCCATTTTCCAGAAACAAATGAATTCTGTTTGTGGCTGAGTTTAATCGTTGAACTCTTCCTGAACACTTTTCCGTCCGGTAAATGTCCGACTGGTTCTGTCACTGTGTTTCAGGTGACTGCCGTCACCGTGGAGCCAAAGCAATGACTGAAATGCCTTTTAGTGACTCAACACTCAGTGATCCAGTGTTGCCTTTGGTTGTACCATGATAAAATACTGCCGGCAAACCTGTGACACTTACTCGCCTGCCTGTTCCACCTTTTTCCCAGTGCATTCTGGGATTGCCTTCAGATTTCTTCAGCTATGAGGAGCGTTTAACTCTTGGTGCTTTTCCCCCTTACTGTCTAATCAAGGGCTTCATCTTCAGGTGTCGTTTTACTTCCTGAGGGGGGATTTTAACTGTTGTAGGACTTTTTGGACATATCATTACCATTATTCATGTGATGGTCTTTAAAATAATGTGTTGGCTCGTAGAGTTGGGGAATCAAGGACTTCATCTCCTGCTGGTTCTGTAGGTTTGCTCACGTAATGACATGGACAGTCTGGTGTTGACATCACTTGTCTTTTAACGAAGAGAAACAGAATGTCAGCTAATGATAACACAGTGCACAAAAGTTACAAATTAATTTGCATGTCATTTAATAAATGAGGTATTTGAGACAACCGAGCCTCAGCTCGTTGGCATGACCTTAAACTGGAGGAGAAAGGAGCTGAGAACACCAGACCCACAGTCAAGCACAGAGGTGGATGCTTTATGGTTTGGGGCTTTTCTGGTACTGAACAGGGCCATGTACTGTAAAATACTGGACCAGGAACTTCTTTCCTCAATTGGGTTGTACATGGATCTTCCAGCAGGAGTATGACCCAAAACACCACACCTTAAAGATCACATCGTGGCCTAGCCGGTCTCCAGACCTCAGTCTTATAGAAAACCTGTGGAGGGAGCTGAAGCTCGAGTTGTTGAGCAGCAGCCAAGAAACCTAAAAGTTGTACAGTTTCTGTACGGAGAAGGAAGAAGAAGGGATTAAAATCCCTCCTCAGATGTGTACAAACTACAAGAAATGTCACATTTTGATTGGGAATCAAATACAGTAGTCCCTCGTTTATCGCAGGGGATCCGTACCCTGAAGACCGGCGATAAGTGAAAAACTGCGAAGTAGGGATAGTAGTACAATTAGTAAGAAGTAATTTATTTTAGTATTTATATATACAGTATATATATATATATATATAAATGTGTTTTAAACCCTTCCCACACCCTTGCAATATTGTAAACAATGTTTCTAAACTCTAAACGCTCTAAAAGAGCACTGCAGGTCATGATCTCCGCTCTCTGCCACCTACCAGCGCTCTCGGCCACGCCCACTTCTCTGCTGCAGAGCGGAGATATGACAATGCAGGAGGACGCTGGGGGCTGCGGCAGGTGCTAAATCATTTAAAATAATTTATTTTAAATAAAAATTTCATGCCGACTGTGCGACTCATTCGTCAATCATCCAATTGTGTGTCATGCTCGATCTTATTTTGAAAACCTGCGATAGAGCGAGTCCGTGAAAAACTAACCTTGAAGTAGCGAGGGACTACTGTATTTAGTTCTCTCAGTGACGTGTGAATCAATTTAAACTTTGTGTTTCTTTGTTAGAGAGCAAACTTATAGAGCCGGCTGGAGATCAAATAATTCTTCCTCTGTATGTTGTTGTCTTGAAGTCCTGATTAAATGTTGCTGCAACTGCCTGGAGCTCTGTTTCCTTCACTGCATCATGTGACCAGCAGCATCAAGTGACCAGCAGACTTCTCAGAGCACGAAACAAGTTTGTTTGGATCTTCCTTACAGCTGTTGTGGTTTTTACTTGGTTTACAGGTGAGCTTCTATCACGAGTGATTTACCAACTTTATGCATTTAAAGCTGTAGGAAGCAAATGGTTTCTCAGACTTCAGACGTTTGATTATTAATATTTCAAATGTTCCCTCTTATAGCCAGTTATAATAACTTAGCAGCAGACACTGACCCTGAACAGAGATGGCTTTTTTCTAAACGTGCAACACAAAGATTGTCCGGGAACTTTTCGAGGCAGTGAAAGTGAATTTGTTTGAATTCTAGAAATGACGTTCAGAGATATTTGTACTGTCAACAAATCAATCTGTAGTTTTCTGTAAATTAATTAAAGCTTTTGTTTTTCACCCAAAAGTAAATTTAATAAATGAGCACACAAATTGTGTAGCGTTTGAGCAAGCTGGTTCTTGCTGCCCCCATGAAACGTTCCAAATACATTTTCCAAGGGTCTCCACACACGTTCTGTTTCTGTTCGACCTTTTTTCTGTTGTATCAATCAAAGATGAAATAGAGCAACGTTGTGTAAATTATTCTGATCAATATTTCTGCCATTTCTGTCTGATGATTTCTTTCTGTGCCTGTATTAAATGTGTAATATATGAATATATACAAATATATAAATAACAACTTCAGGTGTGACGTGTGGTTTCTTTAGGTGTGTGTGTGTGACAGTTTTCAACAACAAAAAATCAGTTATGTCATATTTATTAAGAGCACATAGTTTTTTTTAAGTTTTTTTTCAAGATGAGATGAAGTGTCGGGCAAACATTCTTCATAAGAAGTGATCATCTTACAGCACCAGTCTCTCATGTGACTGAGCTCACGACGCCTGGCGCAGAGGGGAGCAGGAGAAAGAACAACAACCCTGGAGTTGTGTTCCCATTAACCCTCTGTTCCTACATCCACTCCAGCAGCTTCCCATTGCTGCAAGGAGCGACTCAGCCCTCGACATGTTCCCTCCTCTCCTTGTGCTTATATCTTTTATTGAAAACAACAAAGTCCATGCTCAATAATCCAGGAATACAATCCAACATTTTTCAGTCACGTCATCTGGACCCATCCATTGGATCCATCCATTTTCTTCCGCTTGTCGGGTGGTGGGGGTAGCAGCTTAAGTAGGGAGGCCCAGACTTCCCTCTCCCCAGCCACTTGGGCCAGCTCCTCCGGGGGAATCCCGAGGCGTTCCCAGGCCAGCCGAGAAACATAGTCCCTCCAGCGTGTCCTGGGTCTTCCTTTGGGTCTCCTCCCGTTGGGACGTGTCCAGAACACCTCACCAGGGAGTCGTCCAGGAGGCATCCTTGGAGAACACATCTCTTTAGACTCGCTTATCCTTATCTTTGCTGTATGTATTTTATATTCTTTATGCATTTTATATTCTGTATGTATTTTATATTCTTTATGTAATTTATTCCTGTTGATCTTTGTTCTTACTGTAAAGTGTCCTTGGGTGTCATGAAAGGCACTTTTTAAATAAAATGATTATTATTATTATTATTATCCTAAACAGATGCCCGAGCCACCTCAACTGGCTCCTCTCGACGTAGAGAAGCAGCGGCTGTACTCGTGAGTCCCTCCCGGATGATCGAGCTTCTCATCCTGTCTCTAAGGGAGAGCCCAGACACCCTGCGGAGAAAACTAATTTTGTCCGCTTGTATCCGAGATCTCGTTCTTTCGGTCACAACCCAAAGCTCGTGACCATAGATGAGGGTGGGAACGTAGATCGATTGGTAAATTGAGAGCTTCGCCTTTTGACTCAGCTCTCTCTTCACCACGACAGACCGGTACAGCGCCTGCTTCACTGCACATGCTGCACCTATCCGCCTATCGATCTCACGCTCCATTTTTACCTCATTCGTGAACAAGACCCCAAGATACTTGAACTCCTCCACTTGGGGTAGGACCTCCTCCCTCACCCGGAGAGGGCACTCTACCCTTTTTTGGCTCAAGACCATGACCTCGGATTTGGAGGAACTGATCTTCATCCCGGCCGTGTCGCACTCGGCTGTGAACCGCTCCAGCGAAAGTTGTAGATCACAATCTGATGAAGCCAATAGAACCACATCATCTGCAAAAAGCAGAGACGCAATCCTAAGGCCACCAAAACGGATCCCCTCAACACCTTGGCTGCGCCTAGAAATTCTGTCCATAAAAGTTATGAACAGAGTCTGTGACAAAGGGCAACCTTGGCGGAGTCCAACTCTCACCGGGAACGAGACCAACTTACTGCCGGCAATGCGGACCAGGCTCTGACACCGGTCATACAGGGACCTAACAGCCCGTATCAAAGGGCCCCGTACCCCATACTCCCAGAGTACCCCCCACAGGGTTCCCCGAGGGACACAGTCGAACGCCATCTCCAAGTCCACAAAGCACATGTAGACCGGTTGGTCAAACTCCCACGCACCCTCCAGGACCCTGCTGAGAATGTAGAGCTTGTCCAGTGTTCCACAACCAGGACAAAAACGCACTGCTCCTCCTGAATCCGAGGTTTGCCTATCCGATGGACCCTCCTCTCCAGAACCCCCAAATAGACCTTACCAGGGAGGCTTTAGAGCATGATCCCCCTTTAGTTGGAACACACTCTATGGTCCCCCTTTTTGAATAGGGGGACCATCACCCCAGTCTGCCAATCCAGGGGAACTTCCCTCGATGTCCATGCAATATTGCAGAGTTGCGTAAGCCAACACTAACCTACAACATCCAGAGCCTTAAGGAACTCCGGGCGAATCTCATCCACCCCTGGGGCCCTGCCACCAAGGAGCTTTTTAACCACCTCGGTGACCTCAGCACCAGAGATTGGAGGGCCCGACCCAGAGTCCCCAGGCTCCGTTTCCTCAGTGGAAGACGTGCCAGTGGGATTGAGGAGGTCTTCAAAGTGTTCCGCCCACCGACCCACGACATCCCGAGTTGAGGTCAGTAGCTCACCACCCCTACTATAAACAGTATTGGTGGTGTACCGCTTTCAGTGACCAGAATCACCTTGAAGCCGTGCGGAAGTTATTCTCCATGGCCTCTCCGAACTCCTTCCATGCCCAAGTTTTCGCCTCAGCGACCACCCGAGCTGCATGTCGCTTGGACTGCCGGTACCCATCAGCTGCTTCCAGGGTCCCACAGGCCAAAAAGGACCAATAGGACTCCTTCTTCAGCCTGACAGCAAACCTCACCGCCTGTGTCCACCACCGGGTTCGAGGTTTGCCGCCGTGACAGGCACTGACAACCTTGCAGCCGCAGCTCCGGTAAGCCACCTCGACAGTAGAGGCACAGAACATGGCCCACTTGGACTCAATGTCCCCCACCTCCCCCAGAACATGTTCAAAGTTCTCCGGGAGGTGAGAGTTAAAGTTCCGTCTCACAGGAGACTCTGCCAGACATTCCCAGCAAACCCTTACAATACGTTTGGGCCTGCCAAGTCTGACTGGCATCCTCACCCACCATCGAAGCCAACTCACCACCAGGTAGTGATCAGTGGACAGCTCCGCCCCTCTCTTCACCTGAGTGTCCAAGACATGTGGCTGCAGATCAGATGAGATGACAAAGTCAATCATCGAACTGTGGCCTAGGGTGTCCTGGTGCCAAGATCACATATGGACACCCTTATGATTGAACATGGTGTTTGTTATGGAAAATCCATGACAAGCACAAAAGTCCAACAAGAGAATACCACTTGGGTTCAGATCAGGGGGGCCGTTCCTCCCAACCACAACCCTCCAGGTCTCACTGTCATTGCCCACGTGAGCATTGAAGTCCCCCAGCAGAACAAGGGAGTCCCCAGGAGGTGCACTTTCCATTACCTCCTCCAAGGACTCCAAAAAGGGTGGATAATCTGAACTGCCGTTTGGTGCATAAGCACAAACGACAGTCAGAACCTGTCCCCCCACACGTAGGCTGAGGGAGGCCACCCTCTCATTCACCGGGGTGAACCCCAACACACAGGCACCAAGATGGGGGGCAATAAATATGCCCACTCCTGCTCTGCACCTCTTGCCAGGGGCAACTCCAGAGTGGAAGAGTGTCCAACCCCTCTCAAGGAAACTGGTTCCAGAGCCACAGCCATGCGTAGAGGTGAGTCCGACTATTTCTAGCCGGAACCTCTCTCAACCTCACACACCAGCTCAAGCTCCTTCTCCACCAGTGAGGTGACATTCCATGTCCCAATAGCCAGCTTCTGTAGCAGAGGATCAGACTGCCAGGGTCCCCGCCCTAGGCCACCACCCATCCCACATTGCACCCGACCCCTTTGGCCCCTTCTACAGGTGGTGAGCCAATGGGAAGTGGGACCCACGTCTCCTCTTCGGGCTGTGCCCGGCAGAGTTCCATGGGTAAAAGCCCGGCCACCAGGCGCTCGCCCGCGTGCCCCACCTCCTGGCCTGGCTCCAGAGTGGGGCCCCGTTGACCCACGTCCGGGCGAGGGAACATAAAGTCCATTTTTTTTTCTCATCATAGGGAAGTTTGTCATCTGGACAGTTTCTTTTTTTTTTTGTGCTGAAACGTTTCGCCTTCGATCTGGAAGGCTTCATCAGTAAAGGAAACACACAACACAAAACTGATTCTTCCCCCAACAGCTTACTCCAAAGTGGAGCTTGTTGACAGTCAGGGTGAATACAGGGTGCAGTGGTGGGTACGATAATCGCAGCCAGTTATGAATCTTAATGCACCATGATCAGAGTCAGGGATCCGTTATTGTCGTTCCACCCCATGTGGTGCATGGGGTCCCAGTTACATCCAACAATAAAATGTAAAAGAAAAACAATGATAACATATAAGATATGAACTAAGAAAAACATCAACTAAAAATATACTAAGCACTAATAGCATAAAAACTTTACGTCGAACAGCAGCACGAACATGAGTCTGTGTGAGCAGATGAGCACGCATGAACACATCAACATGAAACAGATCAGCAGCAACATGATGTGATTTTTCACAGTGATTATTCTGGTTAGATATTCATGAGTCTAACAGCCTCAGGGTAGAAGCTGTTCCTCAGTCTAGTGGTTCTGCACTTAATGCTCCTCAACCTCCTTCCTGAGGGGAGCGGGGCAAAAAGTGTGTGTGCTGGGTGAGTGGGGTCCTTCATGATGCAGGTAGCCCTCTTCCTGCATCTGGAGGTGTAAATGTCGTTGATGGTGGGGAGATTGACTCCAACATCTTCTGTGCAGCCTTCACCACTCTCTGCAAAGCTTTTCTTTCTGCAGCTGTGCAGCCTCCATGCCACACGTTGATGCTGGAGCACAGGATGCTCTCCACTGTACACCTGTAGAAGGAGGTGAGGACTGAGCTTCCCAGACCAGCTCGTCTCAGCCGCCTGAGGAAGTAGAGTCTCTGATGATAGGCAGCATCCAACATCTGCAGGGTGCTTGTAGGTGCGTTCATGCAAATAATGTCACCGTAGTCAGTGGAGGGAAGGAAAGTCACAGTTACAAGGTGTTTCCTAGCATTCAGAGTTGGATTCTATTTCTGAAAAAGAAACCCAATTTAACTTTCAGTTTCTTTACTAGGTTTTCCACGTGGAGCTTAAGAGAGATGCGACTCGACCAAGATATCCAAATATTTACAGGAATCAAGAAACTCATTGAAGGACACCATTTGAGGATAAAATCTTAGGAAGAACTGCTGGGACCAATTTCCTGTTTGAAAAAAGCATCCCTTTGGTTTTATCGGCATTTAACACAAGTTTGAGACAAAACAAATCTGTCTGGATGATGTCAAAGGCAGATTGCAAAAGCTGGAGAGCATTAGCAACAGTTTTAGCTCGACAATAAACATCAGCATAGAAATGTAAGGATGCATCGAGGATGTTCTGACCTACATTACGTATGTAGATTGTAAAGAGGGTGTGTCCTAAGACTGAGGCTTGTGGTACACCATTGTTGACTGTTAAATAACTGGAGGAAGTACCATTATGTTGAACACATTGCCTCCGATCTGACAGATAGATAGAGAACCAACCAATGGTGTGTTCTGAGAAACCAATTTCTGAGGGTTTATGACACAAGATGTTATGATCCACAGTGTCAAAAACTTTAGACAGGTCTAAGAAAAGTGCAGCACAATAATCCTTAGCATCCAGTGTTTCAATAATGTCATTAAAAACCTTCATTGAAGCAGTCGTTGTGCTGTGTTGTTTCCTGAAACAAGATTGATAGTGAGGTAAGATGTTAAATGAGTCCAGGTAATTTTTGATTTGAGAGTATCAGTTTTTCTAGAACCTTGGCTAAAATGCAGAGTTTAGAGATTGGTCAATAATTGTTCAGTGAGGTGGGGTCACCTCCCTTCAGCAAAGGTTGAACAAAGGCTGTTTTCCAAGTGTCTGGTGTGTTCATCAGCTCATCAGTCTCTGCTCACTGAAGTCAGCATTTCAGTCAAAATTGCTAGAAGCCACAACTTTGATGCTCTCTTGGGTGGCCTGTGCTGGGAGCGCCCTGCCACTTCACCCTCACCCACTCCACATGCATCTTATTGTGTCACCCACATGTTGCTTTTTTTGTGCAGAGCTTTTTTTTGCAACCTCACACTGTGTCTTGTTAGGGACACTGTGTGAGATGTGATTTTTTTTTTTTAACCTCCTCTTTCCTCGTGTTCCCTTTTCCTTATCTAACAAAAAAAGGCAGCGCCTCTCATGAGGCTGCAGCCTCAGGCACCTGTCTACTTATGTCTATGTTGTTTGGTTGTTTTATTTTTCTTGGACGGGCTGTACTGAAATGTAATTTTGTTGTGCCTCTGTGCAATGACAATAAAGGCTGATTCTGAAAAGGCTGTGCAAGAAAGTGCTATGAATAACAGTTTGAACTATTTGGGTTCATTTGCAACATGTCAGTGAGAGGACTTGGTATAAAATAAGCATTTTATAGAGTCTGAATCTATCAGGTGTAAAGTCGGGCAGAGGTTTACCAGTCTGTCAAAAACTACAACAAAAACTGTTTTTAAATGGAAAAATTAAGATTTTGAATATTTCATCTCCTACGATCCATATTATTATTAAAAAAATATATAGAATCTGGAAAAATCTCACAAATCGTTGACTTTAAACACAGTTCATCATGCCACCCAAAAACGTGGTTAAAGCTCTATCATGCAACCACCTAGAAATGCCACCATCTTATTTTTGGACCTAAACTGACTGAGGCAAAAAGGGAAACTGCCTTGTAGTCAGATAACTCAAAACTTGACATTCTGTTCAGCAACCATGGATGCCATGTCCTCCACACAGAGGCGAGGGATCTGTCGTCACAAAATGTTCTAAAGCCTGCCTTTCTGTTGGTATGGGGGTGCATTAAGGCTTAGGTTATGGGTAACTTGTACATCTGGAATAGCATCATCAATGCAGGAAAGTATTTACAGATTTTAATACAATTCCATCCAGATACCATTTTCAGAAAGGTCTAACATATTTCAGCAAGACAAGTTAAACTTCTTACTGCGTCCATTACAGCAGCATGACGGTAGCATCATCAAACAAAAAGTCCAGCAAAACAGAGCCAGGACTGTTGAACAGCTACAATCCTGCATCATACAAGAATGGGACAACTCTCCAATACCTCCAACAGGTTTATAATCTGTTATTAAAAGAAGCGATGCCTCCCGGTGGTGCAGATGATCCAGACCCTTCTTCTTCTGGATGTGTTGCTGCCATCACATTTAAGATTATCTGCATATTTTATTTTCTAAACAATGGTACAGTTTCTTCCATTCAATAATTGATACGTATGTTCACTATCTTCTGTTGTGACTAAAATAAGGGTTGATGGATTCAGTTAAATGTGTATTTCTGTTTTACTTACATATGACAGTGTCCCAAAGTTTTCTAAGTCAGGGTTGTATTTAAAGAGGAAACTGTTTACGGTTGGTCGAGGAGTCTGGTGTTGACAGAGACTTCACGTCAGAATCAGTCGTGCGAAGCGTTCAGTCTTTGTTGTTCACCACGCAGTTCTGTTTGTTCAGAGCCCCGCTGGAGCCATAGAACTGAGTTATTCTGTGATCCAGAGAGCGAGACCGACATCAGTAACATTTATGGACGATTTAGAAGTGATGTGTTCATTTGATCTCTCTCTTCACCGCGAGGAAAACCATCTGAACAAACAAGCAGCAGAGTGACTTTATTGCATTAATACAGATTTCTCTTTTACTCGCTCCAAAACCCAGAAGACTTGTACAGAATAACTCAAACACTGAACGTGTCAGACTCACATCCACAGGAATCTTTCACATTTTCCACCTCAGCAAACAGAAATCATTCAACTGCCTCACTCCCAAATATAACTCTGTCCAACATTAGTAACTGCAGGAAGCGAAAAGTAAGAATAACATCAACAATGGGTGATAATATAATGTTTTTACTTATGTCTCTGTGTGTGTGTGTTTTTAGTTTGTCTGTTAGCAAAATATCACATGGACCACACATCACACATTTTTTACTCAGTCTTTGAGGAAGTTATAATTGGATGTCTCTCTACAACCTGTAACTTACTATATGTTAGTTATGTGCAATACATATCATGTACATTTAAGCTAATATTACAACCTGTGAAATACTTATTTAAACACGTTCATCCTACTCGTTATATTCTACCATGTTGTTGTTTACAATATTTCTTTTGGACCTTGTAAATATATTTCTTTTTCACTTTTTGGTACTTTCTTTTGTACTTTTATTGCATTTCTTAGTATTTATTTTTTTAGCGATTCAAATCGGTCCTTCTCATCCTGAACATTTTATTTCATTGCTGACGTTGTGTAAAGGTGCATATGACAAACAAGCAGAACCATAGCATCTGAGCAAAGATTCAAATGTTATAAATGAGTCGGTTTTGCAGATATTCAACTAAAATTTGGCGTGGTGGTAGCTGACACTAATTCAAGAAACACAATTCGAGACTACATATTGTACAACACTTTTGCTTAAACTTGTGACATTAACTGTTGTTGTCAACCCTGTCTTTCTGTTAGCAAAATATCTCATGAACCACTGGACAGATTTTAATAAAACTTTTAAAAGTAAATGTTGGTTCCAAATATCCTGATGCATGCTCAATAATCCAGGTAGAAAAATCCAAAAAAGTTCTATCTGGTCCTCTGGACATTCAAAAAAACCAAAAACAAAACAAAGCAAAAAATGTAGAAACGTTTCGTCTCTCATCCGAGAGACTTCCTCAGTCTGAGGTGCTGTTTTCAGCTCAGTCTCTTAAATAGCACCTTCTCAGAGTGGATCAACCAGTTTTGCTGCTGACAACCAAAACCAGCTGATCACATGCTCAAGAAGGACCATCAGCCTAACAATGGATCATTAGCACACTGATGGCTGTTTACTACTCACAGAGGGCTGAGTGATACTAGCAATCACAGCATTGTAAGAGGGGGACAGTTGAACCTGGAGGCTCCACCCCTGTTTAATGATGGACGATTTCTTTTCACAAAGATGGCCTCCTTTACTCCTCTCTCAAACCATCGTTCCTCTCTGTTCAGGATGTGAACATCTTCATCCCTGAAAGAGTGACCGCTGGCCTGGAGATGAGTGTAGACCGGAGAATCCTGGCCTGATGATGTTGATCTTCTGTGCTGGGCCATCCTTTTGGCCAGTGGCTGTTTAGTTTCCCCGATGTAAGACTGATCACAGCCCTCCTGACACTGAACAGCATACACAACATTACTCTGTTTGTGCCGGGGGACTGGATCTTTGGGATGAACCAGTCTTTGCCGTAATGTATTTTGGGGTTTAAAAGCCACTGGGACGTTATGTTTAGAAAATAAACGTCTCAGTTTCTCTGATACTCCCTCAACATATGGAATGACCACTGGTCTGGGTCTGGGTTCCTCCTTTTCACCTGATGGCTGACTGAAGTCCTGTTTGGGTTTCTTCTCTGCTTTCAGGAAGGCCCAGTTAGGATATCCACATTGCTCTAGAGCCTGTCTTGTGTGGGATTTCTCCTTCTGCCTGGCTCCTGAGCTAGTGGGGATGCTGTCTGCTCTGTGATACAGAGTCCTGATGACTCATAACTTGTGCTCCAAAGGGTGATGGGAGTCAAACTGCAAATACTGGTCTGTGTGGGTGGGTTTGCGGTACACCTCAGTTTGCAAATGTCCTCTATCAGAGACTGAGACTTCACAGTCCAAGAAAGCCAACCTGCCATTTTTTACATCTTCTCGTGTGAACTTGATGTATTTATCCACAGAGTTGATGTGGTCAGTAAAATGTTGGACTTCCTAAGATTTAATTTTAACCCAGGTGTCGTCAACATACCTGAACCAATGACTTGGTGGTGTCCCTGAAAAGGACGTCAAGGCTCTCTTTTCTACCTCCTCCATGTACAGGTTGGCAACAATAGGAGAAACTGGAATCCCCATAGCACACCCATGTTTCTGCCTATAATATTGCTCCCCATATGTGAAGTAGGTTGACTGCAGGCACAGTTTCAAGAGTTGACAGTTGTTCTGTGGAAAGCGTGGTCCTGCTGCTCAGAGTGGTGTCTGATTTTAATTTTAAACTGACCACCTCTATTGCATCATCAACCGGAATGCACGTAAAGAGTGATGTGACATCAAAAGAGACCATTGTTTCATCAGTCTCCATGATGACATCCCTCACCTTATCCACAAAGTCCATGGTGTTCTGTATGTGGTGTTCTGAGCTGCCAACTAAAGGGATGAGTACAGACGCCAGATATTTGGAAACATTGTAAGTGACAGAGTTAATCATGCTAACAATAGGTCTTAAAGGTACACCTTGTTTGTGGATTTTAGGTAAACCATACAGACTAGGTGTGGCCTCCCCTGGGTACAGTCTGTGGTACAGAAAGCGGTCAATAGCCTTGTCCTGCTCCAAATTTTTCAGGCAATCTATTAACTTCTTCTTGTAACCACTTCCTGGATCTCTTTTCAGAGGTTCATAAGTGGTTAAGTCACTAAGGAGTGTCATAACTTTCTCATGATAGTCTTTCTGGTTCAAAATCACTGTGCACCTTCCTTTGTCTGCTGGGAGAATGATGATGTTTTTGTCTTTGCTAAGAGTGGTGAGTGCGTCCCTCTCCTCTCTACTGATGTTGTAAGGGGGTGGTTTGGCATTGCTGAGGCAGGATGAAACTTTGATTCTGAGCTGTTCTGCTTCAGCCTCTTTCATTTTGTTGTTGCGGATGGCTGATTCTGTGGCTGTGATCATCTCCACCAGAGGAATTCTACTTGGTGCAACCGCAAAGTTCAGTCCCCTGGCCAGAATCTCTGTCTCCGGCTGGGTGAGCTGTCTGTCAGATAAATTCTTCACCCACTTTTCTGTCTCCCTGGCATGTAATTGACTACTGGAGTGTTGTCCTGCACTGAATGTGTTGTTATTGGAATAATGATGGTGTTGATGAGTTATTAGTAAGTTAAACTTATTTTGTTGTCGAGTCTTGGACTTGACATGCTGTGCTAAGCGTGCCTGATCTGTACAGTCCAACACTTGCTGAAGTGTGGTCTGATCTAGACACATATTTAGTTTCTGTTTAATGTGCTCTTCTTTGGCCTTCAAGGCCTCAATAGTAAAATTGGTCTGTCTCACGCGTTCATTCAGCAGCTGGGTCTGTGCCTTCTGAAGGATCACAGAGCAGACAGCATCCCCACTAACTCGGGAGCCAGGCAGAAGGAGAAATCCTACACAAAACAGGCTCTAGAGCAATGTGGATATCCTAACTGGGCCTTCCTGAAAGCAGAGAAGAAACCCAAACAGGACTCCAGTCAGCCATCAGGTGAAAAGGAGGAACCCAGACCCAGACCAGTGGTCATTCCATATGTTGAGGGAGTATCAGAGAAACTGAGACGTTTATTTTCTAAACATAACGTCCCAGTGGCTTTTAAACCCCCAAATACATTACGACAAAGACTGGTTCATCCCAAAGATTCAGTCCCCCGGCACAAACAGAGTAATGTTGTGTATGCTGTTCAGTGTCAGGAGGGCTGTGATCAGTCTTACATCAGGGAAACTAAACAGCCACTGGCCAAAAGGATGGCCCAGCACAGAAGATCAACATCATCAGGCCAGGATTCTGCGGTCTACACTCATCTCCAGGCCAGCGGTCACTCTTTCAGGGATGAAGATGTGCACATCCTGGACAGAGAGGAACGATGGTTTGAGAGAGAAGTAAAGGAGGCCATCTTTGTGAAAAGAAATCGTCCATCATTAAACAGGGGTGGAGGCCTCCGGGTTCAACTGTCCCCCTCTTACAATGCTGTGATTGCTAGTATCACTCAGCCCTCTGTGAATAGTAAACAGCCATCAGTGTGCTAATGATCCATTGTTAGGCTGATGGTCCTTCTTGAGCATGTGATCAGCTGGTTTTGGTTGTCAGCAGCAAACTGGTTGATCCACTCTGAGAAGGTGCTATTTAAGGGACTGAGCTGAATACAGCACCTCAGACTGAGGAAGTCTCTCGGATGA